>NW_027478452.1:137166-494666 GCF_051014685.1 Ptiloglossa arizonensis | reverse complement strand
GGGCGTTTGAAGCTAAGAAATGGTTGAGAAGGCAACAAATTTTTCGCACTTCTCCTGCTCCAAACGCTTAACCAGAATGGCCTTGGGGAAAAATACACATACCGTTGTAATCGGGCGAGTTTCTACTTTCAGACGCAACAGGAATTTTTGGGTTTTGTCAATCCGATCGCGAGATATGAGAGTTTGAAGCTAAGAGATGGTTGAGAAGACAACAAATTTTTCGCACTTCTGCTGCTCCAAACGCTTAACCAGAATGGCCTAGGGAGAAAATACACATACCGTTGTAATCGGGCGCGTTGCTACTTTCAGACGCAACAGGAACATTTGGGTTTGGTCAATCCGTTCGCCAGATATGGGCGTTTGAAGCTAAGAGATGGTTGAGAAGACAACAAATTTTTCGCACTTCACCTGCTCCAATCGCTTAACCAGAATGGCCTAGGGAAAAAACAAACATATTGTTGTAATCGGGCGAGTTTCTACTACCAGACGCAACAGGAATTTTTGGGTTTGGTCAATCCGTTAGCCAGATGTGGGAGTTTGAAGCTAAGAAATGTTTGAGAAGGCAACAAATTTTGCGCACTGCTGCTGCTCTAAACGCTTAACCAGAATGGCCTAGGGAGAAAATACACATACCGTTGTAATCGGGCGAATTTCAGCTTTCAGACGCAACAGGAATATTTGGGTTGGGTCAATCCGTTCGCCAGATATGGGCGTTTGAAGCTAAGAAATGGTTGAGAAGGCAACAAATTTTTCGCACTTCTCCTGCTCCAAACGCTTAACCAGAATGGCCTTGGGGAAAAATACACATACCGTTGTAATCGGGCGAGTTTCTACTTTCAGACGCAACAGGAATTTTTGGGTTAGGTCAATCCGTTCGCGAGATATTGGAGTCTGAAGCTAAGGAATGGCTGAGAAGACAACAAATTTTTAGTACTTCCGCTGCTCCAAACGCTTAACCAGAACGGCCTAGGGAAAAGATGCACATACCGTTGTAATCGGGCGAGTTTCTACTTTCAGACGCAACAGGAATTTTTGGGTTTGGTCAATCCGTTCGCGAGATATTGGAGTCTGAAGCTAAGAAATGTTTGAGAAGGCAACAAATTTTGCGCACTTCTGCTGCTCTAAACGCTTAACCAGAATGGCCTAGGGCGAAAATACACATACCGTTGTAATCGGGCGAGTTTCTACTTCAGACGCAACAGGAATATTTGGGTTTGGTCAATCCGTTCGCGCGATATGGGAGTTTGAAGCTAAGAAATGGTAGAGAAGACAACAAATTTTTCGCAATTCTCCTGCTCCAAACGCTTAACCAGAATGGCCTTGGGGAAAAATACACATACCGTTGTAATCGGGCGAGTTTCTACTTTCAGACGCAACAGGAATATTTGGGTTTCGTCAATCCGTTCGCCAGATATGGGCGTTTGAAGCTAAGAAATGGTTGAGAAGAGAACAAATTTGTCGCACTTCTGCTGCTCCAAACGCTTAACCAGAATGGCCTAGGGAAAAAATACACATACCGTTGTAATCGGGCGAGTTTCTACTTCAGGCGCAACAGGAATTTTTGTGTTTGGTCAATCCGTTCGCCAGATATGGGCGTTTGAAGCTATGCAATGGTTGAGAAGACAACAAATTTTTCGCACTTCTGCTGCTCCAAACGCTTAACCAGAATGGCCTAGGGAAAAAATACACATACCGTTGTAATCGGGCGAGTTTCTACTTCAGGCGCAACAGGAATTTTTGTGTTTGGTCAATCCGTTCGCGAGATATGGGAGTTTGAAGCTAAGAAATGGTTGAGAAGGCAACAAATTTTTCGCACTTCTCCTGCTCCAAACGCTTAACCAGAATGGCCTTGGGGAAAAATACACATACCGTTGTAATCGGGCGAGTTTCTACTTTCAGACGCAACAGGAATTTTTGGGTTTGGTCAATCCGTTCGCGAGATATTGGAGTCTGAAGCTAAGAAATGGCTGAGAAGACAACAAATTTTTAGTACTTCCGCTGCTCCAAACGCTTAACCAGAACGGCCTAGGGAAAAGATGCACATACCGTTGTAATCGGGCGAGTTTCTACTTTCAGACGCAATAGGAACATTTGTGTTTGGTCAATCCGTTCGCCAGATATGGGCGTTTGAAGCTAAGAGATGGTTGAGAAGACAACAAATTTTTCGCACTTCACCTGCTCCAATCGCTTAACCAGAATGGCCTAGGGAAAAAACAAACATATTGTTGTAATCGGGCGAGTTTCTACTACCAGACGCAACAGGAATTTTTGGGTTTGGTCAATCCGTTAGCCAGATGTGGGAGTTTGAAGCTAAGAAATGTTTGAGAAGGCAACAAATTTTGCGCACTTCTGCTGCTCTAAACGCTTAACCAGAATGGCCTAGGGAGAAAATACACATACCGTTGTAATCGGGCGAGTTTCAGCTTTCAGATGCAACAGGAATATTTGGGTTGGGTCAATCCGTTCGCCAGATATGGGCGTTTGAAGCTAAGAAATGGTTGAGAAGGCAACAAATTTTTCGCACTTCTCCTACTCCAAACGCTTAACCAGAATGGCCTAGGGAGAAAATACACATACCGTTGTAATCGGGCGAGTTTCTACTTCAGACGCAACAGGAATATTTGGGTTTGGTCAATCCGTTCGCCAGATATGGGCGTTTGAAGCTAAGAAATGGTTGAGAAGATAACAACTTTTTCGCACTCCTGCTGCTCCAAACGCTTAACCAGAATGGCCTAGGGAAAAAATACACATACCGTTGTAATCGGGCGAGTTTCTACTTTCAGGTGCAACAGGAATTTTTGTGTTTGGTCAATCCGTTCGCGCGATATGGGAGTTTGAAGCTAA
This sequence comes from Ptiloglossa arizonensis, assembly GCF_051014685.1. Lineage (NCBI taxonomy): Eukaryota > Metazoa > Arthropoda > Insecta > Hymenoptera > Colletidae > Ptiloglossa > Ptiloglossa arizonensis. Next base: position 491,822 of record NW_027478452.1, on the reverse strand, counting down.
GAAATGGTTGAGAAGGCAACAAATTTTTCGCAATTCTCCTGCTCCAAACGCTTAACCAGAATGGCCTTGGGGAAAAATACACATACCGTTGTAATCGGGCGAGTTTCTACTTTCAGACGCAACAGGAATATTTGGGTTTCGTCAATCCGTTCGCCAGATATGGGCGTTTGAAGCTAAGAAATGGTTGAGAAGAGAACAAATTTGTCGCACTTCTGCTGCTCCAAACGCTTAACCAGGATGGCCTAGGGAAAAAATACACATACCGTTGTAATCGGGCGAGTTTCTACTTCAGGCGCAACAGGAATTTTTGTGTTTGGTCAATCCGTTCGCCAGATATGGGCGTTTGAAGCTAAGAAATGGTTGAGAAGACAACAAATTTTTCGCACTTCTCCTGCTCCAAACGCTTAACCAGAATGGCCTTGGGGAAAAATACACATACCGTTGTAATCGGGCGAGTTTCTACTTTCAGACGCAACAGGAATATTTGGGTTTCGTCAATCCGTTCGCCAGATATGGGCGTTTGAAGCTAAGAAATGGTTGAGAAGAGAACAAATTTGTCGCAATTCTGCTGCTCCAAACGCTTAACCAGAATGGCCTAGGGAAAAGATGCACATACCGTTGTAATCGGACGAGTTTCTACTTTCAGACGCAACAGGAATTTTTGGGTTTGGTCAATCCGTTCGCGAGATATGAGAGTTTGAAGCTAAGAGATAGTTGAGAAGACAACAAATTTTCCGCACTTCTGCTGCTCCAAACGCTTAACCAGAATGGCATAGGGAGAAAATACACATACCGTTGTAATCGGGCGCGTTGCTACTTTCAGACGCAACAGGAATATTTGGGTTTGGTCAATCCGTTCGCCAGATATGGGCGTTTGAAGCTAAGAAATGGTTGAGAAGACAACAAATTTTTCGCACTTCTGCTGCTCCAAACGCTTAACCAGAATGGCCTAGGGAAAAAATACACATACCGTCGTAATCGGGCGAGTTTCTACTTTCAGACGCAACAGGAATTTTTGTGTTTGGTCAATCCGTTCGCGCGATATGGGAGTTTGAAGCTAAGAAATGGTTGAGAAGGCAACAAATTTTTCGCACTTCTCCTGCTCCAAACGCTTAACCAGAATGGCCTAGGGAGAAAATACACATACCGTTGTAATCGGGCGCGTTGCTACTTTCAGACGCAACAGGAACATTTCGGTTTGGTCAATCCGTTCGCCAGATATGGGCGTTTGAAGCTAAAGATGGTTGAGAAGACAACAAATTTTTCGCACTTCACCTGCTCCAATCGCTTAACCAGAATGGCCTAGGGTAAAAACAAACATGTTGTTGTAATCGGGCGAGTTTCTACTACCAGACGCAACAGGAATTTTTGGGTTTGGTCAAACCGTTAGCCAGATGTGGGAGTTTGAAGCTAAGAAATGTTTGAGAAGGCAACAAATTTTGCGCACTTCTGCTGCTCTAAACGCTTAACCAGAATCGCCTAGGGAGAAAATACACATACCGTTGTAATCGGGCGAGTTTCAGCTTTCAGACGCAACAGGAATATTTGGGTTGGGTCAATCCGTTCGCCAGATATGGGCGTTTGAAGCTAAGAAATGGTTGAGAAGGCAACAAATTTTTCGCACTTCTCCTGCTCCAAACGCTTAACCAGAACGGCCTTGGGGAAAAATACACATACCGTTGTAATCGGGCGAGTTTCTACTTTCAGACGCAACAGGAATTTTTGGGTTTGGTCAATCCGTTCGCGAGATATTGGAGTCTGAAGCTAAGAAATGGCTGAGAAGACAACAAATTTTTAGTACTTCCGCTGCACCAAACGCTTAACCACAATGGCCTAGGGAAAAAAACAAACATATTGTTGTAATCGGGCGAGTTTCTACTACCAGACACAACAGGAATTTTTGTGTTTGGTCAATCCGTTAGCCAGATGTGGGAGTTTGAAGCTAAGAAATGTTTGAGAAGGCAACAAATTATGCGCACTTCTGCTGCTCTAAACGCTTAACCAGAATGGCCTAGGGCGAAAATACACATACCGTTGTAATCGTACGAGTTTCTACTTTCAGACGCAGCAGGAATTTTTGGGTTTGGTCAATCCGTTCGCGAGATATGGGAATTTGGAGCTAAGAAATGGTTGAGAAGACAACAAATTTTGCGCACTTCTGCTGCTCTAACCGCTTAACCAGAATGGCCTTGGGGAAAGATACACATACCGTTGTAATCGGGCGAGTTTCTACTTTCAGACGCAACAGGAATTTTTGTGTTTGGTCGATCCGTTCGCGAGATATGGGAGTTTGAAGCTAAGAAATGGTTGAGAAGGCAACAAATTTTCCGCACTTCTGCTGCTCCAAACGCTTAACCAGAATGGCCTAGGGAGAAAATACACATACCGTTGTAATCGGGCGCGTTGCTACTTTCAGACGCAACAGGAATATTTGGGTTTGGTCAATCCGTACGCCAGATATGGGCGTTTGAAGCTAAGAAATGGTTGAGAAGACAACAAATTTTTCGCACTTCTGCTGCTCCAAACGCTTAACCAGAATGGCCTAGGGAAAAAAGACACATACCGTTGTAATCGGGCGAGTTTCTACTTTCAGGCGCAACAGGAATTTTTGGGTTTGGTCAATCCGTTCGCGAGATATGGGAGCCTGAAGCTAAGAAATGGTTGAGGAGACAACAAATTTTTCGCACTTCTGCTGCTCCAAACGCTTAACCAGAATGGCCTAGGGAGAAAATACACATACCGTTGTAATCGTACGAGTTTCTACTTTCAGACGCAGCAGGAATTTTTGGGTTTGGTCAATCCGTTCGCCAGATATGGGCGTTTGAAGCTAAGAAATGGTTGAGAAGACAACAAATTTTTCGCACTTCAGCTGCTCCAAACGCTTAACCAGAATGGCCTTGGGAAAATATACACATATCATTGTAATCGGGCGAGTTTCTCGTTTCAGTCGCAACTGGAATTTTTGGGTTTGGTCGATCCGTTCGCGAGATATGAGAATTTGAAGCTAAGAAATGGTTGAGAAGACAACAAATTTTTCGCACTTCTGCAGCTACAAACGCTTAACCAGAATGGCCTAGGGAAAAAATACACATACCGTTGTAATCGTACGAGTTTCTACTTTCAGACGCAGCAGGAATTTTTGGGTTTGGTCAATCCGTTCGCGAGATATGGGAATTTGGAGCTAAGAAATGGTTGAGAAGACAACAAATTTTGCGCACTTCTGCTGCTCTAACCGCTTAACCAGAATGGCCTTGGGAAAAGATACACATACCGTTGTAATCGGGCGAGTTTCTACTTTCAGACGCAACAGGAATTTTTGTGTTTGGTCAATCCGTTCGCGAGATATGGGAGTTTGAAGCTAAGAAATGGTTGAGAAGGCAACAAATTTTTCGCACTTCTCCTGCTCGAAACGCTTAACCAGAATGGCCTTGGGGAAAAATACACATACCGTTGTAATCGGGCGAGTTTCTACTTTCAGACGCAACAGGAATTTTTGGGTTAGGTCAATCCGTTCGCGAGATATTGGAGTCTGAAGCTAAGAAATGGCTGAGAAGACAACAAATTTTTAGTGCTTCCGCTGCTCCAAACGCTTAACCAGAACGGCCTAGGGAAAAGATGCACATACCGTTGTAATCGGGCGAGTTTCTACTTTCAGACGCAACAGGAATTTTTGGGTTTGGTCAATCCGTTCGCGAGATATGAGAGTTTGAAGCTAAGAGATGGTTGAGAAGACAACAAATTTTCCGCACTTCTGCTGCTCCAAACGCTTAACCAGAATGGCCTAGGGAGAAAATACACATACCGTTGTAATCGGGCGCGTTGCTACTTTCAGACGCAACAGGAATATTTGGGTTTGGTCAATCCGTTCGCCAGATATGGGCGTTTGAAGCGAAGAAATGGTTGAGAAGACAACAAATTTTTCGCACTTCTGCTGCTCCAAACGCTTAACCAGAATGGCCTAGGGAAAAAATACACATACCATTGTAATCGGGCGAGTTTCTACTTTCAGACGCAACAGGAATTTTTGTGTTTGGTCAATCCGTTCGCGCGATATGGGAGTTTGAAGCTAAGAAATGGTTGAGAAGGCAACAAATTTTTCGCACTTCTCCTGCTCCAAACGCTTAACCAGAATGGCCTTGGGGGAAAAATACACATACCGTTGTAATCGGGCGAGTTTCTACTTTCAGACGCAACAGGAATTTTTGGGTTTGGTTAATCCGTTCGCGAGATATTGGAGTCTGAAGCTAAGAAATGGCTGAGAAGACAACAAATTTTTAGTACTTCCGCTGCACCAAACGCTTAACCACAATGGCCTAGGGAAAAAAACAAACATATTGTTGTAATCGGGCGAGTTTCTACTACCAGACGCAACAGGAATTTTTGGGTTTGGTCAATCCGTTCGCGAGATATGAGAGTTTGAAGCTAAGAGATGGTTGAGAAGACAACAAATTTTTCGCACTTCTGCTGCTCCAAACGCTTAGCCAGAATGGCCTAGGGAGAAAATACACATACCGTTGTAATCGGGCGCGTTGCTACTTTCAGACGCAACAGGAATATTTGGGTTTGGTCAATCCGTTCGCCAGATATGGGCGTTTGAAGCTAAGAAATGGTTGAGAAGGCAACAAATTTTTCGCACTTCTGCTGCTCCAAACGCTTAACCAGAATGGCCTAGGGAGAAAATACACATACCGTTGGAATCGTACGAGTTTCTACTTTCAGACGCAACAGGAATTTTGGGTTTGGTCAATCCGTTCGCGAGATATTGGAGTCTGAAGCTAAGAAATGGCTGAGAAGACAACAAATTTTTAGTACTTCCGCTGCACCAAACGCTTAACCACAATGGCCTAGGGAAAAATACACATACCGTTGTAATCGGGCGAGTTTCTACTTTCAGACGCAACAGGAATTTTTGGGTTTGGTCAATCCGTTCGCGAGATATTGGAGTCTGAAGCTAAGAAATGGCTGAGAAGACAACAAATTTTCCGCACTTCTGCTGCTCCAAACGCTTAACCAGAATGGCCTAGGGAGAAAATACACATACCGTTGTAATCGGGCGCGTTGCTACTTTCAGACGCAACAGGAATATTTGGGTTTGGTCGATCCGTTCGCGAGATATGAGAATTTGAAGCTAAGAAATGGTTGAGAAGACAACAAATTTTTCGCAATTCTGCTGCTCTAACCGCTTAACTAGAATGGTCTAGGGAAAAAATACACGTACCGTTGTAATCGGGCGCGTTGCTACTTTCAGACGCAACAGGAATATTTGGGTTTTGTCAATCCGTTCGCCAGATATGGGCGTTTGAAGCTAAGAAATGGTTGAGAAGGCAACAAATTTTTCGCACTTCTGCTGCTCCAAACGCTTAACCAGAATGGCCTAGGGAAAAAATACACATACCGTTGTAATCGGGCGAGTTTCTACTTTCAGATGCAACAGGAATTTTTGTGTTTGGTCAATACGTTCGCGAGATATGGGGGTTTGAAGCTAAGAAGTGGTTGAGAAGGCAACAAATTTTTCGCACTTCTGCTGCTCTAACCGCTTAACCAGAATGGTCTAGGGAAAAGATACACATACCGTTGTAATCGGGCGAGTTTCTACTTTCAGACGCAACAGGAATTTTTGGGTTTGGTCAATCCGTTCGCGAGATATTGGAGTCTGAAGCTAAGAAATGGCTGAGAAGACAACAAATTTTTAGTACTTCCGCTGCACCAAACGCTTAACCACAATGGCCCAGGGAAAAAAACAAACATATTGTTGTAATCGGGCGAGTTTCTACTACCAGAGGCAACAGGAATTTTTGGGTTTGGTCAATCCGTTCGCGAGATATGAGAGTTTGAAGCTAAGAGATGGTTGAGAAGACAACAAATTTTTCGCACTTCTGCTGCTCCAAACGCTTAGCCAGAATGGCCTAGGGAGAAAATACACATACCGTTGTAATCGGGCGCGTTGCTACTTTCAGACGCAACAGGAATATTTGGGTTTGGTCAATCCGTTCGCCAGATATGGGCGTTTGAAGCTAAGAAATAGTTGAGAAGAGAACAAATTTTTCGCACTTCTGCTGCTCCAAACGCTTAGCCAGAATGGCCTAGGGAGAAAATACACATACCGTTGTAATCGGGCGCGTTGCTACTTTCAGACGCAACAGGAATATTTGGGTTTGGTCAATCCGTTCGCCAGATATGGGCGTTTGAAGCTAAGAAATGGTTGAGAAGACAACAAATTTTTCGCCCTTCTGCTGCTCCAAACGCTTAACCAGAATGGCCTCGGGAAAAAATACACATACCGTTGTAATCGGGCGAGTTTCTACTTTCAGATGCAACAGGAATTTGTGGGTTAGGACAATCCGTTCGCGCGATATGGGAGTTTGAAGCTAAGAAATGGTTGAGAAGGCAACAAATTTTTCGCACTTCTGCTGCTCCAAACGCTTAACCAGAATGGCCTAGGGAGAAAATACACATACCGTTGGAATCGTACGAGTTTCTACTTTCAGACGCAACAGGAATTTTGGGTTTGGTCAATCCGTTCGCGAGATATTGGAGTCTGAAGCTAAGAAATGGCTGAGAAGACAACAAATTTTTAGTACTTCCGCTGCACCAAACGCTTAACCACAATGGCCTAGGGAAAAATACACATACCGTTGTAATCGGGCGAGTTTCTACTTTCAGACGCAACAGGAATTTTTGGGTTTGGTCAATCCGTTCGCGAGATATTGGAGTCTGAAGCTAAGAAATGGCTGAGAAGACAACAAATTTTCCGCACTTCTGCTGCTCCAAACGCTTAACCAGAATGGCCTAGGGAGAAAATACACATACCGTTGTAATCGGGCGCGTTGCTACTTTCAGACGCAACAGGAATATTTGGGTTTGGTCAATCCGTTCGCCAGATATGGGCGTTTGAAGCTAAGAAATGGCTGAGAAGACAACAAATTTTTCGCACTTCTGCTGCTCCAAACGCTTAACCAGAGTGGCCTAGGGAAAAAATACACATACCGTTGTTATCGGCCGAGTTTCTCGTTTCAGTCGCAACTGGAATTTTTGGGTTTGGTCGATCCGTTCGCGAGATATGAGAATTTGAAGATAAGAAATGGTTGAGAAGACAACAAATTTTTCGCAATTCTGCTGCTCTAACCGCTTAACTAGAATGGTCTAGGGAAAAAATACACATACCGTTGTAATCGGGCGAGTTTCTACTTTCAGATGCAACAGGAATTTGTGGGTTAGGACAATCCGTTCGCGCGATATGGGAGTTTGAAGCTAAGAAATGGTCGAGAAGGCAACAAATTTTTCGCACTTCTGCTGCTCCAAACGCTTAACCAGAATGGCCTAGGGAGAAAATACACATACCGTTGGAATCGTACGAGTTTCTACTTTCAGACGCAACAGGAATTTTGGGTTTGGTCAATCCGTTCGCGAGATATTGGAGTCTGAAGCTAAGAAATGGCTGAGAAGACAACAAATTTTTAGTACTTCCGCTGCACCAAACGCTTAACCACAATGGCCTAGGGAAAAATACACATACCGTTGTAATCGGGCGAGTTTCTACTTTCAGACGCAACAGGAATTTTTGGGTTTGGTCAATCCGTTCGCGAGATATTGGAGTCTGAAGCTAAGAAATGGCTGAGAAGACAACAAATTTTCCGCACTTCTGCTGCTCCAAACGCTTAACCAGAATGGCCTAGGGAGAAAATACACATACCGTTGTAATCGGGCGCGTTGCTACTTTCAGACGCAACAGGAATATTTGGGTTTGGTCAATCCGTTCGCCAGATATGGGCGTTTGAAGCTAAGAAATGGCTGAGAAGACAACAAATTTTTCGCACTTCTGCTGCTCCAAACGCTTAACCAGAGTGGCCTAGGGAAAAAATACACATACCGTTGTTATCGGGCGAGTTTCTACTTTCAGATGCAACAGGAATTTTTGTGTTTGGTCAATCCGTTCGCGAGATATGGGCGTTCGAAGCTAAGAAATGGTTGAGAAGACAACAAATTTTTCGCACTTCTGCTGCTCCAAACGCTTAACCGGAACGGCCTAGAGAAAAAATACACATACCGTTGTAATCGGGCGAGTTTCTACTTTCAGACGCAACAGGAATTTTTGGGTTTGCTAAATCCGTTCGCGAGATATGAGAGTTTGAAGCTAAGAGATGGTTGAGAAGACAACAAATTTTTCGCACTTCTGCTGCTCCATACGCTTAACCAGAATGGCCTAGGGAAAAAATACACATACCGTTGTAATCGGGCGAGTTTCTACTTTCAGATGCAACAGGAATTTTTGTGTTTGGTCAATCCGTTCGCGAGATATGGGGGTTTGAAGCTAAGAAGTGGTTGAGAAGGCAACAAATTTTTCGCACTTCTGCTGCTCTAACCGCTTAACCAGAATGGTCTAGGGAAAAGATACACATACCGTTGTAATCGGGCGAGTTTCTACTTTCAGACGCAACAGGAATATTTGGGTTTGGTCAATCCGTTCGCCAGATATGGGCGTTTGAAGCTAAGAAATGGTTGAGAAGGCAACAAATTTTTCGCACTTCTCCTGCTCCAAACGCTTAACCAGAATGGCCTTGGGGAAAAATACACATACCGTTGTAGTCGGGCGAGTTTCTACTTTCAGACGCAACAGCAATTTTTGGGTTTGGTCAATCCGTTCGCCAGATATGGGCGTTTGAAGCTAAGAAATGGTTGAGAAGACAACAAATTTTTCGCACTTCTGCTGCTCCAAACGCTTAACCGGAACGGCCTAGAGAAAAAATACACATACCGTTGTAATCGGGCGAGTTTCTACTTTCAGACGCAACAGGAATTTTTGGGTTTGGTCAATCCGTTCGCGAGATATGGGGGTTTGAAGCTTAGAAGTGGTTGAGAAGGCAACAAATTTTTCGCACTTCTCCTGCTCCAATCGCTTAACCAGAACGGCCTAGGGAAAAGATGCACATACCGTTGTAATCGGGCGAGTTTCAACTTTCAGACGCAACAGGAATTTTTGGGTTTGGTCAATCCGTTCGCGAGATATGAGAGTTTGAAGCTAAGAGATGGTTGAGAAGACAACAAATTTTTCGCACTTCTGCTGCTCCAAACGCTTAACCAGAATGGCCTAGGGAGAAAATACACATACCGTTGTAATCGGGCGCGTTGCTACTTTCAGACGCAACAGGAACATTTGGGTTTGGTCAATCCGTTCGCCAGATATGGGCGTTTGAAGCTAAGAGATGGTTGAGAAGACAACAAATTTTTCGCACTTCACCTGCTCCAATCGCTTAACCAGAATGGCCTAGGGAAAAAACAAACATATTGTTGTAATCGGGCGATTTTCTACTACCAGACGCAACAGGAATTTTTGGGTTTGGTAAATCCGTTAGCCAGATGTGGGAGTTTGAAGCTAAGAAATGTTTGAGAAGGCAACAAATTTTGCGCACTTCTGCTGCTCTAAACGCTTAACCAGAATGGCCTAGGGAGAAAATACGCATACCGTTGTAATCGGACGAGTTTCAGCTTTCAGACGCAACAGGAATATTTGGGTTGGGTCAATCCGTTCGCCAGATATGGGCGTTTGAAGCTAAGAAATGGTTGAGAAGGCAACAAATTTTTCGCACTTCTCCTGCTCCATACGCTTAACCAGAATGGCCTTGGGGAAAAATACACATACCGTTGTAATCGGGCGAGTTTCTACTTTCAGACGCGACAGGAATTTTTGGGTTTGGGCAATCCGTTCGCGAGATATTGGAGTCTGATGCTAAGAAATGGCTGAGAAGACAACAAATTTTTAGTACTTCCGCTGCACCAAACGCTTAACCACAATGGCCTAGGGAAAAAAACAAACATATTGTTGTAATCGGGCGAGTTTGTACTACCAGACGCAACAGGAATTTTTGGGTTTGGTCAATCCGTTAGCCAGATGTGGGAGTTTGAAGCTAAGAAATGGTTGAGAAGGCAACAAATTTTTCGCACTTCTGCTGCTCTAAACGCTTAACCAGAATGGCCTAGGGAAAAAATACACATACCGTTGTAATCGGGCGAGTTTCTACTTTCAGACTCCACAGGAATTTTTGGGATTAGTCAATCCGTTCGCGAGATATGGGAGTCTGAAGCTAAGAAATGGTTGAGAAGACAACAAATTTTTCGCACTTCTGCTGCTCCAAACGCTTAACCACAATGGCCTAGGGAAAAAAACAAACATATTGTTGTAATCGGGCGAGTTTCTACTTTCAGTCGCAACAGGAATTTTTGGGTTTGGTCGATCCGTTCGCGAGATATGAGAGTTTGAAGCTAAGAAATGGTTGAGAAGACAACAAATTGTTCGCACTTCTGCTGCTCCAATCGCTTAACCAGAATGGCCTAGGGAAAAAACAAATATATTGTTGTAATCGGGCGAGTTTCTACTACCAGAGGCAACAGGAATTTTTGGGTTTGGTCAATCCGTTAGCCAGATGTGGGAGTTTGAAGCTAAGAAATGTTTGAGAAGGCAACAAATTTTGCGCACTTCTGCTGCTCTAAACGCTTAACCAGAATGGCCTAGGGAGAAAATACACATACCGTTGTAATCGGGCGAGTTTCAACTTTCAGACGCAACAGGAATTTTTGTGTTTGGTCAATCCGTTCGCGAGATATGGGAGTTTGAAGCTAAGAAATAGTTGAGAAGGCAACAAATTTTTCGCACTTCTCCTGCTCCAAACGCTTAACCAGAATGGCCTTGGGGAAAAATACTCATACCGTTGTAATCAGGCGAGTTTCAACTTTCAGACGCAACAGGAATTTTTGGGTTTGGTCAATCCGTTCGCCAGATATGGGCGTTTGAAGCTAAGAAATGGTTGAGAAGGCAACAAATTTTTCGCACTTCTGCTGCTTCAAACGCTTAACCGGAATGGCCTAGGGAAAAAATACACATACCGTCGTAATCGGGCGAGTATCTACTGTAAGACGCAACAGGAATTTCTGGGTCTGGTCAATCCGTTCGCGAGATATGGGAGTTTGAAGCTAAGAAATGGTTGAGAAGATAACAAATTTTTCGCACTTCTGCTGCTCCAAACACTTAACCAGAATGGCCTAGGGAAAAAATACACATACCGTTGAAATCGGACGAGTTCCTACTTTCAGACACAAAAGAAATTTTTGGGTTCGGTCAATCCGTTTGCGAGATATGGGAGTTTGAAGCTAAGAAATGGTTGAGAAGACAACAAGTTTTTCTCACTTCTGCTGCTCCAAACGCTTAACCAGAATGGCCTAAGGAAAAAATACACATACCGTTGTAATCGGGCGAGTATCTACTTTCAGACGCAATAGGAATTTTTGGGTTTGGTCAATCCATTCGCGAGATATGGGAGTTTGAAGCTAAGAAATTGGTGAGACGACAACAAATTTTTCGCACTTCTGCTGCTCCAAACGTGTGACCAGAATGGCCTAGGGCAAAAATACACATACCGTTGTAATCGGGCGAGTTATTACTTTCAGACGCAACAGGAATTTTTGGGTTTGGTCAATCCGTTCGCCAGATATGGGCGTTTGAAGCTAAGAAATGGTTGAGAAGGCAACAAATTTTTCGCACTTCTGCTGCTTCAAACGCTTAACCGGAATGGCCTAGGGAAAAAAATACACATACCGTCGTAATCGGGCGAGTATCTACTGTAAGACGCAACAGGAATTTCTGGGTCTGGTCAATCCGTTCGCGAGATATGGGAGTTTGAAGCTAAGAAATGGTTGAGAAGATAACAAATTTTTCGCACTTCTGCTGCTCCAAACACTTAACCAGAATGGCCTAGGGAAAAAATACACATACCGTTGAAATCGGACGAGTTCCTACTTTCAGACACAAAAGAAATTTTTGGGTTCGGTCAATCCGTTTGCGAGATATGGGAGTTTGAAGCTAAGAAATGGTTGAGAAGACAACAAGTTTTTCTCACTTCTGCTGCTCCAAACGCTTAACCAGAATGGCCTAAGGAAAAAATACACATACCGTTGTAATCGGGCGAGTATCTACTTTCAGACGCAATAGGAATTTTTGGGTTTGGTCAATCCATTCGCGAGATATGGGAGTTTGAAGCTAAGAAATTGGTGAGACGACAACAAATTTTTCGCACTTCTGCTGCTCCAAACGTGTGACCAGAATGGCCTAGGGCAAAAATACACATACCGTTGTAATCGGGCGAGTTATTACTTTCAGACGCAACAGGAATTTTTGGGTTTGGTGAATCCGTTCGCGAGATATGGGAGTCTGATGCTAAGAAATGTTTGAGGACACAACAAATTTTTCGCAATTCTGCTGCTCCAAACGCTTAACCAGAATGGCCTAGGGAAAATATACACATATCATTGTAATCGGGCGAGTTTCTACTTTCAGTCGCAACAGGAATTTTTGGGTTTGGTCGATCCGTTCGCGTGAAATGAGAGTTTGAAGCTAAGAAATGGTTGAGAAGACAACAAATTTTTCGCACTTCTGCTGCTCTAAACGCTTAACCAGAATGGGCTAAGTTGAAAATACACATACCGTTGTAATCGGGCGAGTTTCAACTTTCAGACGCAACAGGAATTTTTGTGTTTGGTCAATCCGTTCGCGAGATATGGGAGTTTGAGCTAAGTAATAGTTGAGAAGGCAACAAATTATTCGCACTTCTGCTGCTCTAAACGCTTAACCAGAACGGGCTAAAGAAAAAATACACATACACTTGTAATCGGGCGAGTTTCTACTATCAGACGCAACAGGAATTTTTGGGTTTGGTCAATCCGTTCGCGAGATATGAGAGTTTGAAGCTAAGAAATGGTTGAGAAGACAACAAATTTTTCGCACTTCTGCTGCTCCAAACGCTTAACCAGAATGGCCTAGGGAGAGAATACACATACCGTTGTAATCGGGCGAGTTTCTTCTTTCAGACGCAACAGGAATTTTTGGGTTTGGTCAATCCGTTCGCGAGATATTGGAGTCTGAAGCTAAGAAATGGCTGAGAAGACAACAAATTTTTAGTACTTCCGCTGCACCAAACGCTTAACCACAATGGCCTAGGGAAAAAAACAAACATATTGTTGTAATCGGGCGAGTTTCTACTACCAGACGCAACAGGAATTTTTGGGTTTGGTCAATCCGTTAGCCAGATGTGGGAGTTTGAAGCTAAGAAATGTTTGAGAAGGCAACAAATTTTTCACACTTCTGCTGCTCCAAACGCTTAACCAGAATGGCCTAGGGAAAAAATACACATACCGTTGTAATCGGGCGAGTTTCTACTTCAGGCGCAACAGGAATTTTTGTGTTTGGTCAATCCGTTCGCGAGATATTGGAGTCTGAAGCTAAGAAATGGCTGAGAAGACAACAAATTTTTAGTACTTCCGCTGCTCCAAACACTTAACCAGAATGGCCTAGGGAAAAAATACACATACCGTTGTAATCGGGCGAGTTTCTACTTCAGGCGCAACAGGAATTTTTGTGTTTGGTCGATCCGTTCGCGAGATATTGGAGTCTGAAGCTAAGAAATGGCTGAGAAGACAACAAATTGTTAGTACTTCCGCTGCTCCAAAGACTTAACCAGAATGGCCTAGGGAAACAATACACATTCCGTTGTAATCGTACGAGTTTCTACTTTCAGGCGCAGCAGGAATTTTTGGGTTTGGTTAATCCGTTCGCGAGATATGGGAATTTGGAGCTAAGAAATGGTTGTGAAGACAACAAATTTTGCGCACTTCTGCTGCTCTAACCGCTTAACCAGAATGGCCTAGGGAAAAGATACACATACCGTTGTAATCGGCCGAGTTTCTACTTTCAGACCCAACAGGAATTTTTGTGTTTGGTCAATCCATTCGCGAGATATGGGAGTTTGAAGCTAAGAAATGGTTGAGAAGGCAACAAATTTTTCGCACTTCTCCTGCACCAAACGCTTAACCAGAATGGCCTTGGGGAAAAATACACATACCGTTGTAATCGGGCGAGTTTCTACTTTCAGACGCAACAGGAATTTTTGGGTTTGGTCAATCCGTTCGCGAGATATTGGAGTCTGAAGCTAAGAAATGGCTGAGAAGACAACAAATTTTTAGTACTTCCGCTGCTCCAAACACTTAACCAGAATGGCCTAGGGAAAAAATACACATACCGTTGTAATCGGGCGAGTTTCTACTTCAGGCGCAACAGGAATTTTTGTGTTTGGTCAATCCGTTCGCGAGATATTGGAGTCTGAAGCTAAGAAATGGCTGAGAAGACAACAAATTTTTAGTACTTCCGCTGCTCCAAACACTTAACCAGAATGGCCTAGGGAAACAATACACATACCGTTGTAATCGTACGAGTTTCTACTTTCAGGCGCAGCAGGAATTTTTGGGTTTGGTTAATCCGTTCGCGAGATATGGGAATTTGGAGCTAAGAAATGGTTGTGAAGACAACAAATTTTGCGCACTTCTGCTGCTCCAACCGCTTAACCAGAATGGCCTAGGGAAAAGATACACATACCGTTGTAATCGGGCGAGTTTCTACTTTCAGACGCAACAGGAATTTTTGGGTTTGGTCAATCCGTTCGCGAGATATGAGAGTTTGAAGCTAAGAGATGGTTGAGAATACAACAAATTTTTCGCACTTCAGCTGCTCCAATCGCTTAACCAGAATGGCCTAGGGAAAAAACAAACATATTGTTGTAATCGGGCGAGTTTCTACTACCAGACGCAACAGGAATATTTGGGTTTGGTCAATCCGTTCGCCAGATATGGGCGTTTGAAGCTAAGAAATGGTTGAGAAGACAACAAATTTTTCGCACTTCTGCTGCTCCAAACGCTTAACCAGAATGGCCTAGGGAAAATATACACATATCATTGTAATCGGGCGAGTTTCTCGTTTCAGTCGCAACTGGAATTTTTGGGTTTGGTCGATCCGTTCGCGAGATATGAGAATTTGAAGCTAAGAAATGGTTGAGAAGACAACAAATTTTTCGCACTTCTGCTGCTCCAAACGCTTAACCAGAATGGCCTAGGGAAAAAATACACATACCGTTGTTATCGGCCGAGTTTCTACTTTCAGACGCAACAGGAATTTTTGGGTTTGGTCAATCCGTTAGCCAGATGTGGGAGTTTGAAGCTAAGAAATGTTTGAGAAGGCAACAAATTTTGCGCACTTCTGCTGCTCTAAACGCTTAACCAGAATGGCCTAGGGAGAAAATACACATACCGTTGTAATCGGGCGAGTTTCAGCTTTCAGACGCAACAGGAATATTTGGGTTGGGTCAATCCGTTCGCCAGATATGGGCGTTTGAAGCTAAGAAATGGTTGAGAAGGCAACAAATTTTTCGCACTTCTCCTACTCCAAACGCTTAACGAGAATGGCCTTGGGGAAAAATACACATACCGTTGTAATCGGGCGAGTTTCTACTTTCAGGCGCAACAGGAATTTTTGTGTTTGGTCAATCCGTTCGCGCGATATGGGAGTTTGAAGCTAAGAAATGGTTGAGAAGGCAACAAATTTTTCGCAATTCTCCTGCTCCAAACGCTTAACCAGAATGGCCTAGGGAAAAAATACACATACCGTTGTTATCGGACGAGTTTCAACTTTCAGACGCAACAGGAATTTTTGTGTTTGGTCAATCCGTTCGCGAGATATGGGAGTTTGAAGCTAAGAAATAGTTGAGAAGGCAACAAATTTTTCGCACTTCTGCTGCTCCAAACGCTTAACCAGAATGGCCTAGGGAGAAAATACACATACCGTTGTAATCGGGCGAGTTTCTACTTCAGACGCAACAGGAATATTTGGGTTTGGTCAATCCGTTCGCCAGATATGGGCGTTTGAAGCTAAGAAATGGTTGAGAAGATAACAACTTTTTCGCACTCCTGCTGCTCCAAACGCTTAACCAGAATGGCCTAGGGAAAAAATACACATACCGTTGTAATCGGGCGAGTTTCTACTTTCAGGCGCAACAGGAATTTTTGTGTTTGGTCAATCCGTTCGCGCGATATGGGAGTTTGAAGCTAAGAAATGGTTGAGAAGGCAACAAATTTTTCGCACTTCTCCTGCTCCAAACGCTTAACCAGAATGGCCTTGGGGAAAAATACACATACTGTTGTAATCGGGCGAGTTTCTACTTTCAGACGCAACAGGAATTTTTGGGTTTGGTCAATCCGTTCGCGAGATATTGGAGTCTGAAGCTAAGAAATGGCTGAGAAGACAACAAATTTTTAGTACTTCCGCTGCTCCAAACGCTTTACCAGAACGGCCTAGGGAAAAGATGCACATGCCGTTGTAATCGGGCGCGTTGCTACTTTCAGACGCAACAGGAACATTTGGGTTTGGTCAATCCGTTCGCCAGATATGGGCGTTTGAAGCTAAGAGATGGTTGAGAAGACAACAAATTTTTCGCACTTCACCTGCTCCAATCGCTTAACCACAATGGCCTAGGGAAAAAACAAACATATTGTTGTAATCGGGCGAGTTTCTACTACCAGACGCAACAGGAATTTTTGGGTTTGGTCAATCCGTTAGCCAGATGTGGGAGTTTGAAGCTAAGAAATGTTTGAGAAGGCAACAAATTTTGCGCACTGCTGCTGCTCTAAACGCTTAACCAGAATGGCCTAGGGAGAAAATACACATACCGTTGTAATCGGGCGAGTTTCAGCTTTCAGACGCAACAGGAATATTTGGGTTGGGTCAATCCGTTCGCCAGATATGGGCGTTTGAAGCTAAGAAATGGTTGAGAAGGCAACAAATTTTTCGCACTTCTCCTGCTCCAAACGCTTAACCAGAATGGCCTTGGGGAAAAATACACATACCGTTGTAATCGGGCGAGTTTCTACTTTCAGACGCAACAGGAATTTTTGGGTTTTGTCAATCCGATCGCGAGATATGAGAGTTTGAAGCTAAGAGATGGTTGAGAAGACAACAAATTTTTCGCACTTCTGCTGCTCCAAACGCTTAACCAGAATGGCCTAGGGAGAAAATACACATACCGTTGTAATCGGGCGCGTTGCTACTTTCAGACGCAACAGGAACATTTGGGTTTGGTCAATCCGTTCGCCAGATATGGGCGTTTGAAGCTAAGAGATGGTTGAGAAGACAACAAATTTTTCGCACTTCACCTGCTCCAATCGCTTAACCAGATTGGCCTAGGGAAAAAACAAACATATTGTTGTAATCGGGCGAGTTTCTACTACCAGACGCAACAGGAATTTTTGGGTTTGGTCAATCCGTTAGCCAGATGTGGGAGTTTGAAGCTAAGAAATGTTTGAGAAGGCAACAAATTTTGCGCACTGCTGCTGCTCTAAACGCTTAACCAGAATGGCCTAGGGAGAAAATACACATACCGTTGTAATCGGGCGAATTTCAGCTTTCAGACGCAACAGGAATATTTGGGTTGGGTCAATCCGTTCGCCAGATATGGGCGTTTGAAGCTAAGAAATGGTTGAGAAGGCAACAAATTTTTCGCACTTCTCCTGCTCCAAACGCTTAACCAGGATGGCCTTGGGGAAAAATACACATACCGTTGTAATCGGGCGAGTTTCTACTTTCAGGCGCAACAGGAATTTTTGTGTTTGGTCAATCCGTTCGCGCGATATGGGAGTTTGAAGCTAAGAAATGGTTGAGAAGGCAACAAATTTTTCGCACTTCTCCTGCTCCAAACGCTTAACCAGAATGGCCTTGGGGAAAAATACACATACCGTTGTAATCGGGCGAGTTTCTACTTTCAGACGCAACAGGAATTTTTGGGTTTGGTCAATCCGTTCGCGAGATATTGGAGTCTGAAGCTAAGAAATGGCTGAGAAGACAACAAATTTTTAGTACTTCCGCTGCTCCAAACGCTTTACCAGAACGGCCTACGGAAAAGATGCACATACCGTTGTAATAGGGCGAGTTTCTACTTTCAGACGCAACAGGAATTTTTGGGTTTTGTCAATCCGTTCGCGAGATATGAGAGTTTGAAGCTAAGAGATGGTTGAGAAGACAACAAATTTTTCGCACTTCACCTGCTCCAATCGCTTAACCAGAATGGCCTAGGGAAAAAACAAACATATTGTTGTAATCGGGCGAGTTTCTACTACCAGACGCAACAGGAATTTTTGGGTTTGGTCAATCCGTTAGCCAGATGTGGGAGTTTGAAGCTAAGAAATGTTTGAGAAGGCAACAAATTTTGCGCACTGCTGCTGCTCTAAACGCTTAACCAGAATGGCCTAGGGAGAAAATACACATACCGTTGTAATCGGGCGAGTTTCAGCTTTCAGACGCAACAGGAATATTTGGGTTGGGTCAATCCGTTCGCCAGATATGGGCGTTTGAAGCTAAGAAATGGTTGAGAAGGCAACAAATTTGTCGCACTTCTCCTGCTCCAAACGCTTAACCAGAATGGCCTTGGGGAAAAATACACATACCGTTGTAATCGGGCGAGTTTCTACTTTCAGACGCAACAGGAATTTTTGGGTTTTGTCAATCCGATCGCGAGATATGAGAGTTTGAAGCTAAGAGATGGTTGAGAAGACAACAAATTTTTCGCACTTCTGCTGCTCCAAACGCTTAACCAGAATGGCCTAGGGAGAAAATACACATACCGTTGTAATCGGGCGCGTTGCTACTTTCAGACGCAACAGGAACATTTGGGTTTGGTCAATCCGTTCGCCAGATATGGGCGTTTGAAGCTAAGAGATGGTTGAGAAGACAACAAATTTTTCGCACTTCACCTGCTCCAATCGCTTAACCAGAATGGCCTAGGGAAAAAACAAACATATTGTTGTAATCGGGCGAGTTTCTACTACCAGACGCAACAGGAATTTTTGGGTTTGGTCAATCCGTTAGCCAGATGTGGGAGTTTGAAGCTAAGAAATGTTTGAGAAGGCAACAAATTTTGCGCACTGCTGCTGCTCTAAACGCTTAACCAGAATGGCCTAGGGAGAAAATACACATACCGTTGTAATCGGGCGAATTTCAGCTTTCAGACGCAACAGGAATATTTGGGTTGGGTCAATCCGTTCGCCAGATATGGGCGTTTGAAGCTAAGAAATGGTTGAGAAGGCAACAAATTTTTCGCACTTCTCCTGCTCCAAACGCTTAACCAGAATGGCCTTGGGGAAAAATACACATACCGTTGTAATCGGGCGAGTTTCTACTTTCAGACGCAACAGGAATTTTTGGGTTAGGTCAATCCGTTCGCGAGATATTGGAGTCTGAAGCTAAGGAATGTCTGAGAAGACAACAAATTTTTAGTACTTCCGCTGCTCCAAACGCTTAACCAGAACGGCCTAGGGAAAAGATGCACATACCGTTGTAATCGGGCGAGTTTCTACTTTCAGACGCAACAGGAATTTTTGGGTTTGGTCAATCCGTTCGCGAGATATTGGAGTCTGAAGCTAAGAAATGTTTGAGAAGGCAACAAATTTTGCGCACTTCTGCTGCTCTAAACGCTTAACCAGAATGGCCTAGGGCGAAAATACACATACCGTTGTAATCGGGCGAGTTTCTACTTCAGACGCAACAGGAATATTTGGGTTTGGTCAATCCGTTCGCGCGATATGGGAGTTTGAAGCTAAGAAATGGTAGAGAAGACAACAAATTTTTCGCAATTCTCCTGCTCCAAACGCTTAACCAGAATGGCCTTGGGGAAAAATACACATACCGTTGTAATCGGGCGAGTTTCTACTTTCAGACGCAACAGGAATTTTTGGGTTAGGTCAATCCGTTCGCGAGATATTGGAGTCTGAAGCTAAGGAATGGCTGAGAAGACAACAAATTTTTAGTACTTCCGCTGCTCCAAACGCTTAACCAGAACGGCCTAGGGAAAAAATACACATACCGTTGTAATCGGGCGAGTTTCTACTTTCAGACGCAACAGGAATTTTTGGGTTTGGTCAATCCGTTCGCGAGATATTGGAGTCTGAAGCTAAGAAATGGCTGAGAAGACAACAAATTTTTAGTACTTCCGCTGCTCCAAACGCTTAACCAGAACGGCCTAGGGAAAAGATGCACATACCGTTGTAATCGGGCGAGTTTCTACTTTCAGACGCAATAGGAACATTTGTGTTTGGTCAATCCGTTCGCCAGATATGGGCGTTTGAAGCTAAGAGATGGTTGAGAAGACAACAAATTTTTCGCACTTCACCTGCTCCAATCGCTTAACCAGAATGGCCTAGGGAAAAAACAAACATATTGTTGTAATCGGGCGAGTTTCTACTACCAGACGCAACAGGAATTTTTGGGTTTGGTCAATCCGTTAGCCAGATGTGGGAGTTTGAAGCTAAGAAATGTTTGAGAAGGCAACAAATTTTGCGCACTTCTGCTGCTCTAAACGCTTAACCAGAATGGCCTAGGGAGAAAATACACATACCGTTGTAATCGGGCGAGTTTCAGCTTTCAGATGCAACAGGAATATTTGGGTTGGGTCAATCCGTTCGCCAGATATGGGCGTTTGAAGCTAAGAAATGGTTGAGAAGGCAACAAATTTTTCGCACTTCTCCTACTCCAAACGCTTAACCAGAATGGCCTAGGGAGAAAATACACATACCGTTGTAATCGGGCGAGTTTCTACTTCAGACGCAACAGGAATATTTGGGTTTGGTCAATCCGTTCGCCAGATATGGGCGTTTGAAGCTAAGAAATGGTTGAGAAGATAACAACTTTTTCGCACTCCTGCTGCTCCAAACGCTTAACCAGAATGGCCTAGGGAAAAAATACACATACCGTTGTAATCGGGCGAGTTTCTACTTTCAGGTGCAACAGGAATTTTTGTGTTTGGTCAATCCGTTCGCGCGATATGGGAGTTTGAAGCTAAGAAATGGTTGAGAAGGCAACAAATTTTTCGCAATTCTCCTGCTCCAAACGCTTAACCAGAATGGCCTTGGGGAAAAATACACATACCGTTGTAATCGGGCGAGTTTCTACTTTCAGACGCAACAGGAATATTTGGGTTTCGTCAATCCGTTCGCCAGATATGGGCGTTTGAAGCTAAGAAATGGTTGAGAAGAGAACAAATTTGTCGCACTTCTGCTGCTCCAAACGCTTAACCAGGATGGCCTAGGGAAAAAATACACATACCGTTGTAATCGGGCGAGTTTCTACTTTCAGACGCAACAGGAATTTTTGGGTTTGGTCAATCCGTTCGCGAGATATTGGAGTCTGAAGCTAAGAAATGGCTGAGAAGACAACAAATTTGTAGTACTTCCGCTGCACCAAACGCTTAACCACAATGGCCTAGGGAAAAAAACAAACATATTGTTGTAATCGGGCGAGTTTCTACTACCAGACACAACAGGAATTTTTGTGTTTGGTCAATCCGTTAGCCAGATGTGGGAGTTTGAAGCTAAGAAATGTTTGAGAAGGCAACAAATTATGCGCACTTCTGCTGCTCTAAACGCTTAACCAGAATGGCCTAGGGCGAAAATACACATACCGTTGTAATCGTACGAGTTTCTACTTTCAGACGCAGCAGGAATTTTTGGGTTTGGTCAATCCGTTCGCGAGATATGGGAATTTGGAGCTAAGAAATGGTTGAGAAGACAACAAATTTTGCGCACTTCTGCTGCTCTAACCGCTTAACCAGAATGGCCTTGGGGAAAGATACACATACCGTTGTAATCGGGCGAGTTTCTACTTTCAGACGCAACAGGAATTTTTGTGTTTGGTCGATCCGTTCGCGAGATATGGGAGTTTGAAGCTAAGAAATGGTTGAGAAGGCAACAAATTTTCCGCACTTCTGCTGCTCCAAACGCTTAACCAGAATGGCCTAGGGAGAAAATACACATACCGTTGTAATCGGGCGCGTTGCTACTTTCAGACGCAACAGGAATATTTGGGTTTGGTCAATCCGTACGCCAGATATGGGCGTTTGAAGCTAAGAAATGGTTGAGAAGACAACAAATTTTTCGCACTTCTGCTGCTCCAAACGCTTAACCAGAATGGCCTAGGGAAAAAAGACACATACCGTTGTAATCGGGCGAGTTTCTACTTTCAGGCGCAACAGGAATTTTTGGGTTTGGTCAATCCGTTCGCGAGATATGGGAGCCTGAAGCTAAGAAATGGTTGAGGAGACAACAAATTTTTCGCACTTCTGCTGCTCCAAACGCTTAACCAGAATGGCCTAGGGAGAAAATACACATACCGTTGTAATCGTACGAGTTTCTACTTTCAGACGCAGCAGGAATTTTTGGGTTTGGTCAATCCGTTCGCCAGATATGGGCGTTTGAAGCTAAGAAATGGTTGAGAAGACAACAAATTTTTCGCACTTCAGCTGCTCCAAACGCTTAACCAGAATGGCCTTGGGAAAATATACACATATCATTGTAATCGGGCGAGTTTCTCGTTTCAGTCGCAACTGGAATTTTTGGGTTTGGTCGATCCGTTCGCGAGATATGAGAATTTGAAGCTAAGAAATGGTTGAGAAGACAACAAATTTTTCGCACTTCTGCAGCTACAAACGCTTAACCAGAATGGCCTAGGGAAAAAATACACATACCGTTGTAATCGTACGAGTTTCTACTTTCAGACGCAGCAGGAATTTTTGGGTTTGGTCTATCCGTTCGCGAGATATGGGAATTTGGAGCTAAGAAATGGTTGAGAAGACAACAAATTTTGCGCACTTCTGCTGCTCTAACCGCTTAACCAGAATGGCCTTGGGAAAAGATACACATACCGTTGTAATCGGGCGAGTTTCTACTTTCAGACGCAACAGGAATTTTTGTGTTTGGTCAATCCGTTCGCGAGATATGGGAGTTTGAAGCTAAGAAATGGTTGAGAAGGCAACAAATTTTTCGCACTTCTCCTGCTCGAAACGCTTAACCAGAATGGCCTTGGGGAAAAATACACATACCGTTGTAATCGGGCGAGTTTCTACTTTCAGACGCAACAGGAATTTTTGGGTTAGGTCAATCCGTTCGCGAGATATTGGAGTCTGAAGCTAAGAAATGGCTGAGAAGACAACAAATTTTTAGTGCTTCCGCTGCTCCAAACGCTTAACCAGAACGGCCTAGGGAAAAGATGCACATACCGTTGTAATCGGGCGAGTTTCTACTTTCAGACGCAACAGGAATTTTTGGGTTTGGTCAATCCGTTCGCGAGATATGAGAGTTTGAAGCTAAGAGATGGTTGAGAAGACAACAAATTTTCCGCACTTCTGCTGCTCCAAACGCTTAACCAGAATGGCCTAGGGAGAAAATACACATACCGTTGTAATCGGGCGCGTTGCTACTTTCAGACGCAACAGGAATATTTGGGTTTGGTCAATCCGTTCGCCAGATATGGGCGTTTGAAGCGAAGAAATGGTTGAGAAGACAACAAATTTTTCGCACTTCTGCTGCTCCAAACGCTTAACCAGAATGGCCTAGGGAAAAAATACACATACCATTGTAATCGGGCGAGTTTCTACTTTCAGACGCAACAGGAATTTTTGTGTTTGGTCAATCCGTTCGCGCGATATGGGAGTTTGAAGCTAAGAAATGGTTGAGAAGGCAACAAATTTTTCGCACTTCTCCTGCTCCAAACGCTTAACCAGAATGGGCTTGGGGGAAAAATACACATACCGTTGTAATCGGGCGAGTTTCTACTTTCAGACGCAACAGGAATTTTTGGGTTTGGTCAATCCGTTCGCGAGATATTGGAGTCTGAAGCTAAGAAATGGCTGAGAAGACAACAAATTTTTAGTACTTCCGCTGCACCAAACGCTTAACCACAATGGCCTAGGGAAAAAAACAAACATATTGTTGTAATCGGGCGAGTTTCTACTACCAGACGCAACAGGAATTTTTGGGTTTGGTCAATCCGTTCGCGAGATATGAGAGTTTGAAGCTAAGAGATGGTTGAGAAGACAACAAATTTTTCGCACTTCTGCTGCTCCAAACGCTTAGCCAGAATGGCCTAGGGAGAAAATACACATACCGTTGTAATCGGGCGCGTTGCTACTTTCAGACGCAACAGGAATATTTGGGTTTGGTCAATCCGTTCGCCAGATATGGGCGTTTGAAGCTAAGAAATAGTTGAGAAGACAACAAATTTTTCGCACTTCTGCTGCTCCAAACGCTTAACCAGAATGGCCTAGGGAAAAAATACACATACCGTTGTAATCGGGCGAGTTTCTACTTTCAGACGCAACAGGAATTTTTGTGTTTGGTCAATCCGTTCGCGCGATATGGGAGTTTGAAGCTAAGAAATGGTTGAGAAGGCAACAAATTTTTCGCACTTCTCCTGCTCCAAACGCTTAACCAGAATGGCCTTGGGAGAAAAATACACACACCGTTGTAATCGGGCGAGTTTCTACTTTCAGACGCAACAGGAATTTTTGGGTTTGGTCAATCCGTTCGCGAGATATGGGAGTCTGAAGCTAAGAAATGGTTGAGGAGACAACAAATTTTTCGCACTTGTGCTGCTCCAAACGCTTAACCAGAATGGCCTAGGGAGAAAATACACATACCGTTGTAATCGGGCGAGTTTCTACTTTCAGACGCAACAGGAATTTTTGTGTTTGGTCAATCCGTTCGCGAGATATGAGAGTTTGAAGCTAAGAGATGGTTGAGAAGACAACAAATTTTTCGCACTTCTGCTGCTCCAAACGCTTAGCCAGAATGGCCTAGGGAGAAAATACACATACCGTTGTAATCGGGCGCGTTGCTACTTTCAGACGCAACAGGAATATTTGGGTTTGGTCAATCCGTTCGCCAGATATGGGCGTTTGAAGCTAAGAAATGGTTGAGAAGGCAGCAAATTTTTCGCACTTCTGCTGCTCCAAACGCTTAACCAGAATGGCCTAGGGAGAAAATACACATACCGTT
Organism: Ptiloglossa arizonensis; assembly: GCF_051014685.1. NCBI lineage: Eukaryota > Metazoa > Arthropoda > Insecta > Hymenoptera > Colletidae > Ptiloglossa > Ptiloglossa arizonensis. Next base: position 467,132 of record NW_027478452.1, on the reverse strand, counting down.
GGAATCGTACGAGTTTCTACTTTCAGACGCAACAGGAATTTTGGGTTTGGTCAATCCGTTCGCGAGATATTGGAGTCTGAAGCTAAGAAATGGCTGAGAAGACAACAAATCTTTAGTACTTCCGCTGCACCAAACGCTTAACCACAATGGCCTAGGGAAAAATACACATACCGTTGTAATCGGGCGAGTTTCTACTTTCAGACGCAACAGGAATTTTTGGGTTTGGTCAATCCGTTCGCGAGATATTGGAGTCTGAAGCTAAGAAATGGCTGAGAAGACAACAAATTTTCCGCACTTCTGCTGCTCCAAACGCTTAACCAGAATGGCCTAGGGAGAAAATACACATACCGTTGTAATCGGGCGCGTTGCTACTTTCAGACGCAACAGGAATATTTGGGTTTGGTCGATCCGTTCGCGAGATATGAGAATTTGAAGCTAAGAAATGGTTGAGAAGACAACAAATTTTTCGCAATTCTGCTGCTCTAACCGCTTAACTAGAATGGTCTAGGGAAAAAATACACGTACCGTTGTAATCGGGCGCGTTGCTACTTTCAGACGCAACAGGAATATTTGGGTTTTGTCAATCCGTTCGCCAGATATGGGCGTTTGAAGCTAAGAAATGGTTGAGAAGGCAACAAATTTTTCGCACTTCTGCTGCTCCAAACGCTTAACCAGAATGGCCTAGGGAAAAAATACACATACCGTTGTAATCGGGCGAGTTTCTACTTTCAGATGCAACAGGAATTTTTGTGTTTGGTCAATACGTTCGCGAGATATGGGGGTTTGAAGCTAAGAAGTGGTTGAGAAGGCAACAAATTTTTCGCACTTCTGCTGCTCTAACCGCTTAACCAGAATGGTCTAGGGAAAAGATACACATACCGTTGTAATCGGGCGAGTTTCTACTTTCAGACGCAACAGGAATTTTTGGGTTTGGTCAATCCGTTCGCGAGATATTGGAGTCTGAAGCTAAGAAATGGCTGAGAAGACAACAAATTTTTAGTACTTCCGCTGCACCAAACGCTTAACCACAATGGCCCAGGGAAAAAAACAAACATATTGTTGTAATCGGGCGAGTTTCTACTACCAGAGGCAACAGGAATTTTTGGGTTTGGTCAATCCGTTCGCGAGATATGAGAGTTTGAAGCTAAGAGATGGTTGAGAAGACAACAAATTTTTCGCACTTCTGCTGCTCCAAACGCTTAGCCAGAATGGCCTAGGGAGAAAATACACATACCGTTGTAATCGGGCGCGTTGCTACTTTCAGACGCAACAGGAATATTTGGGTTTGGTCAATCCGTTCGCCAGATATGGGCGTTTGAAGCTAAGAAATAGTTGAGAAGACAACAAATTTTTCGCACTTCTGCTGCTCCAAACGCTTAACCAGAATGGCCTAGGGAAAAAATACACATACCGTTGTAATCGGGCGAGTTTCTACTTTCAGACGCAACAGGAATTTTTGTGTTTGGTCAATCCGTTCGCGCGATATGGGAGTTTGAAGCTAAGAAATGGTTGAGAAGGCAACAAATTTTTCGCACTTCTCCTGCTCCAAACGCTTAACCAGAATGGCCTTGGGGGAAAAATACACACACCGTTGTAATCGGGCGAGTTTCTACTTTCAGACGCAACAGGAATTTTTGGGTTTGGTCAATCCGTTCGCGAGATATGGGAGTCTGAAGCTAAGAAATGGTTGAGGAGACAACAAATTTTTCGCACTTGTGCTGCTCCAAACGCTTAACCAGAATGGCCTAGGGAGAAAATACACATACCGTTGTAATCGGGCGAGTTTCTACTTTCAGACGCAACAGGAATTTTTGTGTTTGGTCAATCCGTTCGCGAGATATGAGAGTTTGAAGCTAAGAGATTGTTGAGAAGACAACAAATTTTTCGCACTTCTGCTGCTCCAAACGCTTAGCCAGAATGGCCTAGGGAGAAAATACACATACCGTTGTAATCGGGCGCGTTGCTACTTTCAGACGCAACAGGAATATTTGGGTTTGGTCAATCCGTTCGCCAGATATGGGCGTTTGAAGCTAAGAAATGGTTGAGAAGGCAACAAATTTTTCGCACTTCTGCTGCTCCAAACGCTTAACCAGAATGGCCTAGGGAGAAAATACACATACCGTTGGAATCGTACGAGTTTCTACTTTCAGACGCAACAGGAATTTTGGGTTTGGTCAATCCGTTCGCGAGATATTGGAGTCTGAAGCTAAGAAATGGCTGAGAAGACAACAAATTTTTAGTACTTCCGCTGCACCAAACGCTTAACCACAATGGCCTAGGGAAAAATACACATACCGTTGTAATCGGGCGAGTTTCTACTTTCAGACGCAACAGGAATTTTTGGGTTTGGTCAATCCGTTCGCGAGATATTGGAGTCTGAAGCTAAGAAATGGCTGAGAAGAAAACAAATTTTCCGCACTTCTGCTGCTCCAAACGCTTAACCAGAATGGCCTAGGGAGAAAATACACATACCGTTGTAATCGGGCGCGTTGCTACTTTCAGACGCAACAGGAATATTTGGGTTTGGTCAATCCGTTCGCCAGATATGGGCGTTTGAAGCTAAGAAATGGTTGAGAAGACAACAAATTTTTCGCCCTTCTGCTGCTCCAAACGCTTAACCAGAATGGCCTCGGGAAAAAATACACATACCGTTGTAATCGGGCGAGTTTCTACTTTCAGATGCAACAGGAATTTGTGGGTTAGGACAATCCGTTCGCGCGATATGGGAGTTTGAAGCTAAGAAATGGTTGAGAAGGCAACAAATTTTTCGCACTTCTGCTGCTCCAAACGCTTAACCAGAATGGCCTAGGGAGAAAATACACATACCGTTGGAATCGTACGAGTTTCTACTTTCAGACGCAACAGGAATTTTGGGTTTGGTCAATCCGTTCATGAGATATTGGAGTCTGAAGCTAAGAAATGGCTGAGAAGACAACAAATTTTTAGTACTTCCGCTGCACCAAACGCTTAACCACAATGGCCTAGGGAAAAATACACATACCGTTGTAATCGGGCGAGTTTCTACTTTCAGACGCAACAGGAATTTTTGGGTTTGGTCAATCCGTTCGCGAGATATTGGAGTCTGAAGCTAAGAAATGGCTGAGAAGACAACAAATTTTCCGCACTTCTGCTGCTCCAAACGCTTAACCAGAATGGCCTAGGGAGAAAATACACATACCGTTGTAATCGGGCGCGTTGCTACTTTCAGACGCAACAGGAATATTTGGGTTTGGTCAATCCGTTCGCCAGATATGGGCGTTTGAAGCTAAGAAATGGCTGAGAAGACAACAAATTTTTCGCACTTCTGCTGCTCCAAACGCTTAACCAGAGTGGCCTAGGGAAAAAATACACATACCGTTGTTATCGGCCGAGTTTCTCGTTTCAGTCGCAACTGGAATTTTTGGGTTTGGTCGATCCGTTCGCGAGATATGAGAATTTGAAGATAAGAAATGGTTGAGAAGACAACAAATTTTTCGCAATTCTGCTGCTCTAACCGCTTAACTAGAATGGTCTAGGGAAAAAATACACATACCGTTGTAATCGGGCGAGTTTCTACTTTCAGATGCAACAGGAATTTGTGGGTTAGGACAATCCGTTCGCGCGATATGGGAGTTTGAAGCTAAGAAATGGTTGAGAAGGCAACAAATTTTTCGCACTTCTGCTGCTCCAAACGCTTAACCAGAATGGCCTAGGGAGAAAATACACATACCGTTGGAATCGTACGAGTTTCTACTTTCAGACGCAACAGGAATTTTGGGTTTGGTCAATCCGTTCGCGAGATATTGGAGTCTGAAGCTAAGAAATGGCTGAGAAGACAACAAATTTTTAGTACTTCCGCTGCACCAAACGCTTAACCACAATGGCCTAGGGAAAAATACACATACCGTTGTAATCGGGCGAGTTTCTACTTTCAGACGCAACAGGAATTTTTGGGTTTGGTCAATCCGTTCGCGAGATATTGGAGTCTGAAGCTAAGAAATGGCTGAGAAGACAACAAATTTTCCGCACTTCTGCTGCTCCAAACGCTTAACCAGAATGGCCTAGGGAGAAAATACACATACCGTTGTAATCGGGCGCGTTGCTACTTTCAGACGCAACAGGAATATTTGGGTTTGGTCAATCCGTTCGCCAGATATGGGCGTTTGAAGCTAAGAAATGGCTGAGAAGACAACAAATTTTTCGCACTTCTGCTGCTCCAAACGCTTAACCAGAGTGGCCTAGGGAAAAAATACACATACCGTTGTTATCGGCCGAGTTTCTCGTTTCAGTCGCAACTGGAATTTTTGGGTTTGGTCGATCCGTTCGCGAGATATGAGAATTTGAAGATAAGAAATGGTTGAGAAGACAACAAATTTTTCGCAATTCTGCTGCTCTAACCGCTTAACTAGAATGGTCTAGGGAAAAAATACACATACCGTTGTAATCGGGCGAGTTTCTACTTTCAGATGCAACAGGAATTTGTGGGTTAGGACAATCCGTTCGCGCGATATGGGAGTTTGAAGCTAAGAAATGGTTGAGAAGGCAACAAATTTTTCGCACTTCTGCTGCTCCAAACGCTTAACCAGAATGGCCTAGGGAGAAAATACACATACCGTTGGAATCGTACGAGTTTCTACTTTCAGACGCAACAGGAATTTTGGGTTTGGTCAATCCGTTCGCGAGATATTGGAGTCTGAAGCTAAGAAATGGCTGAGAAGACAACAAATTTTTAGTACTTCCGCTGCACCAAACGCTTAACCACAATGGCCTAGGGAAAAATACACATACCGTTGTAATCGGGCGAGTTTCTACTTTCAGACGCAACAGGAATTTTTGGGTTTGGTCAATCCGTTCGCGAGATATTGGAGTCTGAAGCTGAGAAATGGCTGAGAAGACAACAAATTTTCCGCACTTCTGCTGCTCCAAACGCTTAACCAGAATGGCCTAGGGAGAAAATACACATACCGTTGTAATCGGGCGCGTTGCTACTTTCAGACGCAACAGGAATATTTGGGTTTGGTCAATCCGTTCGCCAGATATGGGCGTTTGAAGCTAAGAAATGGCTGAGAAGACAACAAATTTTTCGCACTTCTGCTGCTCCAAACGCTTAACCAGAGTGGCCTAGGGAAAAAATACACATACCGTTGTTATCGGCCGAGTTTCTCGTTTCAGTCGCAACTGGAATTTTTGGGTTTGGTCGATCCGTTCGCGAGATATGAGAATTTGAAGATAAGAAATGGTTGAGAAGACAACAAATTTTTCGCAATTCTGCTGCTCTAACCGCTTAACTAGAATGGTCTAGGGAAAAAATACACATACCGTTGTAATCGGGCGAGTTTCTACTTTCAGATGCAACAGGAATTTTTGTGTTTGGTCAATCCGTTCGCGAGATATGGGCGTTCGAAGCTAAGAAATGGTTGAGAAGACAACAAATTTTTCGCACTTCTGCTGCTCCAAACGCTTAACCGGAACGGCCTAGAGAAAAAATACACATACCGTTGTAATCGGGCGAGTTTCTACTTTCAGACGCAACAGGAATTTTTGGGTTTGCTAAATCCGTTCGCGAGATATGAGAGTTTGAAGCTAAGAGATGGTTGAGAAGACAACAAATTTTTCGCACTTCTGCTTCTCCAAACGCTTAACCAGAATGGCCTAGGGAGAAAATACACATACCGTTGTAATCGGGCGCGTTGCTACTTTCAGACGCAACAGGAATATTTGGGTTTGGTCAATCCGTTCGCCAGATATGGGCGTTTGAAGCTAAGAAATGGTTGAGAAGGCAACAAATTTTTCGCACTTCTGCTGCTCCATACGCTTAACCAGAATGGCCTAGGGAAAAAATACACATACCGTTGTAATCGGGCGAGTTTCTACTTTCAGATGCAACAGGAATTTTTGTGTTTGGTCAATCCGTTCGCGAGATATGGGGGTTTGAAGCTAAGAAGTGGTTGAGAAGGCAACAAATTTTTCGCACTTCTGCTGCTCTAACCGCTTAACCAGAATGGTCTAGGGAAAAGATACACATACCGTTGTAATCGGGCGAGTTTCTACTTTCAGACGCAACAGGAATATTTGGGTTTGGTCAATCCGTTCGCCAGATATGGGCGTTTGAAGCTAAGAAATGGTTGAGAAGGCAACAAATTTTTCGCACTTCTGCTGCTCCATACGCTTAACCAGAATGGCCTAGGGAAAAAATACACATACCGTTGTAATCGGGCGAGTTTCTACTTTCAGATGCAACAGGAATTTTTGTGTTTGGTCAATCCGTTCGCGAGATATGGGGGTTTGAAGCTAAGAAGTGGTTGAGAAGGCAACAAATTTTTCGCACTTCTGCTGCTCTAACCGCTTAACCAGAATGGTCTAGGGAAAAGATACACATACCGTTGTAATCGGGCGAGTTTCTACTTTCAGACGCAACAGGAATTTTTGTGTTTGGTCAATCCGTTCGCGAGATATGGGGGTTTGAATCTAAGAAGTGGTTGAGAAGGCAACAAATTTTTCGCACTTCTCCTGCTCCAAACGCTTAACCAGAATGGCCTTGGGGAAAAATACACATACCGTTGTAGTCGGGCCAGTTTCTACTTTCAGACGCAACAGCAATTTTTGGGTTTGGTCAATCCGTTCGCCAGATATGGGCGTTTGAAGCTAAGAAATGGTTGAGAAGACAACAAATTTTTCGCACTTCTGCTGCTCCAAACGCTTAACCGGAACGGCCTAGAGATAAAATACACATACCGTTGTAATCGGGCGAGTTTCTACTTTCAGACGCAACAGGAATTTTTGGGTTTGGTCAATCCGTTCGCGAGATATGGGGGTTTGAAGCTTAGAAGTGGTTGAGAAGGCAACAAATTTTTCGCACTTCTCCTGCTCCAATCGCTTAACCAGAACGGCCTAGGGAAAAGATGCACATACCGTTGTAATCGGGCGAGTTTCAACTTTCAGACGCAACAGGAATTTTTGGGTTTGGTCAATCCGTTCGCGAGATATGAGAGTTTGAAGCTAAGAGATGGTTGAGAAGACAACAAATTTTTCGCACTTCTGCTGCTCCAAACGCTTAACCAGAATGGGCTAGGGAGAAAATACACATACCGTTGTAATCGGGCGCGTTGCTACTTTCAGACGCAACAGGAACATTTGGGTTTGGTCAATCCGTTCGCCAGATATGGGCGTTTGAAGCTAAGAGATGGTTGAGAAGACAACAAATTTTTCGCACTTCACCTGCTCCAATCGCTTAACCAGAATGGCCTAGGGAAAAAACAAACATATTGTTGTAATCGGGCGATTTTCTACTACCAGACGCAACAGGAATTTTTGGGTTTGGTAAATCCGTTAGCCAGATGTGGGAGTTTGAAGCTAAGAAATGTTTGAGAAGGCAACAAATTTTGCGCACTTCTGCTGCTCTAAACGCTTAACCAGAATGGCCTAGGGAGAAAATACGCATACCGTTGTAATCGGACGAGTTTCAGCTTTCAGACGCAACAGGAATATTTGGGTTGGGTCAATCCGTTCGCCAGATATGGGCGTTTGAAGCTAAGAAATGGTTGAGAAGGCAACAAATTTTTCGCACTTCTCCTGCTCCATACGCTTAACCAGAATGGCCTTGGGGAAAAATACACATACCGTTGTAATCGGGCGAGTTTCTACTTTCAGACGCGACAGGAATTTTTGGGTTTGGGCAATCCGTTCGCGAGATATTGGAGTCTGATGCTAAGAAATGGCTGAGAAGACAACAAATTTTTAGTACTTCCGCTGCACCAAACGCTTAACCACAATGGCCTAGGGAAAAAAACAAACATATTGTTGTAATCGGGCGAGTTTGTACTACCAGACGCAACAGGAATTTTTGGGTTTGGTCAATCCGTTAGCCAGATGTGGGAGTTTGAAGCTAAGAAATGGTTGAGAAGGCAACAAATTTTTCGCACTTCTCCTGCTCCAAACGCTTAACCAGAATGGCCTTGGGGAAAAATACACATACCGTTGTAATCGGGCGAGTTTCTACTTTCAGACGCAACAGGAATTTTTGGGTTTGGTCAATCCGTTCGCGAGATATTGGAGTCTGAAGCTAAGAAATGGCTGAGAAGACAACAAATTTTTAGTACTTCCGCTGCTCCAAACGCTTAACCAGTACGGCCTAGGGAAAAGATGCACATACCGTTCTTATCGGCCGAGTTTCTCGTTTCAATCGCAACTGGAATTTTTGGGTTTGGTCGATCCGTTCGCGAGATATGAGAATTTGAAGCTAAGAAATGGTTGAGAAGACAACAAATTTTTCGCACTTCTGCTGCTCCAAACGCTTAACCAGAGTGGCCTAGGGAAAAAATACACATACCGTTGTAATCGGGCGCGTTGCTACTTTCAGACGCAACAGGAATATTTGGGTTTGGTCAATTCGTTCGCCAGATATGGGCGTTTGAAGCTAAGAAATGGTTGAGAAGACAATAAATTTTTCGCACTTCTGCTGCTCCAAACGCTTAACCAGAATGGCCAAGGGAAAAAATGCACATATCATTGTAATCGGGCGAGTTTCTCGTTTCAGTCGCAACATGAATTTTTGGGTTTGGTCGATCCGTTCGCGAGATATGAGAATTTGAAGCTGAGAAATGGTTGAGAAGACAACAAATTTTTCGCACTTCTGCTGCTCCAAACGCTTAACCAGAATGGCCTAGGGAAAAAATACACATACCGTTGTAAGCGGGCGAGTTTCTACTTCAGGCCCAACAGGAATTTTTGGGTTTGGTCAATCCGTTCGCGAGATATGGGAATTTGGAGCTAAGAAATGGTTGAGAAGACAACAAATTTTTCGCAATTCTGCTGCTCTAACCGCTTAACTAGAATGGTCTAGGGAAAAGATACACATACCGTTGTAATCGGGCGAGTTTCTACTTTCAGACGCAACAGGAATTTTTGTGTTTTGTCAATCCGTTCGCGAGATATGGGGGTTTGAAGCTAAGAAGTGGTTGAGAAGGCAACAAATTTTTCGCACTTCTCCTGCTCCAAACGCTTAACCAGAATGGCCTTGGGGAAAAATACACATACCGTTGTAATCGGGCGAGTTTCTACTTTCAGACGCAACAGCAATTTTTGGGTTTGGTCAATCCGTTCGCCAGATATGGGCGTTCGAAGCTAAGAAATGGTTGAGAAGACAACAAATTTTCGCACTTCTGCTGCTCCAAACGCTTAACCGGAACGGCCTAGAGAAAAAATACACATACCGTTGTAATCGGGCGAGTTTCTACTTTCAGACGCAACAGGAATTTTTGTGTTTTGTCAATCCGTTCGCGAGATATGAGAGTTTGAAGCTAAGAGATGGTTGAGAAGACAACAAATTTTTCGCACTTCTGCTGCTCCAAACGCTTAACCAGAATGGCCTAGGGAGAAAATACACATACCGTTGTAATCGGGCGCGTTGCTACTTTCAGACGCAACAGGAATATTTGGGTTTGGTCAATCCGTTCGCCAGATATGGGCGTTTGAAGCTAAGAAATGGTTGAGAAGGCAACAAATTTTTCGCACTTCTGCTGCTCCATACGCTTAACCAGAATGGCCTAGGGAAAAAATACACATACCGTTGTAATCGGGCGAGTTTCTACTTTCAGATGCAGCAGGAATTTTTGTGTTTGGTCAATCCGTTCGCGAGATATGGGGGTTTGAAGCTAAGAAGTGGTTGAGAAGGCAACAAATTTTTCGCACTTCTGCTGCTCTAACCGCTTAACCAGAGTGGTCTAGGGAAAAGATACACATACCGTTGTAATCGGGCGAGTTTCTACTTTCAGACGCAACAGGAATTTTTGTGTTTGGTCAATCCGTTCGCGAGATATGGGGGTTTGAAGCTAAGAAGTGGTTGAGAAGGCAACAAATTTTTCGCACTTCTCCTGCTCCAAACGCTTAACCAGAATGGCCTTGGGGAAAAATACACATACCGTTGTAGTCGGGCGAGTTTCTACTTTCAGACGCAACAGCAATTTTTGGGTTTGGTCAATCCATTCGCCAGATATGGGCGTTTGAAGCTAAGAAATGGTTGAGAAGACAACAAATTTTTCGCACTTCTCCTGCTCCAAACGCTTAACCGGAACGGCCTAGAGAAAAAATACACATACCGTTGTAATCGGGCGAGTTTCTACTTTCAGACGCAACAGGAATTTTTGGGTTTGGTCAATCCGTTCGCGAGATATGGGGGTTTGAAGCTAAGAAGTGGTTGAGAAGGCAACAAATTTTTCGCACTTCTCCTGCTCCAATCGCTTAACCAGAACGGCCTAGGGAAAAGATGCACATACCGTTGTAATCGGGCGAGTTTCAACTTTCAGACGCAACAGGAATTTTTGGGTTTGGTCAATCCGTTCGCGAGATATGAGAGTTTGAAGCTAAGAGATGGTTGAGAAGACAACAAATTTTTCGCACTTCTGCTGCTCCAAACGCTTAACCAGAATGGCCTAGGGAGAAAATACACATACCGTTGTAATCGGGCGCGTTGCTACTTTCAGACGCAACAGGAATATTTGGGTTTGGTCAATCCGTTCGCCAGATATGGGCGTTTGAAGCTAAGAAATGGTTGAGAAGGCAACAAATTTTTCGCACTTCTGCTGCTCCATACGCTTAACCAGAATGGCCTAGGGAAAAAATACACATACCGTTGTAATCGGGCGAGTTTCTACTTTCAGATGCAACAGGAATTTTTGTGTTTGGTCAATCCGTTCGCGAGATATGGGGGTTTGAAGCTAAGAAGTGGTTGAGAAGGCAACAAATTTTTCGCACTTCTGCTGCTCTAACCGCTTAACCAGAATGGTCTAGGGAAAAGATACACATACCGTTGTAATCGGGCGAGTTTCTACTTTCAGACGCAACAGGAATTTTTGTGTTTGGTCAATCCGTTCGCGACGTATGGGGGTTTGAAGCTAAGAAGTGGTTGAGAAGGCAACAAATTTTTCGCACTTCTCCTGCTCCAAACGCTTAACCAGAATGGCCTTGGGGAAAAATACACATACCGTTGTAGTCGGGCGAGTTTCTACTTTCAGACGCAACAGCAATTTTTGGGTTTGGTCAATCCATTCGCCAGATATGGGCGTTTGAAGCTAAGAAATGGTTGAGAAGACAACAAATTTTTCGCACTTCTGCTGCTCCAAACGCTTAACCGGAACGGCCTAGAGAAAAAATACACATACCGTTGTAATCGGGCGAGTTTCTACTTTCAGACGCAACAGGAATTTTTGGGTTTGGTCAATCCGTTCGCGAGATATGGGGGTTTGAAGCTAAGAAGTGGTTGAGAAGGCAACAAATTTTTCGCACTTCTCCTGCTCCAATCGCTTAACCAGAACGGCCTAGGGAAAAGATGCACATACCGTTGTAATCGGGCGAGTTTCAACTTTCAGACGCAACAGGAATTTTTGGGTTTGGTCAATCCGTTCGCGAGATATGAGAGTTTGAAGCTAAGAGATGGTTGAGAAGACAACAAATTTTTCGCACTTCTGCTGCTCCAAACGCTTAACCAGAATGGCCTAGGGAGAAAATACACATACCGTTGTAATCGGGCGCGTTGCTACTTTCAGACGCAACAGGTACATTTGGGTTTGGTCAATCCGTTCGCCAGATATGGGCGTTTGAAGCTAAGAGATGGTTGAGAAGACAACAAATTTTTCGCACTTCACCTGCTCCAATCGCTTAACCAGAATGGCCTAGGGAAAAAACAAACATATTGTTGTAATCGGGCGATTTTCTACTACCAGACGCAACAGGAATTTTTGGGTTTGGTCAATCCGTTAGCCAGATGTGGGAGTTTGAAGCTAAGAAATGTTTGAGAAGGCAACAAATTTTGCGCACTTCTGCTGCTCTAAACGCTTAACCAGAATGGCCTAGGGAGAAAATACACATACCGTTGTAATCCGACGAGTTTCAGCTTTCAGACGCAACAGGAATATTTGGGTTGGGTCAATCCGTTCGCCAGATATGGGCGTTTGAAGCTAAGAAATGGTTGAGAAGGCAACAAATTTTTCGCACTTCTCCTGCTCCATACGCTTAACCAGAATGGCCTTGGGGAAAAATACACATACCGTTGTAATCGGGCGAGTTTCTACTTTCAGACGCAACAGGAATTTTTGGGTTTGGTCAATCCGTTAGCCAGATGTGGGAGTTTGAAGCTAAGAAATGGTTGAGAAGGCAACAAATTTTTCGCACTTCTCCTGCTCCAAACGCTTAACCAGAATGGCCTTGGGGAAAAATACACATACCGTTGTAATCGGGCGAGTTTCTACTTTCAGACGCAACAGGAATTTTTGGGTTTGGTCAATCCGTTCGCGAGATATTGGAGTCTGAAGTTAAGAAATGGCTAAGAAGACAACAAATTTTTAGTACTTCCGCTGCTCCAAACGCTTAACCAGAACGGCCTAGGGAAAAGATGCACATACCGTTGTAATCGGGCGAGTTTCTACTTTCAGACGCAACAAGAATTTTTGGGCTTGGTCAATCCGTTCGCGAGATATGAGAGTTTGAAGCTAAGAGATGGTTGAGAAGACAACAAATTTTTCGCACTTCTGCTGCTCCAAACGCTTAACCAGAATGGCCTAGGGAGAAAATACACATACCGTTGTAATCGGGCGCGTTGCTACTTTCAGACGCAACAGGAATATTTGGGTTTGGTCAATCCGTTCGCCAGATATGGGCGTTTCAAGCTAAGAAATGGTTGAGAAGACAACAAATTTTTCGCACTTCTGCTGCTCCAAACGCTTAACCAGAATGGCCTAGGGAAGAAATACACATACCGTTGTAATCGGGCGAGTTTCTACTTTCAGACGCAACAGGAATTTTTGTGTTTGGTCAATCCGTTCGCGCAATATGGGAGTTTGAAGCTAAGAAATGGTTGAGAAGGCAACAAATTTTTCGCACTTCTCCTGCTCCAAACGCTTAACCAGAATGGCCTTGGGGGAAAAATACACATACCGTTGTAATCGGGCGAGTTTCTACTTTCAGACGCAACAGGAAATTTTGGGATTGGTCAATCCGTTCGCGAGATATGGTGGTTTGAAGCTAAGAAGTGGTTGAGAAGGCAACAAATTTTTCGCACTTCTGCTGCTCTAACCGCTTAACCAGAATGGCCTAGGGAAAAGATGCACATACCGTTGTAATTGGCGAGTTTCTACTTTCAGATGCAATAGGAATTTTTGGGTTAGGTCAATCCGTTCGCGAGATATGGGAGTTTGAAGCTAAGAAATGGTTGAGAAGAGAACAAACTTTTCGCAATTCTGCTGCTCCAAACGCTTAACCAGAATGGCCTAGATAAGAAATACGCATACCGTTGTAATCGGGCGAGTTTCTACTTTCAGACGCAGAAGGAATTTTTGGGTTTGGTCAATCCGTTCGCGAGATATGGGACTTTGAAACTAAGAAATGGTTGACAAGACAACAAATTCTTCGCATTTCTGCTGCTCCAGTCGCTTAACCAGAATGGCCTAGGGGAAAAATACACGTACCGTTGTATTCGGGCGAGTTTCTACTTTCAAATGCAATTGGAATTTTTGGGTTAGGTCAATCCGTTCGCGAGATATGGGAGTTTGAAGCTAAGAAATGGTTGACAAGACAACAAATTTTCCGCACTTCTGCTGCTCCAATCGCTTAACCAGAATGGCCTAGGGGAAAAATACACGTACCGTTGTATCCGGGCGAGTTTCTACTTTCAAATGCAATAGGAATTTTTGGGTTAGGTCAATGCGTTCGCGAGATATGGGAGTTTGAAGCTAAGAAATGGTTGAGAAGAGAACAAATTTTTCGCAATTCTGCTGCTCCAAATGCTTAACCAGAATGGCCTAGGCAAAAAATACGCATACCTTTGTAATCGGGCGAGTTTCTACTTCCAGACGCAGAAGGAATTTTTGGGTTTGGTCAATCCGTTCGCGAGATATGGGAATTTGAAGCTAAGAAATGGTTGAGAAGAGTACAAATTTTTCGCAATTCTGCTGCTCCAATCGCTTAACCAGAATGGCCTAGGGAAAAAATACGCATACCGTTGTAATCGGGCGAGTTTCTACTTTCAGATGCAATAGGAATTTTTGGGTTAGGTCAATCCGTTCGCGAGATATTGGAGTTTGAAGCCAAGAAATGGTTGAGGAGAGTACAAATTTTTCGCAATTCTGCTGCTCCAATCGCTTAACCAGAATGGCCTAGGGAAGCAATACGCATACCGTTGTAATCGGGCGAGTTTCTACTTTCAGATGCAATAGGAATTTTTGGGTTAGGTCAATCCGTTCGCGAGATATTGGAGTTTGAAGCCAAGAAATGGTAGAGAAGGCAAAAAATTTTTCACAATTCTGCTGCTCCAGACACTTAACCAGAATGGCCTAGGGAAAAAATACACATATCGTTGTAATCGGGCGAGTTTCTACTTTCAGACGCAGAAGGAATTTTTGGGTTTGGTCAATCCGTTCGCGAGATATGGGACTTTGAAGCTAAGAAATGGTTGACAAGACAACAAATTTTTCGCACTTCTGCTGCTCCAATCGCTTAACCAGAATGGCCTAGGGGAAAAATACACGTACCGTTGTAATCGGGCGAGTTTCTACTTTCAGATGCAATAGGAATTTTTGGGTTAGGTCAATCCGTTCGCGAGATATTGGAGTTTGAAGCTAAGAAATGGTTGACACGACAACAAATTTTTCGCACTTCTGCTGCTCCAATCGCTTAACCAGAATTGCCTAGGGGAAAAATACACGTACCGTTGTATTCGGGCGAGTTTCTACTTTCAAATGCAATAGGAATTTTTCGGTTAGGTCAATGCGTTCGCGAGATATGGGAGTTTGAAGCTAAAATGGTTGAGAAGAGAACAAATTTTTCGCAATTCTGCTGCTCCAAATGCGTAACCAGAATGGCCTAGGCAAAAAATAAGCGTACCTTTGTAATCGGGCGAGTTTCTACTTCCAGACGCAGAAGGAATTTTTGGGTTAGGTCAATCCGTTCGCGAGATATGGGAGTTTGAAGCCAAGAAATGGTAGAGAAGGCAAAAAATTTTTCACAATTCTGCAGCTCCAAACGCTTAACCAGACTGGCCTAGGGAAAAAATACACATACCGTTGTAATCGGGCGAGTTTCTACTTTCAGATGCAATAGGAATTTTTGGGTTAGGTCAATCCGTTCGCGAGATATGGGAGTTTGAAGCTAAGAAATGGTTTACAAGACAACAAATTTTTCGCACTTCTGCTGCTCCAATCGCTTAACCAGAACGGCCTAAGGAAAAAATACACATACCGTTGTAATCGGGCGAGTTTCTACTTTCAGAAGCAACAGGAATTTTTGGGTTAGGTCAATCCGTTCGCGAGATATGGGAGTTTGAAGCCAAGAAATGGTTGAGAAGGCAAAAAATTTTTCGCAATTCTGCTGCTCCAAACGCTCAACCAGAATGGCCTAGGGAAAAAATGCACATACCGTTGTAATTGGGCGAGTTTCTACTTTCAGATGCAATTGGAATTTTTGGGTTAGGTCAATCCGTTCGCGAGATATGGGAGTTTGAAGCTAAGAAATGGTTGACAAGACAACAAATTTTTCGCACTTCTGCTGCTGCAATCGCTTAACCAGAATGGCCTAGGGGAAAAATTCACGTACAGTTGAATTCGGGCGAGTTTCTACTTTCAAATGCAATAGGAATTTTTGGGTTAGGTCAATGCGCTCGCGAGATATGGGCGTTTGAAGCTAAGAAATGGTTGACAAGACAACAAATTTTTCGCACTTCTGCTGCTCCAATCGCTTAACCAGAATGGCCTAGGGGAAAAATACACGTACCGTTGTATTCGGACGAGTTTCTACTTTCAAATGCTATAGGAATTTTTGGGTTAGGTCAATGCGTTCGCGAGATATGGGAGTTTGAAGCTAAGAAATGGTTGAGAAGAGAACAAATTTTTCGCAATTCTGCTGCTCCAAATGCTTAACCAGAATGGCCTAGGCAAAAAATACGCATACCTTTGTAATCGGGCGAGTTTCTACTTCCAGACGCAGAAGGAATTTTTGGGTTTGGTCAATCCGTTCGCGAGATATGGGAATTTGAAGCTAAGAAATGGTTGAGAAGAGTACAAATTTTTCGCAATTCTGCTGCTCCAATCGCTTAACCAGAATGGCCTAGGGAAAAAATACGCATACCGTTGTAATCGGGCGAGTTTCTACTTTCAGATGCAATAGGAATTTTTGGGTTAGGTCAATCCGTTCGCGAGATATTGGAGTTTGAAGCCAAGAAATGGTTGAGGAGAGTACAAATTTTTCGCAATTCTGCTGCTCCAATCGCTTAACCAGAATGGCCTAGGGAAGCAATACGCATACCGTTGTAATCGGGCGAGTTTCTACTTTCAGATGCAATAGGAATTTTTGGGTTAGGTCAATCCGTTCGCGAGATATTGGAGTTTGAAGCCAAGAAATGGTAGAGAAGGCAAAAAATTTTTCACAATTCTGCTGCTCCAGACACTTAACCAGAATGGCCTAGGGAAAAAATACACATATCGTTGTAATCGGGCGAGTTTCTACTTTCAGACGCAGAAGGAATTTTTGGGTTTGGTCAATCCGTTCGCGAGATATGGGACTTTGAAGCTAAGAAATGGTTGACAAGACAACAAATTTTTCGCACTTCTGCTGCTCCAATCGCTTAACCAGAATGGCCTAGGGGAAAAATACACGTACCGTTGTAATCGGGCGAGTTTCTACTTTCAGATGCAATAGGAATTTTTGGGTTAGGTCAATCCGTTCGCGAGATATTGGAGTTTGAAGCTAAGAAATGGTTGACACGACAACAAATTTTTCGCACTTCTGCTGCTCCAATCGCTTAACCAGAATTGCCTAGGGGAAAAATACACGTACCGTTGTATTCGGGCGAGTTTCTACTTTCAAATGCAATAGGAATTTTTCGGTTAGGTCAATGCGTTCGCGAGATATGGGAGTTTGAAGCTAAAATGGTTGAGAAGAGAACAAATTTTTCGCAATTCTGCTGCTCCAAATGCGTAACCAGAATGGCCTAGGCAAAAAATAAGCGTACCTTTGTAATCGGGCGAGTTTCTACTTCCAGACGCAGAAGGAATTTTTGGGTTAGGTCAATCCGTTCGCGAGATATGGGAGTTTGAAGCCAAGAAATGGTAGAGAAGGCAAAAAATTTTTCACAATTCTGCAGCTCCAAACGCTTAACCAGACTGGCCTAGGGAAAAAATACACATACCGTTGTAATCGGGCGAGTTTCTACTTTCAGATGCAATAGGAATTTTTGGGTTAGGTCAATCCGTTCGCGAGATATGGGAGTTTGAAGCTAAGAAATGGTTTACAAGACAACAAATTTTTCGCACTTCTGCTGCTCCAATCGCTTAACCAGAACGGCCTAAGGAAAAAATACACATACCGTTGTAATCGGGCGAGTTTCTACTTTCAGAAGCAACAGGAATTTTTGGGTTAGGTCAATCCGTTCGCGAGATATGGGAGTTTGAAGCCAAGAAATGGTTGAGAAGGCAAAAAATTTTTCGCAATTCTGCTGCTCCAAACGCTCAACCAGAATGGCCTAGGGAAAAAATGCACATACCGTTGTAATTGGGCGAGTTTCTACTTTCAGATGCAATTGGAATTTTTGGGTTAGGTCAATCCGTTCGCGAGATATGGGAGTTTGAAGCTAAGAAATGGTTGACAAGACAACAAATTTTTCGCACTTCTGCTGCTGCAATCGCTTAACCAGAATGGCCTAGGGGAAAAATTCACGTACAGTTGAATTCGGGCGAGTTTCTACTTTCAAATGCAATAGGAATTTTTGGGTTAGGTCAATGCGCTCGCGAGATATGGGCGTTTGAAGCTAAGAAATGGTTGACAAGACAACAAATTTTTCGCACTTCTGCTGCTCCAATCGCTTAACCAGAATGGCCTAGGGGAAAAATACACGTACCGTTGTATTCGGACGAGTTTCTACTTTCAAATGCTATAGGAATTTTTGGGTTAGGTCAATGCGTTCGCGAGATATGGGAGTTTGAAGCTAAGAAATGGTTGAGAAGAGAACAAATTTTTCGCAATTCTGCTGCTCCAAATGCTTAACCAGAATGGCCTAGGCAAAAAATACGCATACCTTTGTAATCGGGCGAGTTTCTACTTCCAGACGCAGAAGGAATTTTTGGGTTTGGTCAATCCGTTCGCGAGATATGGGAATTTGAAGCTAAGAAATGGTTGAGAAGAGTACAAATTTTTCGCAATTCTGCTGCTCCAATCGCTTAACCAGAATGGCCTAGGGAAAAAATACGCATACCGTTGTAATCGGGCGAGTTTCTACTTTCAGATGCAATAGGAATTTTTGGGTTAGGTCAATCCGTTCGCGAGATATTGGAGTTTGAAGCCAAGAAATGGTTGAGGAGAGTACAAATTTTTCGCAATTCTGCTGCTCCAATCGCTTAACCAGAATGGCCTAGGGAAGCAATACGCATACCGTTGTAATCGGGCGAGTTTCTACTTTCAGATGCAATAGGAATTTTTGGGTTAGGTCAATCCGTTCGCGAGATATTGGAGTTTGAAGCCAAGAAATGGTAGAGAAGGCAAAAAATTTTTCACAATTCTGCTGCTCCAGACACTTAACCAGAATGGCCTAGGGAAAAAATACACATATCGTTGTAATCGGGCGAGTTTCTACTTTCAGACGCAGAAGGAATTTTTGGGTTTGGTCAATCCGTTCGCGAGATATGGGACTTTGAAGCTAAGAAATGGTTGACAAGACAACAAATTTTTCGCACTTCTGCTGCTCCAATCGCTTAACCAGAATGGCCTAGGGGAAAAATACACGTACCGTTGTAATCGGGCGAGTTTCTACTTTCAGATGCAATAGGAATTTTTGGGTTAGGTCAATCCGTTCGCGAGATATTGGAGTTTGAAGCTAAGAAATGGTTGACACGACAACAAATTTTTCGCACTTCTGCTGCTCCAATCGCTTAACCAGAATTGCCTAGGGGAAAAATACACGTACCGTTGTATTCGGGCGAGTTTCTACTTTCAAATGCAATAGGAATTTTTCGGTTAGGTCAATGCGTTCGCGAGATATGGGAGTTTGAAGCTAAAATGGTTGAGAAGAGAACAAATTTTTCGCAATTCTGCTGCTCCAAATGCGTAACCAGAATGGCCTAGGCAAAAAATAAGCGTACCTTTGTAATCGGGCGAGTTTCTACTTCCAGACGCAGAAGGAATTTTTGGGTTAGGTCAATCCGTTCGCGAGATATGGGAGTTTGAAGCCAAGAAATGGTAGAGAAGGCAAAAAATTTTTCACAATTCTGCAGCTCCAAACGCTTAACCAGACTGGCCTAGGGAAAAAATACACATACCGTTGTAATCGGGCGAGTTTCTACTTTCAGATGCAATAGGAATTTTTGGGTTAGGTCAATCCGTTCGCGAGATATGGGAGTTTGAAGCTAAGAAATGGTTTACAAGACAACAAATTTTTCGCACTTCTGCTGCTCCAATCGCTTAACCAGAACGGCCTAAGGAAAAAATACACATACCGTTGTAATCGGGCGAGTTTCTACTTTCAGAAGCAACAGGAATTTTTGGGTTAGGTCAATCCGTTCGCGAGATATGGGAGTTTGAAGCCAAGAAATGGTTGAGAAGGCAAAAAATTTTTCGCAATTCTGCTGCTCCAAACGCTCAACCAGAATGGCCTAGGGAAAAAATGCACATACCGTTGTAATTGGGCGAGTTTCTACTTTCAGATGCAATTGGAATTTTTGGGTTAGGTCAATCCGTTCGCGAGATATGGGAGTTTGAAGCTAAGAAATGGTTGACAAGACAACAAATTTTTCGCACTTCTGCTGCTGCAATCGCTTAACCAGAATGGCCTAGGGGAAAAATTCACGTACAGTTGAATTCGGGCGAGTTTCTACTTTCAAATGCAATAGGAATTTTTGGGTTAGGTCAATGCGCTCGCGAGATATGGGCGTTTGAAGCTAAGAAATGGTTGACAAGACAACAAATTTTTCGCACTTCTGCTGCTCCAATCGCTTAACCAGAATGGCCTAGGGGAAAAATACACGTACCGTTGTATTCGGACGAGTTTCTACTTTCAAATGCTATAGGAATTTTTGGGTTAGGTCAATGCGTTCGCGAGATATGGGAGTTTGAAGCTAAGAAATGGTTGAGAAGAGAACAAATTTTTCGCAATTCTGCTGCTCCAAATGCTTAACCAGAATGGCCTAGGCAAAAAATAAGCATACCTTTGTAATCGGGCGAGTTTCTACTTCCAGACGCAGAAGGAATTTTTGGGTTTGGTCAATCCGTTCGCGAGATATGGGAGTTTGAAGCTAAGAAATGGTTGAGAAGAGAACAAACTTTTTGCAATTCTGCTGCTTCAAACGCTTAACCAGAATGGCCTAGATAAAAAATACGCATACCGTTGTAATCGGGCGAGTTTCTACTTTCAGATGCAATAGGAATTTTTGGGTTATGTCAATCCGTTCGCGAGATATTGGAGTTTGAAGCCAAGAAATGGTAGAGAAGGCAAAAAATTTTTCACAATTCTGCTGCTCCAGACGCTTAACCAGAACGGCCTAAGGAAAAAATACACATACCGTTGTAATCGGGCGAGTTTCTACTTTCAGAAGCAACAGGAATTTTTGGGTTAGGTCAATCCGTTCGCGAGATATGGGAGTTTGAAGCCAAGAAATGGTTGAGAAGGCAAAAAATTTTTCGCAATTCTGCTGCTCCAAACGCTCAACCAGAATGGCCTAGGGAAAAAATGCACATACCGTTGTAATTGGGCGAGTTTCTACTTTCAGATGCAATTGGAATTTTTGGGTTAGGTCAATCCGTTCGCGAGATATGGGAGTTTGAAGCTAAGAAATGGTTGACAAGACAACAAATTTTTCGCACTTCTGCTGCTGCAATCGCTTAACCAGAATGGCCTAGGGGAAAAATTCACGTACAGTTGAATTCGGGCGAGTTTCTACTTTCAAATGCAATAGGAATTTTTGGGTTAGGTCAATGCGCTCGCGAGATATGGGCGTTTGAAGCTAAGAAATGGTTGACAAGACAACAAATTTTTCGCACTTCTGCTGCTCCAATCGCTTAACCAGAATGGCCTAGGGGAAAAATACACGTACCGTTGTATTCGGGCGAGTTTCTACTTTCAAATGCAATAGGAATTTTTGGGTTAGGTCAATGCGTTCGCGAGATATGGGAGTTTGAAGCTAAGAAATGGTTGAGAAGAGAACAAATTTTTCGCAATTCTGCTGCTCCAAATGCTTAACCAGAATGGCCTAGGCAAAAAATAAGCATACCTTTGTAATCGGGCGAGTTTCTACTTCCAGACGCAGAAGGAATTTTTGGGTTTGGTCAATCCGTTCGCGAGATATGGGAGTTTGAAGCCAAGAAATGGTAGAGAAGGCAAAAAATTTTTCACAATACTGCTGCTCCAAACGCTTAACCAGACTGGCCTAGGGAAAAAATACACATACCGTTGTAATCGGGCGAGTTTCTACTTTCAGATGCAATAGGAATTTTTGGGTTAGGTCAATCCGTTCGCGAGATATGGGAGTTTGAAGCCAAGAAATGGTAGAGAAGGCAACAAATTTTTCGCACTTCTGCTGCTCCAAACGCTTAACCAGAATGGCCTAGGGAAGAAATACACATACCGTTGTAATCGGGCGAGTTTCTACTTTCAGACGCAACAGGAATTTTTGTGTTTGGTCAATCCGTTCGCGCGATATGGGAGTTTGAAGCTAAGAAATGGTTGAGGAGACAATAAATTTTTCGCACTTCTGCTGCTCCAAACGCTTAACCGGAACGGCCTAGAGAAAAAATACACATACCGTTGTAATCGGGCGAGTTTCTACTTTCAGATGCAATAGGAATTTTTGGGTTATGTCAATCCGTTCGCGAGATATTGGAGTTTGAAGCCAAGAAATGGTAGAGAAGGCAAAAAATTTTTCACAATTCTGCTGCTCCAGACGCTTAACCAGAACGGCCTAAGGAAAAAATACACATACCGTTGTAATCGGGCGAGTTTCTACTTTCAGAAGCAACAGGAATTTTTGGGTTAGGTCAATCCGTTCGCGAGATATGGGAGTTTGAAGCCAAGAAATGGTTGAGAAGGCAAAAAATTTTTCGCAATTCTGCTGCTCCAAACGCTCAACCAGAATGGCCTAGGGAAAAAATGCACATACCGTTGTAATTGGGCGAGTTTCTACTTTCAGATGCAATTGGAATTTTTGGGTTAGGTCAATCCGTTCGCGAGATATGGGAGTTTGAAGCTAAGAAATGGTTGACAAGACAACAAATTTTTCGCACTTCTGCTGCTGCAATCGCTTAACCAGAATGGCCTAGGGGAAAAATTCACGTATAGTTGAATTCGGGCGAGTTTCTACTTTCAAATGCAATAGGAATTTTTGGGTTAGGTCAATGCGCTCGCGAGATATGGGCGTTTGAAGCTAAGAAATGGTTGACAAGACAACAAATTTTTCGCACTTCTGCTGCTCCAATCGCTTAACCAGAATGGCCTAGATAAAAAATACGCATACCGTTGTAATCGGGCGAGTTTCTACTTTCAGATGCAATAGGAATTTTTGGGTTATGTCAATCCGTTCGCGAGATATTGGAGTTTGAAGCCAAGAAATGGGAGAGAAGGCAAAAAATTTTTCACAATTCTGCTGCTCCAGACGCTTAACCAGAATTGCCTAAGGAAAAAATACACATACCGTTGTAATTGGGCGAGTTTCTACTTTCAGATGCAATTGGAATTTTTGGGTTAGGTCAATCCGTTCGCGAGATATGGGAGTTTGAAGCTAAGAAATGGTTGACAAGACAACAAATTTTTCGCACTTCTGCTGCTCCAATCGCTTAACCAGAATTGCCTAGGGGAAAAATACACGTACCGTTGTATTCGGGCGAGTTTCTACTTCCAGACGCAGAAGGAATTTTTGGGTTTGGTCAATCCGTTCGCGAGATATGGGAGTTTGAAGCTAAGAAATGGTTGAGAAGAGAACAAACTTTTTGCAATTCTGCTGCTTCAAACGCTTAACCAGAATGGCCTAGATAAAAAATACGCATACCGTTGTAATCGGGCGAGTTTCTACTTTCAGATGCAATAGGAATTTTTGGGTTATGTCAATCCGTTCGCGAGATATTGGAGTTTGAAGCCAAGAAATGGTAGAGAAGGCAAAAAATTTTTCACAATTCTGCTGCTCCAGACGCTTAACCAGAACGGCCTAAGGAAAAAATACACATACCGTTGTAATCGGGCGAGTTTCTACTTTCAGAAGCAACAGGAATTTTTGGGTTAGGTCAATCCGTTCGCGAGATATGGGAGTTTGAAGCCAAGAAATGGTTGAGAAGGCAAAAAATTTTTCGCAATTCTGCTGCTCCAAACGCTCAACCAGAATGGCCTAGGGAAAAAATGCACATACCGTTGTAATTGGGCGAGTTTCTACTTTCAGATGCAATTGGAATTTTTGGGTTAGGTAAATCCGTTCGCGAGATATGGGAGTTTGAAGCTAAGAAATGGTTGACAAGACAACAAATTTTTCGCACTTCTGCTGCTCCAATCGCTTAACCAGAATGGCCTAGGGGAAAAATACACGTACCGTTGTATTCGGGCGAGTTTCTACTTTCAAATGCAATAGGAATTTTTGGGTTAGGTCAATGCGTTCGCGAGATATGGGAGTTTGAAGCTAAGAAATGGTTGAGAAGAGAACAAATTTTTCGCAATTCTGCTGCTCCAAATGCTTAACCAGAATGGCCTAGGCAAAAAATTAGCATACCTTTGTAATCGGGCGAGTTTCTACTTCCAGACGCAGAAGGAATTTTTGGGTTTGGTCAATCCGTTCGCGAGATATGGGACTTTGAAGCTAAGAAATGGTTGACAAGACAACAAATTTTTCGCACTTCTGCTGCTCCAATCGCTTAACCAGAATGGCCTAGGGGAAAAATACACGTACCGTTGTATTCGGGCGAGTTTCTACTTTCAAATGCAATAGGAATTTTTGGGTTAGGTCAATGCGTTCGCGAGATATGGGAGTTTGAAGCTAAGAAATGGTTGAGAAGAGAACAAATTTTTCGCAATTCTGCTGCTCCAAATGCGTAACCAGAATGGCCTAGGCAAAAAATAAGCATACCTTTGTAATCGGGCGAGTTTCTACTTCCAGACGCAGAAGGAATTTTTGGGTTAGGTCAATCCGTTCGCGAGATATGGGAGTTTGAA
Source organism: Ptiloglossa arizonensis (assembly GCF_051014685.1). NCBI lineage: Eukaryota > Metazoa > Arthropoda > Insecta > Hymenoptera > Colletidae > Ptiloglossa > Ptiloglossa arizonensis. The sequence continues at coordinate 442,993 of NW_027478452.1, read as the reverse complement.
GCCAAGAAATGGTAGAGAAGGCAAAAAATTTTTCACAATACTGCTGCTCCAAACGCTTAACCAGACTGGCCTAGGGAAAAAATACACATACCGTTGTAATCGGGCGAGTTTCTACTTTCAGATGCAATAGGAATTTTTGGGTTAGGTCAATCCGTTCGCGAGATATGGGAGTTTGAAGCCAAGAAATGGTAGAGAAGGCAACAAATTTTTCGCACTTCTGCTGCTCCAAACGCTTAACCAGAATGGCCTAGGGAAGAAATACACATACCGTTGTAATCGGGCGAGTTTCTACTTTCAGACGCAACAGGAATTTTTGTGTTTGGTCAATCCGTTCGCGCGATATGGGATTTTGAAGCTAAGAAATGGTTGAGAAGGCAACAAATTTTTCGCACTTCTCCTGCTCCAAACGCTTAACCAGAATGGCCTTGGGGGAAAAATACACATACCGTTGTAATCGGGCGAGTTTCTACTTTCAGACGCAACAGGAAATTTTGGGATTGGTCAATCCCTTCGCGAGATATGGGAGTCTGAAGCTAAGAAATGGTTGAGGAGACAACAAATTTTTCGCACTTCTGCTGCTCCAAACGCTTAACCGGAACGGCCTAGAGGAAAAATACACATACCGTTGTAATCGGGCGAGTTTCTACTTTCAGACGCAACAGGAATTTTTGGGTTTGGTCAATCCGTTCGCGAGATATCAGAGTTTGAAGCTAAGAAATGGTTGAGAAGGCAACAAATTTTTCGCACTTCTCCTGCTCCAAACGCTTAACCAGAATGGCCTTGGGGGAAAAATACACATACCGTTGTAATCGGGCGAGTTTCTACTTTCAGATGCAATTGGAATTTTTGGGTTAGGTCAATCCGTTCGCGAGATATGGGAGTTTGAAGCTAAGAAATGGTTGACAAGACAACAAATTTTTCGCACTTCTGCTGCTCCAATCGCTTAACCAGAATTGCCTAGGGGAAAAATACACGTACCGTTGTATTCGGGCGAGTTTCTACTTCCAGACGCAGAAGGAATTTTTGGGTTTGGTCAATCCGTTCGCGAGATATGGGAGTTTGAAGCTAAGAAATGGTTGAGAAGAGAACAAACTTTTTGCAATTCTGCTGCTTCAAACGCTTAACCAGAATGGCCTAGATAAAAAATACGCATACCGTTGTAATCGGGCGAGTTTCTACTTTCAGATGCAATAGGAATTTTTGGGTTATGTCAATCCGTTCGCGAGATATTGGAGTTTGAAGCCAAGAAATGGTAGAGAAGGCAAAAAATTTTTCACAATTCTGCTGCTCCAGACGCTTAACCAGAACGGCCTAAGGAAAAAATACACATACCGTTGTAATCGGGCGAGTTTCTACTTTCAGAAGCAACAGGAATTTTTGGGTTAGGTCAATCCGTTCGCGAGATATGGGAGTTTGAAGCCAAGAAATGGTTGAGAAGGCAAAAAATTTTTCGCAATTCTGCTGCTCCAAACGCTCAACCAGAATGGCCTAGGGAAAAAATGCACATACCGTTGTAATTGGGCGAGTTTCTACTTTCAGATGCAATTGGAATTTTTGGGTTAGGTAAATCCGTTCGCGAGATATGGGAGTTTGAAGCTAAGAAATGGTTGACAAGACAACAAATTTTTCGCACTTCTGCTGCTCCAATCGCTTAACCAGAATGGCCTAGGGGAAAAATACACGTACCGTTGTATTCGGGCGAGTTTCTACTTTCAAATGCAATAGGAATTTTTGGGTTAGGTCAATGCGTTCGCGAGATATGGGAGTTTGAAGCTAAGAAATGGTTGAGAAGAGAACAAATTTTTCGCAATTCTGCTGCTCCAAATGCTTAACCAGAATGGCCTAGGCAAAAAATTAGCATACCTTTGTAATCGGGCGAGTTTCTACTTCCAGACGCAGAAGGAATTTTTGGGTTTGGTCAATCCGTTCGCGAGATATGGGACTTTGAAGCTAAGAAATGGTTGACAAGACAACAAATTTTTCGCACTTCTGCTGCTCCAATCGCTTAACCAGAATGGCCTAGGGGAAAAATACACGTACCGTTGTATTCGGGCGAGTTTCTACTTTCAAATGCAATAGGAATTTTTGGGTTAGGTCAATGCGTTCGCGAGATATGGGAGTTTGAAGCTAAGAAATGGTTGAGAAGAGAACAAATTTTTCGCAATTCTGCTGCTCCAAATGCGTAACCAGAATGGCCTAGGCAAAAAATAAGCATACCTTTGTAATCGGGCGAGTTTCTACTTCCAGACGCAGAAGGAATTTTTGGGTTAGGTCAATCCGTTCGCGAGATATGGGAGTTTGAAGCCAAGAAATGGTAGAGAAGGCAAAAAATTTTTCACAATACTGCTGCTCCAAACGCTTAACCAGACTGGCCTAGGGAAAAAATACACATACCGTTGTAATCGGGCGAGTTTCTACTTTCAGATGCAATAGGAATTTTTGGGTTAGGTCAATCCGTTCGCGAGATATGGGAGTTTGAAGCCAAGAAATGGTAGAGAAGGCAACAAATTTTTCGCACTTCTGCTGCTCCAAACGCTTAACCAGAATGGCCTAGGGAAGAAATACACATACCGTTGTAATCGGGCGAGTTTCTACTTTCAGACGCAACAGGAATTTTTGTGTTTGGTCAATCCGTTCGCGCGATATGGGATTTTGAAGCTAAGAAATGGTTGAGAAGGCAACAAATTTTTCGCACTTCTCCTGCTCCAAACGCTTAACCAGAATGGCCTTGGGGGAAAAATACACATACCGTTGTAATCGGGCGAGTTTCTACTTTCAGACGCAACAGGAAATTTTGGGATTGGTCAATCCCTTCGCGAGATATGGGAGTCTGAAGCTAAGAAATGGTTGAGGAGACAACAAATTTTTCGCACTTCTGCTGCTCCAAACGCTTAACCGGAACGGCCTAGAGGAAAAATACACATACCGTTGTAATCGGGCGAGTTTCTACTTTCAGACGCAACAGGAATTTTTGGGTTTGGTCAATCCGTTCGCGAGATATCAGAGTTTGAAGCTAAGAAATGGTTGAGAAGGCAACAAATTTTTCGCACTTCTCCTGCTCCAAACGCTTAACCAGAATGGCCTTGGGGGAAAAATACACATACCGTTGTAATCGGGCGAGTTTCTACTTTCAGATGCAATAGGAATTTTTGGGTTAGGTCAATCCGTTCGCGAGATATGGGAGTTTGAAGCTAAGAAATGGTTTACAAGACAACAAATTTTTCGCACTTCTGCTGCTCCAATCGCTTAACCAGAATGGCCTAGGGGAAAAATACACGTACCGTTGTATTCGGGCGAGCTTCTACTTTCAAATGCAATCGGAATTTTTGGGTTAGGTCAATCCGTTCGCGAGATATGGGAGTTTGAAGCTAAGAAATGGTTGAGAAGAGAACAAACTTTTTGCAATTCTGCTGCTTCAAACGCTTAACCAGAATGGCCTAGATAAAAAATACGCATACCGTTGTAATCGGGCGAGTTTCTACTTTCAGATGCAATAGGAATTTTTGGGTTATGTCAATCCGTTCGCGAGATATTGGAGTTTGAAGCCAAGAAATGGTAGAGAAGGCAAAAAATTTTTCACAATTCTGCTGCTCCAGACGCTTAACCAGAATGGCCTAAGGAAAAAATACACATACCGTTGTAATCGGGCGAGTTTCTACTTTCAGAAGCAACAGGAATTTTTGGGTTAGGTCAATCCGTTCGCGAGATATGGGAGTTTGAAGCCAAGAAATGGTTGAGAAGGCAAAAAATTTTTCGCAATTCTGCTGCTCCAAACGCTCAACCAGAATGGCCTAGGGAAAAAATGCACATACCGTTGTAATTGGGCGAGTTTCTACTTTCAGATGCAATTGGAATTTTTGGGTTAGGTCAATGCGCTCGCGAGATATGGGCGTTTGAAGCTAAGAAATGGTTGACAAGACAACAAATTTTTCGCACTTCTGCTGCTCCAATCGCTTAACCAGAATGGCCTAGGGGAAAAATACACGTACCGTTGTATTCGGGCGAGTTTCTACTTTCAAATGCAATAGGAATTTTTGGGTTAGGTCAATGCGTTCGCGAGATATGGGAGTTTGAAGCTAAGAAATGGTTGAGAAGAGAACAAATTTTTCGCAATTCTGCTGCTCCAAATGCTTAACCAGAATGGCCTAGGCAAAAAATAAGCATACCTTTGTAATCGGGCGAGTTTCTTCTTCCAGACGCAGAAGGAATTTTTGGGTTTGGTCAATCCGTTCGCGAGATATGGGACTTTGAAGCTAAGAAATGGTTGACAAGACAACAAATTTTTCGCACTTCTGCTGCTCCAATCGCTTAACCAGAATGGCCTAGGGGAAAAATACACGTACCGTTCTATTCGGGCGAGTTTCTACTTTCAAATGCAATAGGAATTTTTGGGTTTGGTCAATCCGTTCGCGAGATATGAGAGTTTGAAGCTAAGAGATGGTTGAGAAGACAACAAATTATTCGCACTTCTGCTGCGCCAAACGCTTAACCAGAATGGCCTAGGGAGAAAATACACATACCGTTGCAATCGGGCGCGTTGCTACTTTCAGACGCAACAGGAATATTTGGGTTTGGTCAATCCGTTCGCCAGATATGGGCGTTTGAAGCTAAGAAATGGTTGAGAAGGCAACAAATTTTTCGCACTTCTGCTGCTCCAAACGCTTAACCAGAATGGCCTAGGGAAAAAATACACATACCGTTGTAATCGGGCGAGTTTCTACTTTCAGATGCAACAGGAATTTTTGTGTTTGGTCAATCCGTTCGCGAGATATGGTGGTTTGAAGCTAAGAAGTGGTTGAGAAGGCAACAAATTTTTCGCACTTCTGCTGCTCTAACCGCTTAACCAGAATGGCCTAGGGAAAAGATGCACATACCGTTGTAATTGGCGAGTTTCTACTTTCAGATGCAATAGGAATTTTTGGGTTAGGTCAATCCGTTCGCGAGATATGGGAGTTTGAAGCTAAGAAATGGTTGAGAAGAGAACAAACTTTTCGCAATTCTGCTGCTCCAAACGCTTAACCAGAATGGCCTAGATAAAAAATACGCATACCGTTGTAATCGGGCGAGTTTCTACTTTCAGACGCAGAAGGAATTTTTGGGTTTGGTCAATCCGTTCGCGAGATATGGGACTTTGAAACTAAGAAATGGTTGACAAGACAACAAATTTTTCGCACTTCTGCTGCTCCAATCGCTTAACCAGAATGGCCTAGGGGAAAAATACACGTACCGTTGTATTCGGGCGAGTTTCTACTTTCAAATGCAATAGGAATTTTTGGGTTAGGTCAATGCGTTCGCGAGATATGGGAGTTTGAAGCTAAGAAATGGTTGAGAAGAGAACAAATTTTTCGCAATTCTGCTGCTCCAAATGCGTAACCAGAATGGCCTAGGCAAAAAATAAGCATACCTTTGTAATCGGGCGAGTTTCTACTTCCAGACGCAGAAGGAATTTTTGGGTTAGGTCAATCCGTTCGCGAGATATGGGAGTTTGAAGCCAAGAAATGGTAGAGAAGGCAAAAAATTTTTCACAGTTCTGCAGCTCCAAACGCTTAACCAGACTGGCCTAGGGAAAAAATACACATACCGTTGTAATCGGGCGAGTTTCTACTTTCAGATGCAATAGGAATTTTTGGGTTAGGTCAATCCGTTCGCGAGATATGGGAGTTTGAAGCTAAGACATGGTTTACAAGACAACAAATTTTTCGCACTTCTGCTGCTCCAATCGCTTAACCAGAATGGCCTAGGGGAAAAATACACGTACCGTTGTATTCGGGCGAGCTTCTACTTTCAAATGCAATAGGAATTTTTGGGTTAGGTCAATCCGTTCGCGAGATATGGGAGTTTGAAGCTAAGAAATGGTTGAGAAGAGAACAAACTTTTTGCAATTCTGCTGCTTCAAACGCTTAACCAGAATGGCCTAGATAAAAAATACGCATACCGTTGTAATCGGGCGAGTTTCTACTTTCAGATGCAATAGGAATTTTTGGGTTATGTCAATCCGTTCGCGAGATATTGGAGTTTGAAGCCAAGAAATGGTAGAGAAGGCAAAAAATTTTTCACAATTCTGCTGCTCCAGACGCTTAACCAGAATGGCCTAAGGAAAAAATACACATACCGTTGTAATCGGGCGAGTTTCTACTTTCAGAAGCAACAGGAATTTTTGGGTTAGGTCAATCCGTTCGCGAGATATGGGAGTTTGAAGCCAAGAAATGGTTGAGAAGGCAAAAAATTTTTCGCAATTCTGCTGCTCCAAACGCTCAACCAGAATGGCCTAGGGAAAAAATGCACATACCGTTGTAATTGGGCGAGTTTCTACTTTCAGATGCAATTGGAATTTTTGGTTAGGTCAATGCGCTCGCGAGATATGGGCGTTTGAAGCTAAGAAATGGTTGACAAGACAACAAATTTTTCGCACTTCTGCTGCTCCAATCGCTTAACCAGAATGGCCTAGGGGAAAAATACACGTACCATTGTATTCGGGCGAGTTTCTACTTTCAAATGCAATAGGAATTTTTGGGTTAGGTCAATGCGTTCGCGAGATATGGGAGTTTGAAGCTAAGAAATGGTTGAGAAGAGAACGAATTTTTCGCAATTCTGCTGCTCCAAATGCTTAACCAGAATGGCCTAGGCAAAAAATAAGCATACCTTTGTAATCGGGCGAGTTTCTTCTTCCAGACGCAGAAGGAATTTTTGGGTTTGGTCAATCCGTTCGCGAGATATGGGATGTTGAAGCTAAGAAATGGTTGACAAGACAACAAATTTTTCGCACTTCTGCTGCTCCAATCGCTTAACCAGAATGGCCTAGGGGAAAAATACACGTACCGTTGTATTCGGGCGAGTTTCTACTTTCAAATGCAATAGGAATTTTTGGGTTTGGTCAATCCGTTCGCGAGATATGAGAGTTTGAAGCTAAGAGATGGTTGAGAAGACAACAAATTATTCGCACTTCTGCTGCTCCAAACGCTTAACCAGAATGGCCTAGGGAGAAAATACACATACCGTTGCAATCGGGCGCGTTGCTACTTTCAGACGCAACAGGAATATTTGGGTTTGGTCAATCCGTTCGCCAGATATGGGCGTTTGAAGCTAAGAAATGGTTGAGAAGGCAACAAATTTTTCGCACTTCTGCTGCTCCAAACGCTTAACCAGAATGGCCTAGGGAAAAAATACACATACCGTTGTAATCGGGCGAGTTTCTACTTTCAGATGCAACAGGAATTTTTGTGTTTGGTCAATCCGTTCGCGAGATATGGTGGTTTGAAGCTAAGAAGTGGTTGAGAAGGCAACAAATTTTTCGCACTTCTGCTGCTCTAACCGCTTAACCAGAATGGCCTAGGGAAAAGATGCACATACCGTTGTAATTGGCGAGTTTCTACTTTCAGATGCAATAGGAATTTTTGGGTTAGGTCAATCCGTTCGCGAGATATGGGAGTTTGAAGCTAAGAAATGGTTGAGAAGAGAACAAACTTTTCGCAATTCTGCTGCTCCAAACGCTTAACCAGAATGGCCTAGATAAAAAATACGCATACCGTTGTAATCGGGCGAGTTTCTACTTTCAGACGCAGAAGGAATTTTTGGGTTTGGTCAATCCGTTCGCGAGATATGGGACTTTGAAACTAAGAAATGGTTGACAAGACAACAAATTCTTCGCATTTCTGCTGCTCCAGTCGCTTAACCAGAATGGCCTAGGGGAAAAATACACGTACCGTTGTATTCGGGCGAGTTTCTACTTCCAGACGCAGAAGGAATTTTTGGGTTTGGTCAATCCGTTCGCGAGATATGGGACTTTGAAGCTAAGAAATGGTTGACAAGACAACAAATTTTTCGCACTTCTGCTGCTCCAATCGCTTAACCAGAATGGCCTAGGGGAAAAATACACGTACCGTTGTATTCGGGCGAGTTTCTACTTTTAAATGCAATAGGAATTTTTGGGTTAGGTCAATGCGTTCGCGAGATATGGGAGTTTGAAGCTAAGAAATGGTTGAGAAGAGAACAAATTTTTCGCAATTCTGCTGCTCCAAATGCGTAACCAGAATGGCCTAGGCAAAAAATAAGCATACCTTTGTAATCGGGCGAGTTTCTACTTCCAGACGCAGAAGGAATTTTTGGGTTAGGTCAATCCGTTCGCGAGATATGGGAGTTTGAAGCCAAGAAATGGTAGAGAAGGCAAAAAATTTTTCACAATTCTGCAGCTCCAAACGCTTAACCAGACTGGCCTAGGGAAAAAATACACATACCGTTGTAATCGGGCGAGTTTCTACTTTCAGATGCAATAGGAATTTTTGGGTTAGGTCAATCCGTTCGCGAGATATGGGAGTTTGAAGCTAAGAAATGGTTTACAAGACAACAAATTTTTCGCACTTCTGCTGCTCCAATCGCTTAACCAGAATGGCCTAGGGGAAAAATACACGTACCGTTGTATTCGGGCGAGCTTCTACTTTCAAATGCAATAGGAATTTTTGGGTTAGGTCAATCCGTTCGCGAGATATGGGAGTTTGAAGCTAAGAAATGGTTGAGAAGAGAACAAACTTTTTGCAATTCTGCTGCTTCAAACGCTTAACCAGAATGGCCTAGATAAAAAATACGCATACCGTTGTAATCGGGCGAGTTTCTACTTTCAGATGCAATAGGAATTTTTGGGTTATGTCAATCCGTTCGCGAGATATTGGAGTTTGAAGCCAAGAAATGGTAGAGAAGGCAAAAAATTTTTCACAATTCTGCTGCTCCAGACGCTTAACCAGAATGGCCTAAGGAAAAAATACACATACCGTTGTAATCGGGCGAGTTTCTACTTTCAGAAGCAACAGGAATTTTTGGGTTAGGTCAATCCGTTCGCGAGATATGGGAGTTTGAAGCCAAGAAATGGTTGAGAAGGCAAAAAATTTTTCGCAATTCTGCTGCTCCAAACGCTCAACCAGAATGGCCTAGGGAAAAAATGCAAATACCGTTGTAATTGGGCGAGTTTCTACTTTCAGATGCAATTGGAATTTTTGGGTTAGGTCAATCCGTTCGCGAGATATGGGAGTTTGAAGCTAAGAAATGGTTGACAAGACAACAAATTTTTCGCACTTCTGCTGCTCCAATCGTTTAACCAGAATGGCCTAGGGGAAAAATTCACGTACAGTTGAATTCGGGCGAGTTTCTACTTTCAAATGCAATAGGAATTTTTGGGTTAGGTCAATGCGCTCGCGAGATATGGGCGTTTGAAGCTAAGAAATGGTTGACAAGACAACAAATTTTTCGCACTTCTGCTGCTCCAATCGCTTAACCAGAATGGTCTAGGGGAAAAATACACGTACCGTTGTTTTCGGGCGAGTGTCTACTTTCAAATGCAATAGGAATTTTTGGGTTATGTCAATGCGTTCGCGAGATATGGGAGTTTGAAGCTAAGAAATGGTTGAGAAGAGAACAAATTTTTCGCAATTCTGCTGCTCCAAATGCGTAACCAGAATGGCCTAGGCAAAAAATAAGCATACCTTTGTAATCGGGCGAGTTTCTACTTCCAGACGCAGAAGGAATTTTTGGGTTAGGTCAATCCGTTCGCGAGATATGGGAGTTTGAAGCCAAGAAATGGTAGAGAAGGCAAAAAATTTTTCACAATTCTGCTGCTCCAAACGCTTAACCAGACTGGCCTAGGGAAAAAATACACATACCGTTGTAATCGGGCGAGTTTCTACTTTCAGATGCAATAGGAATTTTTGGGTTAGGTCAATCCGTTCGCGAGATATGGGAGTTTGAAGCCAAGAAATGGTAGAGAAGGCAACAAATTTTTCGCACTTCTGCTGCTCCAAACGCTTAACCAGAATGGCCTAGATAAAAAATACGCATACCGTTGTAATCGGGCGAGTTTCTACTTTCAGATGCAATAGGAATTTTTGGGTTAGGTCAATCCGTTCGCGAGATATGGGAGTTTGAAGCCAAGAAATGGTTGAGAAGCCACCAAATTTTTCGCAATTCTGCTGCTCCAAACGCTTAACCAGAATGGCCTAGGGAAAAAATACACATACCGTTGTAATCGGGCGAGTTTCTACTTTCAGATGCAATAGGAATTTTTGGGTTAGGTCAATTCGTTCGCGAGATATGGGAGTTTGAAGCCAAGAAATGGTTGAGAAGGCAAAAAATTTTTCGCAATTCTGCTGCTCCAAACGCTTAACCAGAATGGCCTAGGGAAAAAGACACATACCGTTGTAATCGGCCGAGTTTCTTCTTTCAAATGCAACAGGAATTTTTGGGATAGTGCAATCCGTTCGCGAGATATGGGAGTTTGAAGCCAAGAAATGGTTGAGAAGGCACAAAATTTTTCGCAATTCTGCTGCTCCAAACGCTTAACCAGAATGGCCAAAGGAAAAAATACACATACCGTTGTAATCGGGCGAGTTTCTACTGTCAGAAGCAATAGGAATTTTTGGGTTAGGTCAATCCGTTCGCGAGATATGGGAGTTTGAAGCTAAGAAATTGTTTACAAGACAACAAATTTTTCGCACTTCTGCTGCTCCAATCGCTTAACCAGAATGGCCTAGGGGAAAAATACACGTACCGTTGTATTCGGGCGAGCTTCTACTTTCAAATGCAATAGGAATTTTTGGGTTAGGTCAATCCGTTCGCGAGATATGGGAGTTTGAAGCTAAGAAATGGTTGAGAAGAGAACGAACTTCTTGCAATTCTGCTGCTTCAAACGCTTAACCAGAATGGCCTAGATAAAAAATACGCATACCGTTGTAATCGGGCGAGTTTCTACTTTCAGATGCAATAGGAATTTTTGGGTTATGTCAATCCGTTCGCGAGTTATTGGAGTTTGAAGCCAAGAAATGGTAGAGAAGGCAAAAAATTTTTCACAATTCTGCTGCTCCAGACGCTTAACCAGAGTGGCCTAGGGGAAAAATACACGTACCGCTGTATTCGGGCGAGCTTCTACTTTCAAATGCAATACGAATTTTTGGGTTAGGTCAATCCGTTCGCGAGATATGGGAGTTTGAAGCTAAGAAATGGTTGACAAGACAACAAATTTTTCGCACTTCTGCTGCTCCAATCGCTTAACCAGAATGGCCTAGGGGAAAAATTCACGTACAGTTCAATTCGGGCGAGTTTCTACTTTCAAATGCAATAGGAATTTTTGGGTTAGGTCAATCCGTTCGCGAGATATGGGAGTTTGAAGCCAAGAAATGGTTTTGAAGGCACAAAATTTTTCGCAATTCTGCTGCTCCAAACGCTTAACCAGAATGGCCTAGGGAAAAAATACACATACCGTTGTAATCGGGCGAGTTTCTACTTTCAGATGCAATAGGAATTTTTGGGTTAGGTCAATCAGTTCGCGAGATATGGGAGTTTGAAGCCAAGAAATGGTAGAGAAGGCAAAAAATTTTTCACAATTCTGCTACTCCGAACGCTTAACCAGAATGGCCTAGGGAAAAAGACACATTCCGTTGTAATCGGGCGAGTTTCTACTTTCAGATGCAATAGGAATTTTTGGGTTAGGTCAATCCGTTCGCGAGATATGGGAGTTTGAAGACAAGAAATGGTTGAGAAGGCACAAAATTTTTCGCAATTCTGCTGCTTCAAACTCTTAACCAGAACGGCCTAGGGATAAAATACACATACCGTTGTAATCGGGCGAGTTTCTACTTTCAGTTACAATAGGAATTTTTGGGTTAGGTCAGTCCGTTCGCGAGATATGGGAGTTTGAAGCCAAGAAATGGTAGAGAAGGCAAAAAATTTTTCACAATTCTGCTGCTCCAGACGCTCAACCATAATGGCCTAGGGAAAAAATACGCATACCGTTGTAATCGGGCGAGTTTCTACTTTCAGATGCAATAGGAATTTTTGGGTTAGGTCAATCCGTTCGCGAGATATGGGAGTTTGAAGACAAGAAATGGTTGAGAAGGCAAAAAATTTTTCACAATTCTGCTGCTCCAAACGCTTAACCAGAATGGCCTAGCGAAAAAGACACATACCGTTGTAATCGAGCGAGTTTCTAGTTTCAGATGCAATAGGAATTTTTGGGTTAGGTCAATCCGTTCTCGAGATATGGGAGTTTGAAGCCAAGAAATGGTTGAGAAGGCAAAAAATTTGTCGCAATTCTGCTGCTTCAAACTCTTAACCAGAATGGCCTAGGGGTAAAATACACATACCGTTGTAATCGGGCGAGTTTCTACTTTCAGATGCAATAGGAATTTTTGGGATAGGTCAATCCGTTCGCAAGATATGGGAGTTTGAAGACAAGAAATGGTTGAGAAGACGAAAAATTTTAAGCAATTCTGCTGCTCCAAACGCTTAACCAGACTGGCCTAAGGAAAAAATACACATACCTTTGTAATCGGGCGAGTTTCTACTTTCAGGTGCAATAGGAATTTTTGGGTTAGGTCAATCCGTTCGCGAGATATGGGACTTTGAAGCTAAGAAATGGTTGACAAGACAACAAATTTTTCGCACTTCTGCTGCTCCAATCGCTTAACCAGAATGGCCTAGGGGAAAAATACACGTACCCTTGTAATCGGGCGAGTTTCTTCTTTCAAATGCAATAGGAATTTTTGGGTTAGGTCAATCCGTTCGCGTGATATGGGAATTTGAAGCTAAGAAATGGTTGAGAAGAGAACAAATTTTTCGCAATTCTGCTGTTCCAAACGCTTAACCAGAATGGCCTAGGGAAAAAATACACAGACCGTTGTAATCGGGCGAGTTTCTACTTTCAGTTACAATAGGAATTTTTGGGTTAGGTCAATCCGATCGCGTGATATGGGAATTTGAAGCTAAGAAATGGTTGAGAAGAGAACAAATTTTTCGCATTTCTGCTGCTCCAAAAGCTTAACCAGAATGGCCTAGGGAAAAAATACGCATACCGTTGTAATCGGGCGAGATTCTACTTTCAGATGCAATAGGAATTTTTGGGTTAGGTCAATCCGTTCGCGAGATATGGGAGTTTGAAGCCAAGAAATGGTAGAGAAGGCAAAAAATTTTTCACAAATCTGCTACTCCAGACGCATAACCAGATTTGCCTAGGGAAAAAATACACATACCGTTGTAATCGGGCGAGTTTCTACTTTCAGATGCAATAGGAATTTTTGGGATAGGTCAATCCGTTCGCAAGATATGGGAGTTTGAAGACAAGAAATGGTTGAGAAGACGAAAAATTTTAAGCAATTCTGCTGCTCCAAACGCTTAACCAGAATGGCCTAGATAAAAAATACGCATACCGTTGTAATCGGGCGAGTTTCTACTTTCAGATGCAATAGGAATTTTTGGGTTATGTCAATCCGTTCGCGAGATATTGGAGTTTGAAGCCAAGAAATGGTAGAGAAGGCAAAAAATTTTTCACAATTCTGCTGCTCCAGACGCTTAACCAGAATGGCCTAAGGAAAAAATACACATACCTTTGTAATCGGGCGAGTTTCTACTTTCAGGTGCAATAGGAATTTTTGGGTTAGGTCAATCCGTCCGCGAGATGTGGGACTTTGAAGCTAAGAAATGGTTGACAAGACAACAAATTTTTCGCACTTCTGATGCTCTAATCGCTTAACCAGAATGGCCTAGAGAAAAAATACGCATATCGATGTAATCGGGCGAGTTTCTACTTTCAGATGCAATAGGAATTTTTGGGTTAGGTCATTCCGTTCGCGAGATATGGGAGTTTGATGCCAAGAAATGGTTGACAAGACAACAAATTTTTCGCACTTCTGCTGCTCCAATCGCTTAACCAGAATGGCCTAGGGGAAAAATACACGTACCGTTGTAATCGGGCGTGTTTCTACTTTCAAATGCAATAGGACTTTTTGGGTTAGGTCAATCCGTTCGCGAGATATGGGAATTTGAAGCTAAGAAATGGTTGCGAAGAGTACAAATTTTTCGCAATTCTGCTGCTCCAAACGCTTGACCAGAATGGCCTAGGGAAAAAATACCCATACCGTTGTAATCGGGCGAGTTTCTACTTTCAGATGCAATAGGAATTTTTGGGTCAGGTCAATCCGTTCGCGAGATATGGGAGTTTGAAGGCAAAAAATGTTAGAGAAGGCACAAAATTTTCACAATTCTGCTGCTCCAGACGCTTAACCAGATTTGCCTAGGGAAAAAATACACATACCGTTGTAATCGGGCGAGGTTCTACTTTCAGAAGCAACAGGAATTTTTGGGTTAGGTCAATCCGTTCGCGAGATATGGGAGTTTGAAGCCAAGAAATGGTTTTGAAGGCACAAAATTTTTCGCAATTCTGCTGCTCCAAACGCTTAACCAGAATGGCCTAGGGAAAAAATACACATACCGTTGTAATCGGGCGAGTTTCTACTTTCAGATGCAATAGGAATTTTTGGGTTAGGTCAATCAGTTCGCGAGATATGGGAGTTTGAAGCCAAGAAATGGTAGAGAAGGCAAAAAATTTTTCACAATTCTGCTACTCCAAACGCTTAACCAGAATGGCCTAGGGAAAAAGACACATTCCGTTGTAATCGGGCGAGTTTCTACTTTCAGATGCAATAGGAATTTTTGGGTTAGGTCAATCCGTTCGCGAGATATGGGAGTTTGAAGCGAAGAAATGGTTGAGAAGGCAAAAAATTTGTCGCAATTCTGCTGCTTCAAACTCTTAACCAGAATGGCCTAGGGGAAAAATACACATACCGTTGTAATCGGGCGAGTTTCTACTTTCAGATGCAATAGGAATTTTTGGGTTAGGTCAATCCGTTCGCGAGATATGGGAGTTTGAAGGCAAAAAATGTTAGAGAAGGCACAAAATTTTCACAATTCTGCTGCTCCAGACGCTTAACCAGATTTGCCTAGGGAAAAAATACACATACCGTTGTAATCGGGCGAGTTTCTACTTTCAGTTACAATAGGAATTTTTGGGTTAGGTCAATCCGTTCGCGAGATATGGGACTTTGAAGCTAAGAAATGGTTGACAGGACAACAAATTTTTCGCACTTCTGCTGCTCCAATCGCTTAACCAGAATGGCCTAGGGGAAAAATATACGTACCGTTGTAATCGGGCGAGTTTCTACTTTCAAATGCAATAGGAATTTTTGGGTTAGGTCAATCCGTTCGCGAGATATGGGAATTTGAAGCTAAGAAATGGTTGAGAAGAGTACAAATTTTTCGCAATTCTGCTGCTCCAAACGCTTAACCAGAATGGCCTAGGGAAAAAATACGCATACCGTTGCAATCGGGCGAGTTTCTACTTTCAGATGCAATAGGAATTTTTGGGTTAGGTCAATCCGTTCGCGAGATATGGGAGTTTGAAGCCAAGAAATGGTTGAGAAGACAAAAAATTTTTCGCAATTCTGCTGCTCCAAACGCTTAACCAGAATGGCCTAGGGAAAAAATACACATACCGTTGTAATCGGGCGAGTTTCTACTTTCAGACGCAATAGGAATTTTTGGGTTAGGTCAATCCGTTCGCGAGATATGGGAGTTTGAAGACAAGAAATGGTTGAGAAGGCAAAAAATTTTTCACAATTCTGCTGCTCCAAACGCTTAACCAGAATGGCCTAGCGAAAAAGACACATACCGTTGTAATCGAGCGAGTTTCTAGTTTCAGATGCAATAGGAATTTTTGGGTTAGGTCAATCCGTTCGCGAGATATGGGAGTTTGAAGCTAAGACATGGTTTACAAGACAACAAATTTTTCGCACTTCTGCTGCTCCAATCGCTTAACCAGAATGGCCTAGGGGAAAAATACACGTACCGTTGTATTCGGGCGAGCTTCTACTTTCAAATGCAATAGGAATTTTTGGGTTAGGTCAATCCGTTCGCGAGATATGGGAGTTTGAAGCTAAGAAATGGTTGAGAAGAGAACAAACTTTTTGCAATTCTGCTGCTTCAAACGCTTAACCAGAATGGCCTAGATAAAAAATACGCATACCGTTGTAATCGGGCGAGTTTCTACTTTCAGATGCAATAGGAATTTTTGGGTTATGTCAATCCGTTCGCGAGATATTGGAGTTTGAAGCCAAGAAATGGTACAGAAGGCAAAAAATTTTTCACAATTCTGCTGCTCCAGACGCTTAACCAGAATGGCCTAAGGAAAAAATACACATACCGTTGTAATCGGGCGAGTTTCTACTTTCAGAAGCAACAGGAATTTTTGGGTTAGGTCAATCCGTTCGCGAGATATGGGAGTTTGAAGCCAAGAAATGGTTGAGAAGGCAAAAAATTTTTCGCAATTCTGCTGCTCCAAACGCTCAACCAGAATGGCCTAGGGAAAAAATACACATACCGTTGTAATCGGGCGAGTTTCTACTTTCAGATGCAACAGGAATTTTTGTGTTTGGTCAATGCGCTCGCGAGATATGGTGGTTTGAAGCTAAGAAGTGGTTGAGAAGGCAACAAATTTTTCGCACTTCTGCTGCTCTAACCGCTTAACCAGAATGGCCTAGGGAAAAGATGCACATACCGTTGTAATTGGCGAGTTTCTACTTTCAGATGCAATAGGAATTTTTGGGTTAGGTCAATCCGTTCGCGAGATATGGGAGTTTGAAGCTAAGAAATGGTTGAGAAGAGAACAAACTTTTCGCAATTCTGCTGCTCCAAACGCTTAACCAGAATGGCCTAGATAAAAAATACGCATACCGTTGTAATCGGGCGAGTTTCTACTTTCAGACGCAGAAGGAATTTTTGGGTTTGGTCAATCCGTTCGCGAGATATGGGACTTTGAAACTAAGAAATGGTTGACAAGACAACAAATTCTTCGCATTTCTGCTGCTCCAGTCGCTTAACCAGAATGGCCTAGGGGAAAAATACACGTACCGTTGTATTCGGGCGAGTTTCTACTTCCAGACGCAGAAGGAATTTTTGGGTTTGGTCAATCCGTTCGCGAGATATGGGACTTTGAAGCTAAGAAATGGTTGACAAGACAACAAATTTTTCGCACTTCTGCTGCTCCAATCGCTTAACCAGAATGGCCTAGGGGAAAAATACACGTACCGTTGTATTCGGGCGAGTTTCTACTTTTAAATGCAATAGGAATTTTTGGGTTAGGTCAATGCGTTCGCGAGATATGGGAGTTTGAAGCTAAGAAATGGTTGAGAAGAGAACAAATTTTTCGCAATTCTGCTGCTCCAAATGCGTAACCAGAATGGCCTAGGCAAAAAATAAGCATACCTTTGTAATCGGGCGAGTTTCTACTTCCAGACGCAGAAGGAATTTTTGGGTTAGGTCAATCCGTTCGCGAGATATGGGAGTTTGAAGCCAAGAAATGGTAGAGAAGGCAAAAAATTTTTCACAATTCTGCAGCTCCAAACGCTTAACCAGACTGGCCTAGGGAAAAAATACACATACCGTTGTAATCGGGCGAGTTTCTACTTTCAGATGCAATAGGAATTTTTGGGTTAGGTCAATCCGTTCGCGAGATATGGGAGTTTGAAGCTAAGAAATGGTTTACAAGACAACAAATTTTTCGCACTTCTGCTGCTCCAATCGCTTAACCAGAATGGCCTAGGGGAAAAATACACGTACCGTTGTATTCGGGCGAGCTTCTACTTTCAAATGCAATAGGAATTTTTGGGTTAGGTCAATCCGTTCGCGAGATATGGGAGTTTGAAGCTAAGAAATGGTTGAGAAGAGAACAAACTTTTTGCAATTCTGCTGCTTCAAACGCTTAACCAGAATGGCCTAGATAAAAAATACGCATACCGTTGTAATCGGGCGAGTTTCTACTTTCAGATGCAATAGGAATTTTTGGGTTATGTCAATCCGTTCGCGAGATATTGGAGTTTGAAGCCAAGAAATGGTAGAGAAGGCAAAAAATTTTTCACAATTCTGCTGCTCCAGACGCTTAACCAGAATGGCCTAAGGAAAAAATACACATACCGTTGTAATCGGGCGAGTTTCTACTTTCAGAAGCAACAGGAATTTTTGGGTTAGGTCAATCCGTTCGCGAGATATGGGAGTTTGAAGCCAAGAAATGGTTGAGAAGGCAAAAAATTTTTCGCAATTCTGCTGCTCCAAACGCTCAACCAGAATGGCCTAGGGAAAAAATGCAAATACCGTTGTAATTGGGCGAGTTTCTACTTTCAGATGCAATTGGAATTTTTGGGTTAGGTCAATCCGTTCGCGAGATATGGGAGTTTGAAGCTAAGAAATGGTTGACAAGACAACAAATTTTTCGCACTTCTGCTGCTCCAATCGCTTAACCAGAATGGCCTAGGGGAAAAATTCACGTACAGTTGAATTCGGGCGAGTTTCTACTTTCAAATGCAATAGGAATTTTTGGGTTAGGTCAATGCGCTCGCGAGATATGGGCGTTTGAAGCTAAGAAATGGTTGACAAGACAACAAATTTTTCGCACTTCTGCTGCTCCAATCGCTTAACCAGAATGGCCTAGGGGAAAAATACACGTACCGTTGTATTCGGGCGAGTGTCTACTTTCAAATGCAATAGGAATTTTTGGGTTATGTCAATGCGTTCGCGAGATATGGGAGTTTGAAGCTAAGAAATGGTTGAGAAGAGAACAAATTTTTCGCAATTCTGCTGCTCCAAATGCGTAACCAGAATGGCCTAGGCAAAAAATAAGCATACCTTTGTAATCGGGCGAGTTTCTACTTCCAGACGCAGAAGGAATTTTTGGGTTAGGTCAATCCGTTCGCGAGATATGGGAGTTTGAAGCCAAGAAATGGTAGAGAAGGCAAAAAATTTTTCACAATTCTGCTGCTCCAAACGCTTAACCAGACTGGCCTAGGGAAAAAATACACATACCGTTGTAATCGGGCGAGTTTCTACTTTCAGATGCAATAGGAATTTTTGGGTTAGGTCAATCCGTTCGCGAGATATGGGAGTTTGAAGCCAAGAAATGGTAGAGAAGGCAACAAATTTTTCGCACTTCTGCTGCTCCAAACGCTTAACCAGAATGGCCTAGATAAAAAATACGCATACCGTTGTAATCGGGCGAGTTTCTACTTTCAGATGCAATAGGAATTTTTGGGTTAGGTCAATGCGTTCGCGAGATATGGGAGTTTGAAGCTAAGAAATGTTTGAGAAGAGAACAAATTTTTCGCACTTCTGCTGCTCGAATCGCTTAACCAGAATGGCCTAGGGGAAAAATACACATACCGTTGTAATCGGGCGAGTTTCTACTTTCAGAAGTAACAGGAATTTTTGGGTTAGGTCAATCCGTTCGCGAGATATGGGAGTTTGAAGCCAAGAAATGGTTGAGAAGCCACCAAATTTTTCGCAATTCTGCTGCTCCAAACGCTTAACCAGAATGGCCTAGGGAAAAAATACACATACCGTTGTAATCGGGCGAGTTTCTACTTTCAGATGCAATAGGAATTTTTGGGTTAGGTCAATTCGTTCGCGAGATATGGGAGTTTGAAGCCAAGAAATGGTTGAGAAGGCAAAAAATTTTTCGCAATTCTGCTGCTCCAAACGCTTAACCAGAATGGCCTAGGGAAAAAGACACATACCGTTGTAATCGGCCGAGTTTCTTCTTTCAAATGCAACAGGAATTTTTGGGATAGTGCAATCCGTTCGCGAGATATGGGAGTTTGAAGCCAAGAAATGGTTGAGAAGGCACAAAATTTTTCGCAATTCTGCTGCTCCAAACGCTTAACCAGAATGGCCAAAGGAAAAAATACACATACCGTTGTAATCGGGCGAGTTTCTACTGTCAGAAGCAATAGGAATTTTTGGGTTAGGTCAATCCGTTCGCGAGATATGGGAGTTTGAAGCTAAGAAATTGTTTACAAGACAACAAATTTTTCGCACTTCTGCTGCTCCAATCGCTTAACCAGAATGGCCTAGGGGAAAAATACACGTACCGTTGTATTCGGGCGAGCTTCTACTTTCAAATGCAATAGGAATTTTTGGGTTAGGTCAATCCGTTCGCGAGATATGGGAGTTTGAAGCTAAGAAATGGTTGAGAAGAGAACGAACTTTTTGCAATTCTGCTGCTTCAAACGCTTAACCAGAATGGCCTAGATAAAAAATACGCATACCGTTGTAATCGGGCGAGTTTCTACTTTCAGATGCAATAGGAATTTTTGGGTTATGTCAATCCGTTCGCGAGTTATTGGAGTTTGAAGCCAAGAAATGGTAGAGAAGGCAAAAAATTTTTCACAATTCTGCTGCTCCAGACGCTTAACCAGAATGGCCTAGGGGAAAAATACACGTACCGCTGTATTCGGGCGAGCTTCTACTTTCAAATGCAATACGAATTTTTGGGTTAGGTCAATCCGTTCGCGAGATATGGGAGTTTGAAGCTAAGAAATGGTTGACAAGACAACAAATTTTTCGCACTTCTGCTGCTCCAATCGCTTAACCAGAATGGCCTAGGGGAAAAATTCACGTACAGTTCAATTCGGGCGAGTTTCTACTTTCAAATGCAATAGGAATTTTTGGGTTAGGTCAATCCGTTCGCGAGATATGGGAGTTTGAAGCCAAGAAATGGTTTTGAAGGCACAAAATTTTTCGCAATTCTGCTGCTCCAAACGCTTAACCAGAATGGCCTAGGGAAAAAATACACATACCGTTGTAATCGGGCGAGTTTCTACTTTCAGATGCAATAGGAATTTTTGGGTTAGGTCAATCAGTTCGCGAGATATGGGAGTTTGAAGCCAAGAAATGGTAGAGAAGGCAAAAAATTTTTCACAATTCTGCTACTCCGAACGCTTAACCAGAATGGCCTAGGGAAAAAGACACATTCCGTTGTAATCGGGCGAGTTTCTACTTTCAGATGCAATAGGAATTTTTGGGTTAGGTCAATCCGTTCGCGAGATATGGGAGTTTGAAGACAAGAAATGGTTGAGAAGGCACAAAATTTTTCGCAATTCTGCTGCTTCAAACTCTTAACCAGAACGGCCTAGGGATAAAATACACATACCGTTGTAATCGGGCGAGTTTCTACTTTCAGTTACAATAGGAATTTTTGGGTTAGGTCAGTCCGTTCGCGAGATATGGGAGTTTGAAGCCAAGAAATGGTAGAGAAGGCAAAAAATTTTTCACAATTCTGCTGCTCCAGACGCTCAACCATAATGGCCTAGGGAAAAAATACGCATACCGTTGTAATCGGGCGAGTTTCTACTTTCAGATGCAATAGGAATTTTTGGGTTAGGTCAATCCGTTCGCGAGATATGGGAGTTTGAAGACAAGAAATGGTTGAGAAGGCAAAAAATTTTTCACAATTCTGCTGCTCCAAACGCTTAACCAGAATGGCCTAGCGAAAAAGACACATACCGTTGTAATCGAGCGAGTTTCTAGTTTCAGATGCAATAGGAATTTTTGGGTTAGGTCAATCCGTTCTCGAGATATGGGAGTTTGAAGCCAAGAAATGGTTGAGAAGGCAAAAAATTTGTCGCAATTCTGCTGCTTCAAACTCTTAACCAGAATGGCCTAGGGGTAAAATACACATACCGTTGTAATCGGGCGAGTTTCTACTTTCAGATGCAATAGGAATTTTTGGGATAGGTCAATCCGTTCGCAAGATATGGGAGTTTGAAGACAAGAAATGGTTGAGAAGACGAAAAATTTTAAGCAATTCTGCTGCTCCAAACGCTTAACCAGACTGGCCTAAGGAAAAAATACACATACCTTTGTAATCGGGCGAGTTTCTACTTTCAGGTGCAATAGGAATTTTTGGGTTAGGTCAATCCGTTCGCGAGATATGGGACTTTGAAGCTAAGAAATGGTTGACAAGACAACAAATTTTTCGCACTTCTGCTGCTCCAATCGCTTAACCAGAATGGCCTAGGGGAAAAATACACGTACCCTTGTAATCGGGCGAGTTTCTTCTTTCAAATGCAATAGGAATTTTTGGGTTAGGTCAATCCGTTCGCGTGATATGGGAATTTGAAGCTAAGAAATGGTTGAGAAGAGAACAAATTTTTCGCAATTCTGCTGTTCCAAACGCTTAACCAGAATGGCCTAGGGAAAAAATACACAGACCGTTGTAATCGGGCGAGTTTCTACTTTCAGTTACAATAGGAATTTTTGGGTTAGGTCAATCCGATCGCGTGATATGGGAATTTGAAGCTAAGAAATGGTTGAGAAGAGAACAAATTTTTCGCATTTCTGCTGCTCCAAAAGCTTAACCAGAATGGCCTAGGGAAAAAATACGCATACCGTTGTAATCGGGCGAGATTCTACTTTCAGATGCAATAGGAATTTTTGGGTTAGGTCAATCCGTTCGCGAGATATGGGAGTTTGAAGCCAAGAAATGGTAGAGAAGGCAAAAAATTTTTCACAAATCTGCTACTCCAGACGCATAACCAGATTTGCCTAGGGAAAAAATACACATACCGTTGTAATCGGGCGAGTTTCTACTTTCAGATGCAATAGGAATTTTTGGGATAGGTCAATCCGTTCGCAAGATATGGGAGTTTGAAGACAAGAAATGGTTGAGAAGACGAAAAATTTTAAGCAATTCTGCTGCTCCAAACGCTTAACCAGACTGGCCTAAGGAAAAAATACACATACCTTTGTAATCGGGCGAGTTTCTACTTTCAGGTGCAATAGGAATTTTTGGGTTAGGTCAATCCGTCCGCGAGATGTGGGACTTTGAAGCTAAGAAATGGTTGACAAGACAACAAATTTTTCGCACTTCTGATGCTCTAATCGCTTAACCAGAATGGCCTAGAGAAAAAATACGCATATCGATGTAATCG
Source organism: Ptiloglossa arizonensis (assembly GCF_051014685.1). Lineage (NCBI taxonomy): Eukaryota > Metazoa > Arthropoda > Insecta > Hymenoptera > Colletidae > Ptiloglossa > Ptiloglossa arizonensis. Next base: position 420,422 of record NW_027478452.1, on the reverse strand, counting down.
GGCGAGTTTCTACTTTCAGATGCAATAGGAATTTTTGGGTTAGGTCATTCCGTTCGCGAGATATGGGAGTTTGATGCCAAGAAATGGTTGACAAGACAACAAATTTTTCGCACTTCTGCTGCTCCAATCGCTTAACCAGAATGGCCTAGGGGAAAAATACACGTACCGTTGTAATCGGGCGTGTTTCTACTTTCAAATGCAATAGGACTTTTTGGGTTAGGTCAATCCGTTCGCGAGATATGGGAATTTGAAGCTAAGAAATGGTTGCGAAGAGTACAAATTTTTCGCAATTCTGCTGCTCCAAACGCTTGACCAGAATGGCCTAGGGAAAAAATACCCATACCGTTGTAATCGGGCGAGTTTCTACTTTCAGATGCAATAGGAATTTTTGGGTCAGGTCAATCCGTTCGCGAGATATGGGAGTTTGAAGGCAAAAAATGTTAGAGAAGGCACAAAATTTTCACAATTCTGCTGCTCCAGACGCTTAACCAGATTTGCCTAGGGAAAAAATACACATACCGTTGTAATCGGGCGAGGTTCTACTTTCAGAAGCAACAGGAATTTTTGGGTTAGGTCAATCCGTTCGCGAGATATGGGAGTTTGAAGCCAAGAAATGGTTTTGAAGGCACAAAATTTTTCGCAATTCTGCTGCTCCAAACGCTTAACCAGAATGGCCTAGGGAAAAAATACACATACCGTTGTAATCGGGCGAGTTTCTACTGTCAGATGCAATAGGAATTTTTGGGTTAGGTCAATCAGTTCGCGAGATATGGGAGTTTGAAGCCAAGAAATGGTAGAGAAGGCAAAAAATTTTTCACAATTCTGCTGCTCCAAACGCTTAACCAGAATGGCCTAGCGAAAAAGACGCATACCGTTGTAATCGGGCGAGTTTCTACTTTCAGATGCAATAGGAATTTTTGGGTTAGGTCAATCCGTTCGCGAGATATAGGAGTTTGAAGACAAGAAATGGTTGAGAAGACAAAAAATTTTTCGCAATTCTGCTGCTCCAAACGTTTAACCAGAATGGCCTAAGGAAAAAATACGCATATCGATGTAATCGGGCGAGTTTCTACTTTCAGATGCAATAGGAATTTTTGGGTTAGGTCATTCCGTTCGCGAGATATGGGAGTTTGATGCCAAGAAATGGTTGACAAGACAACAAATTTTTCGCACTTCTGCTGCTCCAATCGCTTAACCAGAATGGCCTAGGGGAAAAATACACGTACCGTTGTAATCGGGCGTGTTTCTACTTTCAAATGCAATAGGACTTTTTGGGTTAGGTCAATCCGTTCGCGAGATATGGGAATTTGAAGCTAAGAAATGGTTGAGAAGAGTACAAATTTTTCGCAATTCTGCTGCTCCAAACGCTTGACCAGAATGGCCTAGGGAAAAAATACCCATACCGTTGTAATCGGGCGAGTTTCTACTTTCAGATGCAATAGGAATTTTTGGGTCAGGTCAATCCGTTCGCGAGATATGGGAGTTTGAAAGCAAAAAATGTTAGAGAAGGCACAAAATTTTCACAATTCTGCTGCTCCAGACGCTTAACCAGATTTGCCTAGGGAAAAAATACACATACCGTTGTAATCGGGCGAGTTTCTACTTTCAGAAGCAACAGGAATTTTTGGGTTAGGTCAATCCGTTCGCGAGATATGGGAGTTTGAAGCCAAGAAATGGTTTTGAAGGCACAAAATTTTTCGCAATTCTGCTGCTTCAAACTCTTAACCAGAATGGCCTAGGGGAAAAATACACATACCGTTGTAATAGGGCGAGTTTCTACTTTCAGATGCAATAGGAATTTTTGGGTTAGGTCAATCCGTTCGCGAGATATGGGAGTTTGAAGGCAAAAAATGTTAGAGAAGGCACAAAATTTTCACAATTCTGCTGCTCCAGACGCTTAACCAGATTTGCCTAGGGAAAAAATACACATACCGTTGTAATCGGGCGAGTTTCTACTTTCAGTTACAATAGGAATTTTTGGGTTAGGTCAATCCGTTCGCGAGATATGGGACTTTGAAGCTAAGAAATGGTTGACAGGACAACAAATTTTTCGCACTTCTGCTGCTCCAATCGCTTAACCAGAATGGCCTAGGGGAAAAATACACGTACCGTTGTAATCGGGCGAGTTTCTACTTTCAAATGCAATAGGAATTTTTGGGTTAGGTCAATCCGTTCGCGAGATATGGGAATTTGAAGCTAAGAAATGGTTGAGAAGAGTACAAATTTTTCGCAATTCTGCTGCTCCAAACGCTTAACCAGAATGGCCTAGGGAAAAAATACGCATACCGTTGCAATCGGGCGAGTTTCTACTTTCAGATGCAATAGGAATTTTTGGGTTAGGTCAATCCGTTCGCGAGATATGGGAGTTTGAAGCCAAGAAATGGTTGAGAAGACAAAAAATTTTTCGCAATTCTGCTGCTCCAAACGCTTAACCAGAATGGCCTAGGGAAAAAATACACATACCGTTGTAATCGGGCGAGTTTCTACTTTCAGACGCAATAGGAATTTTTGGGTTAGGTCAATCAGTTCGCGTGATATGGGAGTTTGAAGCCAAGAAATGGTAGAGAAGGCACAAAATTTTTCACAATTCTGCTACTCCAAACGCTTAACCAGAATGGCCTAGGGAAAAAGACACATTCCGTTGTAATCGGGCGAGTTTCTACTTTCAGATGCAATAGAAATTTTTGGGTTAGGTCAATCCGTTCGCGAGATATGGGAGTTTGAAGCCAAGAAATGGTTGAGAAGGCAAAAAATTTGTCGCAATTCTGCTGCTTCAAACTCTTAACCAGAATGGCCTAGGGGAAAAATACACATACCGTTGTAATCGGGCGAGTTTCTACTTTCAGTTACAATAGGAATTTTTGGGTTAGGTCAATCCGTTTTGCGAGATATGGGAGTTTGAAGACAAGAAATGGTTGAGAAGGCAAAAAATTTTTCACAATTCTGCTGCTCCAAACGCTTAACCAGAATGGCCTAGCGAAAAAGACACATACCGTTGTAATCGGGCGAGTTTCTACTTTCAGATGCAATAGGAATTTTTGGGTTAGGTCAATCCGTTCGCGAGATATAGGAGTTTGAAGACAAGAAATGGTTGAGAAGACAAAAAATTTTTCGCAATTCTGCTGCTCCAAACGTTTAACCAGAATGGCCTAAGGAAAAAATACACATACCGTTGTAATCGGGCGAGTTTCTACTTTCAGAAGCAACAGGAATTTTTGGGTTAGGTCAATCCGTTCGCGAGATATGGGAGTTTGAAGCCAAGAAATGGTTGAGAAGGCACAAAATTTTTCGCAATTCTGCTGCTCCAAACGCTTAACCAGAATGGCCTATGGAAAAAATACACATACCGTTGTAATCGGGCGAGTTTCTACTTTCAGATGCAATAGGAATTTTTGGGTTAGGTCAATCAGTTCGCGAGATATGGGAGTTTGAAGCCAAGAAATGGTTGAGAAGACAAAAAATTTTTCGCAATTCTGCTGCTCCAAACGCTTAACCAGAATGGCCTAGGGAAAAAATACACATACCGTTGTAATCGGGCGAGTTTCTACTTTCAGACGCAATAGGAATTTTTGGGTTAGGTCAATCAGTTCGCGTGATATGGGAGTTTGAAGCCAAGAAATGGTAGAGAAGGCACAAAATTTTTCACAATTCTGCTACTCCAAACGCTTAACCAGAATGGCCTAGGGAAAAAGACACATTCCGTTGTAATCGGGCGAGTTTCTACTTTCAGATGCAATAGAAATTTTTGGGTTAGGTCAATCCGTTCGCGAGATATGGGAGTTTGAAGCCAAGAAATGGTTGAGAAGGCAAAAAATTTGTCGCAATTCTGCTGCTTCAAACTCTTAACCAGAATGGCCTAGGGGAAAAATACACATACCGTTGTAATCGGGCGAGTTTCTACTTTCAGTTACAATAGGAATTTTTGGGTTAGGTCAATCCGTTTTGCGAGATATGGGAGTTTGAAGACAAGAAATGGTTGAGAAGGCAAAAAATTTTTCACAATTCTGCTGCTCCAAACGCTTAACCAGAATGGCCTAGCGAAAAAGACACATACCGTTGTAATCGGGCGAGTTTCTACTTTCAGATGCAATAGGAATTTTTGGGTTAGGTCAATCCGTTCGCGAGATATAGGAGTTTGAAGACAAGAAATGGTTGAGAAGACAAAAAATTTTTCGCAATTCTGCTGCTCCAAACGTTTAACCAGAATGGCCTAAGGAAAAAATACACATACCGTTGTAATCGGGCGAGTTTCTACTTTCAGAAGCAACAGGAATTTTTGGGTTAGGTCAATCCGTTCGCGAGATATGGGAGTTTGAAGCCAAGAAATGGTTGAGAAGGCACAAAATTTTTCGCAATTCTGCTGCTCCAAACGCTTAACCAGAATGGCCTAGGGAAAAAATACACATACCGTTGTAATCGGGCGAGTTTCTACTTTCAGATGCAATAGGAATTTTTGGGTTAGGTCAATCAGTTCGCGAGATATGGGAGTTTGAAGCCAAGAAATGGTAGAGGAGGCAAAAAATTTTTCACAATTCTGCTACTCCAAACGCTTAACCAGAATGGCCTAGGGAAAAAGACACATTCCGTTGTAATCGGGCGAGTTTCTACTTTCAGGTGCAATAGGAATTTTTGGGTTAGGTCAATCCGTTCGCGAGCTATGGGAGTTTGAAGCCAAGAAATGGTTGAGAAGGCAAAAAATTTGTCGCAATTCTGCTGCTTCAAACTCTTAACCAGAATGGCCTAGGGGTAAAATACACATACCGTTGTAATCGGGCGAGTTTCTACTTTCAGTTACAATAGGAATTTTTGGGTTAGGTAAATCCGTTCGCGAGATATGGGAGTTTGAAGACAAGAAATGGTTGAGAAGACGAAAAATTTTTCGCAATTCTGCTGCTCCAAACGCTTAACCAGAATGGCCCAAGGAAAAAATACACATACCTTTGTAATCGGGCGAGTTTCTACTTTCAGGTGCAATAGGAATTTTTGGGTTAGGTCAATCCGTTCGCGAGATATGGGAGTTTGAAGCCAAGAAATGGTTGAGAAGGCAAAAAATTTGTCGCAATTCTGCTGCTTCAAACTCTTCACCAGAATGGCCTAGGGAAAAAGACACATTCCGTTGTAATCGGGCGAGTTTCTACTTTCAGATGCAATAGAAATTTTTGGGTTAGGTCAATCCGTTCGCGAGATATGGGAGTTTGAAGCCAAGAAATGGTTGAGAAGGCAAAAAATTTGTCGCAATTCTGCTGCTTCAAACTCTTAACCAGAATGGCCTAGGGGAAAAATACACATACCGTTGTAATCGGGCGAGTTTCTACTTTCAGATGCAATAGGAATTTTTGGGTTAGGTCAATCCGTCCGCGAGATGTGGGACTTTGAAACTAAGAAATGGTTGACAAGACAACAAATTTTTCGAACTTCTGATGCTCTAATCGCTTAACCAGAATGGCCTAGAGAAAAAATACGCATATCTATGTAATCGGGCGAGTTTCTACTTTCAGATGCAATAGGAATTTTTGGGTTAGGTCAATCCGTTCGCGAGATATGGGAGTTTGAAGACAAGAAATGGTTGAGAAGACAAAAAATTTTTCGCAATTCTGCTGCTTCAAACTCTTAACCAGAATGGCCTAGGGATAAAATACACATACCGTTGTAATCGGGCGAGTTTCTACTTTCAGTTACAACAGGAATTTTTGGGTTAGGTCAGTCCGTTCGCGAGATATGGGAGTTTGAAGCCAAGAAATGGTAGAGAAGGCCAAAAATTTTTCACAATTCTGCTGCTCCAGACGCTCAACCATAATGGCCTAGGGAAAAAATACGCATACCGTTGTAATAGGGCGAGTTTCTACTTTCAGAAGCAACAGGAATTTTTGGGTTAGGTCAATCCGTTCGCGAGATATGGGAGTTTGAAGCCAAGAAATGGTTGAGAAGGCACAAAATTTTTCGCAATTCTGCTGCTCCAAACGCTTAACCAGAATGGCCTAGGGAAAAAATACACATACCGTTGTAATCGGGCGAGTTTCTACTTTCAGATGCAATAGGAATTTTTGGGTTAAGTCAATCAGTTCGCGAGATATGGGAGTTTGAAGCCAAGAAATGGTAGAGAAGGCAAAAAATTTTTCACAATTCTGCTACTCCAAACGCTTAACCAGAATGGCCTAGGGAAAAAATACACATACCGTTGTAATCGGGCGAGTTTCTACTTTCAGATGCAATAGGAATTTTTGGGTTAAGTCAATCAGTTCGCGAGATATGGGAGTTTGAAGCCAAGAAATGGTAGAGAAGGCAAGAAATTTTTCACAATTCTGCTACTCCAAACGCTTAACCAGAATGGCCTAGGGAAAAAGACACATTCCGTTGTAATCGGGCGAGTTTCTACTTTCAGATGCAATAGGAATTTTTGGGTTAGGTCAATCCGTTCGCGAGATATGGGAGTTTGAAGCCAAGAAATGGTTGAGAAGGCAAAAAATTTGTCGCAATTCTGCTGCTTCAAACTCTTAACCAGAATGGCCTAGGGGAAAAATACACATACCGTTGTAATCGGGCGAGTTTCTACTTTCAGATGCAATAGGAATTTTTGGGTTAGGCCAATCCGTTCGCGAGATATGGGAGTTTGAAGGCAAAAAATGTTAGAGAAGGCACAAAATTTTCACAATTCTGCTGCTCCGGACGCTTAACCAGATTTGCCTAGGGAAAAAATACACATACCGTTGTAATCGGGCGAGTTTCTACTTTCAGATGCAATAGGAATTTTTGGGTTAGGTCAATCCGTTCGCGAGATATGGGAGTTTGAAGCCAAGAAATGGTTGAGAAGGCAAAAAATTTGTCGCAATTCTGCTGCTTCAAACTCTTAACCAGAATGGCCTAGGGGTAAAATACACATACCGTTGTAATCGGGCGAGTTTCTACTTTCAGTTACAATAGGAATTTTTGGGTTAAGTCAATCAGTTCGCGAGATATGGGAGTTTGAAGCCAAGAAATGGTAGAGAAGGCAAAAAATTTTTCACAATTCTGCTACTCCAAACGCTTAACCAGAATGGCCTAGGGAAAAAGACACATTCCGTTGTAATCGAGCAAGTTTCTACTTTCAGATGCAATAGGAATTTTTGGGTTAGGTCAATCCGTTCGCGAGATATGGGAGTTTGAAGCCAAGAAATGGTTGAGAAGGAAAAAATTTGTCGCAATTCTGCTGCTTCAAACTCTTAACCAGAATGGCCTAGGGGAAAAATACACATACCGTTGTAATCGGGCGAGTTTTTACTTTCAGTTACAATTGGAATTTTTGGGTTAGGTCAATCCGTTCACGAGATATGGGAGTTTGAAGACAAGAAATGGTTGAGAAGGCAAAAAATTTTTCACAATTCTGCTGCTCCAAACGCTTAACCAGAATGGCCTAGCGAAAAAGACACATACCGTTGTAATCGAGCAAGTTTCTACTTTCAGATGCAATAGGAATTTTTGGGTTAGGTCAATCCGTTCGCAAGATATGGAAATTTGAAGCTAAGAAATGGTTGAGAAGAGTACAAATTTTTCGCAATTCTGCTGCTCCAAACGCTTAACCAGAATGGCCTAGGGAAAAAATACGCATACCGTTGCAATCGGGCGAGTTTCTACTTTCAGATGCAATAGGAATTTTTGGATTAGGTCAATCCGTTCGCGAGATATGGGAGTTTGAAGCCAAGGAATGGTTGAGAAGACAAAAAATTTTTCGCAATTCTGCTGCTCCAAACGTTTAACCAGAATGGCCCAAGGAAAAAATACACATACCGTTGTAATCGGGCGAGTTTCTACTTTCAGAAGCAACAGGAATTTTTGGGTTAGGTCAATCCGTTCGCGAGATATGGGGGTTTGAAGCCAAGAAATGGTTGAGAAGGGATAAAATTTTTCGCAATTCTGCTGCTCCAAACGCTTAACCAGAATGGCCTAGCGAAAAAGACACATACCGTTGTAATCGGGCGAGTTTCTACTTTCAGATGCAATAGGAATTTTTGGGTTAGGTCAATCCGTTCGCGAGATATGGGAGTTTGAAGACAAGAAATGGTTGAGAAGACAAAAAATTTTTCGCAATTCTGCTGCTCCAAACGTTTAACCAGAATGGCCTAAGGAAAAAATACACATACCGTTGTAATCGGGCGAGTTTCTACTTTCAGAAGCAACAGGAATTTTTGGGTTAGGTCAATCCGTTCGCGAGATATGGGAGTTTGAAGCCAAGAAATGGTTGAGAAGGCACAAAATTTTTCGCAATTCTGCTGCTCCGAACGCTTAACCAGAATGGCCTAGGGAAAAAATACACATACCGTTGTAATCCGGCGAGTTTCTACTTTCAGATGCAATAGGAATTTTTGGGTTAGGTCAATCAGTTCGCGAGATATGGGAGTTTGAAGCCAAGAAATGGTAGAGAAGGCAAAAAATTTTTCACAATTCTGCTACTCCAAACGCTTAACCAGAATGGCCTAGGGAAAAAGACACATTCCGTTGTAATCGGGCGAGTTTCTACTTTCAGATGCAATAGGAATTTTTGGGTTAGGTCAGTCCGTTCGCGAGATATGGGAGTTTGAAGCCAAGAAATGGTTGGGAAGGCAAAATATTTGTCGCAATTCTGCTGCTTCAAACTCTTAACCAGAATGGCCTAGGGGAAAAATACACATACCGTTGTAATCGGGCTAGTTTCTACTTTCAGATACAATAGGAATTTTTGGGTTAGGTCAATCCGTTCGCGAGATATGGGAGTTTGAAGACAAGAAATGGTTGAGAAGGCAAAAAATTTTTCACAATTCTGCTGCTCCAAACGCTTAACCAGAATGGCCTAGGGAAAAAGACACATTCGTTGTAATCGGGCGAGTTTCTACTTTCAGATGCAATAGGAATTTTTGGGTTAGGTCAATCCGTTCGCGAGATATGGGAGTTTGAAGCGAAGAAATGGTTGAGAAGGCAAAAAATTTGTCGCAATTCTGCTGCTTCAAACTCTTAACCAGAATGGCCTAGGGGAAAAATACACATACCGTTGTAATCGGGCGAGTTTCTACTTTCAGATGCAATAGGAATTTTTGGGTTAGGTCAATCCGTTCGCGAGATATGGGAGTTTGAAGGCAAAAAATGTTAGAGAAGGCACAAAATTTTCACAATTCTGCTGCTCCAGAGCTTAACCAGATTTGCCTACGGAAAAAATACACATACCGTTGTAATCGGGCGAGTTTCTACTTTCAGTTACAATAGGAATTTTTGGGTTAGGTCAATCCGTTCGCGAGATATGGGACTTTGAAGCTAAGAAATGGTTGACAGGACAACAAATTTTTCGCACTTCTGCTGCTCCAATCGCTTAACCAGAATGGCCCAGGGGAAAAATACACGTACCGTTGTAATCGGGCGAGTTTCTACTTTCAAATGCAATAGGAATTTTTGGGTTAGGTCAATCCGTTCGCGAGATATGGGAATTTGAAGCTAAGAAATGGTTGAGAAGAGTACAAATTTTTCGCAATTCTGCTGCTCCAAACGCTTAACCAGAATGGCCTAGGGAAAAAATACGCATACCGTTGCAATCGGGCGAGTTTCTACTTTCAGATGCAATAGGAATTTTTGGGTTAGGTCAATCCGTTCGCGAGATATGGGAGTTTGAAGCCAAGAAATGGTTGAGAAGGCACAAAATTTTTCGCAATTCTGCTGCTCCAAACGCTTAACCAGAATGGCCTAGGGAAAAAATACACATACCGTTGTAATCGGGCGAGTTTCTACTTTCAGACGCAATAGGAATTTTTGGGTTAGGTCAATCCGTTCGCGAGATATGGGAGTTTGAAGCCAAGAAATGGTTGAGAAGGCAAAAAATTTGTCGCAATTCTGCTGCTTCAAACTCTTAACCAGAATGGCCTAGGGGTAAAATACACATACCGTTGTAATCGGGCGAGTTTCTACTTTCAGTTACAATAGGAATTTTTGGGTTAGGTCAATCCGTTCGCGAGATATGGGAGTTTGAAGACAAGAAATGGTTGAGAAGACGAAAAATTTTTCGCAATTCTGCTGCTCCAAACGCTTAACCAGAATGGCCCAAGGAAAAAATACACATACCTTTGTAATCGGGCGAGTTTCTACTTTCAGGTGCAATAGGAATTTTTGGGTTAGGTCAATCCGTTCGCGAGATATGGGAGTTTGAAGCCAAGAAATGGTTGAGAAGGAAAAAAATTTTTCGCAATTCTGCTGCTCCAAACGCTTAACCAGAATGGCCTAGGGAAAAAATACACATACCGTTGTAATCGGGCGAGTTTCTACTTTCAGATGCAATAGGAATTTTTGGGTTAGGTCAATCCGTCCGCGAGATGTGGGACTTTGAAGCTACGAAATGGTTGACAAGACAACAAATTTTTCGCACTTCTGATGCTCTAATCGCTTAACCATAATGGCCTAGAGAAAAAATACGCATATCGATGTAATCGGGCGAGTTTCTACTTTCAGATGCAATAGGAATTTTTGGGTTAGGTCATTCCGTTCGCGAGATATGGGAGTTTGATGCCAAGAAATGGTTGACAAGACAACAAATTTTTCGCACTTCTGCTGCTCCAATCGCTTAACCAGAATGGCCTAGGGGAAAAATACACGTACCGTTGTAATCGGGCGAGTTTCTACTTTCAAATGCAATAGGACTTTTTGGATTAGGTCAATCCGTTCGCGAGATAAGGGAGTTTGAAGCTAAGAAATGGATGACAAGACAACAAATTTTTCGCACTTCTGCTGCTCCAATCGCTTAACCAGAATGGCCTAGGGAAAAAATACACATACCGTTGTAATCGGGCGAGTTTCTACTTTCAGAAGCAACAGGAATTTTTGGGTTAGGTCAATCCGTTCGCGAGATATGGGAGTTTGAAGACAAGAAATGGTTGAGAAGGCAAAAAATTTTTCACAATTCTGCTGCTCCAAACGCTTAACCAGAATGGCCTAGGGAAAAAGACACATTCCGTTGTAATCGGGCGAGTTTCTACTTTCAGATGCAATAGGAATTTTTGAGTTAGGTCAGTCCGTTCGCGAGATATGGGAGTTTGAAGCCAAGAAATGGTTGGGAAGGCAAAATATTTGTCGCAATTCTGCTGCTTCAAACTCTTAACCAGAATGGCCTAGGGGAAAAATACACATACCGTTGTAATCGGGCTAGTTTCTACTTTCAGATACAATAGGAATTTTTGGGTTAGGTCAATCCGTTCGCGAGATATGGGAGTTTGAAGACAAGAAATGGTTGAGAAGGCAAAAAATTTTTCACAATTCTGCTGCTCCAAACGCTTAACCAGAATGGCCTAGGGAAAAAGACACATTCCGTTGTAATCGGGCGAGTTTCTACTTTCAGATGCAATAGGAATTTTTGGGTTAGGTCAATCCGTTCGCGAGATATGGGAGTTTGAAGCGAAGAAATGGTTGAGAAGGCAAAAAATTTGTCGAAATTCTGCTGCTTCAAACTCTTAACCAGAATGGCCTAGGGGAAAAATACACATACCGTTGTAATCGGGCGAGTTTCTACTTTCAGTTACAATAGGAATTTTTGGGTTAGGTCAATCCGTTCGCGAGATATGGGACTTTGAAGCTAAGAAATGGTTGACAGGACAACAAATTTTTCGCACTTCTGCTGCTCCAATCGCTTAACCAGAATGGCCTAGGGGAAAAATACACGTACCGTTGTAATCGGGCGAGTTTCTACTTTCAAATGCAATAGGAATTTTTGGGTTAGGTCAATCCGTTCGCGAGATATGGGAATTTGAAGCTAAGAAATGGTTGAGAAGAGTACAAATTTTTCGCAATTCTGCTGCTCCAAACGCTTAACCAGAATGGCCTAGGGAAAAAATACGCATACCGTTGCAATCGGGCGAGTTTCTACTTTCAGATGCAATAGGAATTTTTGGGTTAGGTCAATCCGTTCGCGAGATATGGGAGTTTGAAGCCAAGAAATGGTTGAGAAGGCACAAAATTTTTCGCAATTCTGCTGCTCCAAACGCTTAACCAGAATGGCCTAGGGAAAAAATACACATACCGTTGTAATCGGGCGAGTTTCTACTTTCAGACGCAATAGGAATTTTTGGGTTAGGTCAATCCGTTCGCGAGATATGGGAGTTTGAAGCCAAGAAATGGTTGAGAAGGCAAAAAATTTGTCGCAATTCTGCTGCTTCAAACTCTTAACCAGAATGGCCTAGGGGAAAAATACACATACCGTTGTAATCGGGCGAGTTTCTACTTTCAGTTACAATAGGAATTTTTGGGTTAGGTCAATCCGTTCGCGAGATATGGGAGTTTGAAGACAAGAAATGGTTGAGAAGGCAAAAAATTTTTCACAATTCTGCTGCTCCAAACGCTTAACCAGAATGGCCTAGCGAAAAAGACACATACCGTTGTAATCGAGCGAGTTTCTACTTTCAGATGCAATAGGAATTTTTGGGTTAGGTCAATCCGTTCGCGAGATATGGGAGTTTGAAGACAAGAAATGGTTGAGAAGACGAAAAATTTTTCGCAATTCTGCTGCTCCAAACGCTTAACCAGAATGGCCCAAGGAAAAAATACACATACCTTTGTAATCGGGCGAGTTTCTACTTTCAGGTGCAATAGGAATTTTTGGGTTAGGTCAATCCGTTCGCGAGATATGGGAGTTTGAAGCCAAGAAATGGTTGAGAAGGAAAAAAATTTTTCGCAATTCTGCTGCTCCAAACGCTTAACCAGAATGGCCTAGGGAAAAAATACACATACCGTTGTAATCGGGCGAGTTTCTACTTTCAGATGCAATAGGAATTTTTGGGTTAGGTCAATCCGTCCGCGAGATGTGGGACTTTGAAGCTACGAAATGGTTGACAAGACAACAAATTTTTCGCACTTCTGATGCTCTAATCGCTTAACCATAATGGCCTAGAGAAAAAATACGCATATCGATGTAATCGGGCGAGTTTCTACTTTCAGATGCAATAGGAATTTTTGGGTTAGGTCATTCCGTTCGCGAGATATGGGAGTTTGATGCCAAGAAATGGTTGACAAGACAACAAATTTTTCGCACTTCTGCTGCTCCAATCGCTTAACCAGAATGGCCTAGGGGAAAAATACACGTACCGTTGTAATCGGGCGAGTTTCTACTTTCAAATGCAATAGGACTTTTTGGATTAGGTCAATCCGTTCGCGAGATAAGGGAGTTTGAAGCTAAGAAATGGATGACAAGACAACAAATTTTTCGCACTTCTGCTGCTCCAATCGCTTAACCAGAATGGCCTAGGGAAAAAATACACATACCGTTGTAATCGGGCGAGTTTCTACTTTCAGAAGCAACAGGAATTTTTGGGTTAGGTCAATCCGTTCGCGAGATATGGGAGTTTGAAGCCAAGAAATGGTTGAGAAGGCACAAAATTTTTCGCAATTCTGCTGCTCCAAACGCTTAACCAGAATGGCCTAGGGAAAAAATACACATACCGTTGTAATCGGGCGAGTTTCTACTTTCAGATGCAATAGGAATTTTTGGGTTAAGTCAATCAGTTCGCGAGATATGGGAGTTTGAAGCCAAGAAATGGTAGAGAAGGCAAAAAATTTTTCACAATTCTGCTACTCCAAACGCTTAACCAAAATGGCCTAGGGAAAAAGACACATTCCGTTGTAATCGGGCGAGTTTCTACTTTCAGATGCAATAGGAATTTTTGGGTTAGGTCAATCCGTTCGCGAGATATGGGAGTTTGAAGCCAAGAAATGGTTGAGAAGGCAAAAAATTTGTCGCAATTCTGCTGCTTCAAACTCTTAACCAGAATGGCCTAGGGGAAAAATACACATACCGTTGTAATCGGGCGAGTTTCTACTTTCAGATGCAATAGGAATTTTTGGGTTAGGTCAATCCGTTCGCGAGATATGGGAGTTTGAAGGCAAAAAATGTTAGAGAAGGCACAAAATTTTCACAATTCTGCTGCTCCAGACGCTTAACCAGATTTGCCTAGGGAAAAAATACACATACCGTTGTAATCGGGCGAGTTTCTACTTTCAGATGCAACAGGAATTTTTGGGTTAGGTCAATCCGTTCGCGAGATATGGGAGTTTGAAGACAAGAAATGGTTGAGAAGACAAAAAATTTTTCGCAATTCTGCTGCTCCAAACGTTTAACCAGAATGGCCTAAGGAAAAAATACACATACCGTTGTAATCGGGCGAGTTTCTACTTTCAGATGCAATAGGAATTTTTGGGTTAGGTCAATCCGTCCGCGAGATGTGGGACTTTGAAACTAAGAAATGGTTGACAAGACAACAAATTTTTCGCACTTCTGATGCTCTAATCGCTTAACCAGAATGGCCTAGAGAAAAAATACGCATATCGATGTAATCGGGCGAGTTTCTACTTTCAGATGCAATAGGAATTTTTGGGTTAGGTCAATCCGTTCGCGAGATATGGGAGTTTGAAGACAAGAAATGGTTGAGAAGGCAAAAAATTTTTCACAATTCTGCTACTCTAAACGCTTAACCAGAATGGCCTAGGGATAAAATACACATACCGTTGTAATCGGGCGAGTTTCTACTTTCAGTTACAATAGGAATTTTTGGGTTAGGTCAGTCCGTTCGCGAGATATGGGAGTTTGAAGCCAAGAAATGGTAGAGAAGGCAAAAAATTTTTCACAATTCTGCTGCTCCAGACGCTCAACCATAATGGCCTAGGGAAAAAATACTCATACCGTTGTAATAGGGCGAGTTTCTACTTTCAGAAGCAAAAGGAATTTTTGGGTTAGGTCAATCCGTTCGCGAGATATGGGAGTTTGAAGCCAAGAAATGGTTGAGAAGGCACAAAATTTTTCGCAATTCTGCTGCTCCAAACGCTTAACCAGAATGGCCTAGGGAAAAAATACACATACCGTTGTAATCGGGCGAGTTTCTACTTTCAGATGCAATAGGAATTTTTGGGTTAAGTCAATCAGTTCGCGAGATATGGGAGTTTGAAGCCAAGAAATGGTAGAGAAGGCAAAAAATTTTTCACAATTCTGCTACTCCAAACGCTTAACCAAAATGTCCTAGGGAAAAAGACACATTCCGTTGTAATCGGGCGAGTTTCTACTTTCAGATGCAATAGGAATTTTTGGGTTAGGTCAATCCGTTCGCGAGATATGGGAGTTTGAAGCCAAGAAATGGTTGAGAAGGCAAAAAATTTGTCGCAATTCTGCTGCTTCAAACTCTTAACCAGAATGGCCTAGGGGAAAAATACACATACCGTTGTAATCGGGCGAGTTTCTACTTTCAGATGCAATAGGAATTTTTGGGTTAGGTCAATCCGTTCGCGAGATATGGGAGTTTGAAGGCAAAAAATGTTAGAGAAGGCACAAAATTTTCACAATTCTGCTGCTCCAGACGCTTAACCAGATTTGCCTAGGGAAAAAATACACATACCGTTGTAATCGGGCGAGTTTCTACTTTCAGATGCAATAGGAATTTTTGGGTTAGGTCAATCCGTTCGCGAGATATGGGAGTTTGAAGACAAGAAATGGTTGAGAAGACAAAAAATTTTTCGCAATTCTGCTGCTCCAAACGTTTAACCAGAATGGCCTAAGGAAAAAATACACATACCGTTGTAATCGGGCGAGTTTCTACTTTCAGATGCAATAGGAATTTTTGGGTTAGGTCAATCCGTCCGCGAGATGTGGGACTTTGAAACTAAGAAATGGTTGACAAGACAACAAATTTTTCGCACTTCTGATGCTCTAATCGCTTAACCAGAATGGCCTAGAGAAAAAATACGCATATCGATGTAATCGGGCGAGTTTCTACTTTCAGATGCAATAGGAATTTTTGGGTTAGGTCAATCCGTTCGCGAGATATGGGAGTTTGAAGACAAGAAATGGTTGAGAAGGCAAAAAATTTTTCACAATTCTGCTACTCTAAACGCTTAACCAGAATGGCCTAGGAATAAAATACACATACCGTTGTAATCGGGCGAGTTTCTACTTTCAGTTACAATAGGAATTTTTGGGTTAGGTCAGTCCGTTCGCGAGATATGGGAGTTTGAAGCCAAGAAATGGTAGAGAAGGCAAAAAATTTTTCACAATTCTGCTGCTCCAGACGCTCAACCATAATGGCCTAGGGAAAAAATACTCATACCGTTGTAATAGGGCGAGTTTCTACTTTCAGAAGCAAAAGGAATTTTTGGGTTAGGTCAATCCGTTCGCGAGATATGGGAGTTTGAAGCCAAGAAATGGTTGAGAAGGCACAAAATTTTTCGCAATTCTGCTGCTCCAAACGCTTAACCAGAATGGCCTAGGGAAAAAATACACATACCGTTGTAATCGGGCGAGTTTCTACTTTCAGATGCAATAGGAATTTTTGGGTTAAGTCAATCAGTTCGCGAGATATGGGAGTTTGAAGCCAAGAAATGGTAGAGAAGGCAAAAAATTTTTCACAATTCTGCTACTCCAAACGCTTAACCAAAATGTCCTAGGGAAAAAGACACATTCCGTTGTAATCGGGCGAGTTTCTACTTTCAGATGCAATAGGAATTTTTGGGTTAGGTCAATCCGTTCGCGAGATATGGGAGTTTGAAGCCAAGAAATGGTTGAGAAGGCAAAAAATTTGTCGCAATTCTGCTGCTTCAAACTCTTAACCAGAATGGCCTAGGGGAAAAATACACATACCGTTGTAATCGGGCGTGTTTCTACTTTCAGATGCAATAGGAATTTTTGGGTTAGGTCAATCCGTTCGCGAGATATGGGAGTTTGAAGGCAAAAAATGTTAGAGAAGGCACAAAATTTTCACAATTCTGCTGCTCCAGACGCTTAACCAGATTTGCCTAGGGAAAAAATACACATACCGTTGTAATCGGGCGAGTTTCTACTTTCAGATGCAATAGGAATTTTTGGGTTAAGTCAATCAGTTCGCGAGATATGGGAGTTTGAAGCCAAGAAATGGTAGAGAAGGCAAAAAATTTTTCACAATTCTGCTACTCCAAACGCTTAACCAGAATGGCCTAGGGAAAAAGACACATTCCGTTGTAATCGGGCGAGTTTCTACTTTCAGATGCAATAGGAATTTTTGGGTTAGGTCAATCCGTTCGCGAGATATGGGAGTTTGAAGGCAAAAAATGTTAGAGAAGGCACAAAATTTTCACAATTCTGCTGCTCCAGACGCTTAACCAGATTTGCCTAGGGAAAAAATACACATACCGTTGTAATCGGGCGAGTTTCTACTTTCAGATGCAACAGGAATTTTTGGGTTAGGTCAATCCGTTCGCGAGATATGGGAGTTTGAAGACAAGAAATGGTTGAGAAGACAAAAAATTTTTCGCAATTCTGCTGCTCCAAACGTTTAACCAGAATGGCCTAAGGAAAAAATACACATACCGTTGTAATCGGGCGAGTTTCTACTTTCAGATGCAATAGGAATTTTTGGGTTAGGTCAATCCGTCCGCGAGATGTGGGACTTTGAAACTAAGAAATGGTTGACAAGACAACAAATTTTTCGCACTTCTGATGCTCTAATCGCTTAACCAGAATGGCCTAGAGAAAAAATACGCATATCGATGTAATCGGGCGAGTTTCTACTTTCAGATGCAATAGGAATTTTTGGGTTAGGTCAATCCGTTCGCGAGATATGGGAGTTTGAAGACAAGAAATGGTTGAGAAGACAAAAAATTTTTCGCAATTCTGCTGCTCCAAACGTTTAACCAGAATGGCCTAAGGAAAAAATACACATACCGTTGTAATCGGGCGAGTTTCTACTTTCAGAAGCAACAGGAATTTTTGGGTTAGGTCAATCCGTTCGCGAGATATGGGAGTTTGAAGCCAAGAAATGGTTGAGAAGGCAAAAAATTTGTCGCAATTCTGCTGCTTCAAACTCTTAACCAGAATGGCCTAGGGATAAAATACACATACCGTTGTAATCGGGCGAGTTTCTACTTTCAGTTACAATAGGAATTTTTGGGTTAGGTCAGTCCGTTCGCGAGATATGGGAGTTTGAAGCCAAGAAATGGTTGAGAAGGCACAAAATTTTTCGCAATTCTGCTGCTCCAAACGCTTAACCAGAATGGCCTAGGGAAAAAATACACATACCGTTGTAATCGGGCGAGTTTCTACTTTCAGATGCAATAGGAATTTTTGGGTTAAGTCAATCAGTTCGCGAGATATGGGAGTTTGAAGCCAAGAAATGGTAGAGAAGGCAAAAAATTTTTCACAATTCTGCTACTCCAAACGCTTAACCAAAATGGCCTAGGGAAAAAGACACATTCCGTTGTAATCGGGCGAGTTTCTACTTTCAGATGCAATAGGAAATTTTGGGTTAGGTCAATCCGTTCGCGAGATATGGGAGTTTGAAGCCGAGAAATGGTTGAGAAGGCAAAAAATTTGTCGCAATTCTGCTGCTTCAAACTCTTAACCAGAATGGCCTAGGGGAAAAATACACATACCGTTGTAATCGGGCGTGTTTCTACTTTCAGATGCAATAGGAATTTTTGGGTTAGGTCAATCCGTTCGCGAGATATGGGAGTTTGAAGGCAAAAAATGTTAGAGAAGGCACAAAATTTTCACAATTCTGCTGCTCCAGACGCTTAACCAGATTTGCCTAGGGAAAAAATACACATACCGTTGTAATCGGGCGAGTTTCTACTTTCAGATGCAATAGGAATTTTTGGGTTAGGTCAATCCGTTCGCGAGATATGGGAGTTTGAAGCCAAGAAATGGTTGAGAAGGCAAAAAATTTGTCGCAATTCTGCTGCTTCAAACTCTTAACCAGAATGGCCTAGGGGTAAAATACACATCCCGTTGTAATCGGGCGAGTTTCTACTTTCAGTTACAATAGGAATTTTTGGGTAAGGTCAATCCGTTCGCGAGATATGGGAGTTTGAAGCCAAGAAATGGTAGAGAAGGCACAAAATTTTTCGCAATTCTGCTGCTCCAAACGCTTAACCAGAATGGCCTAGGGAAAAAATACACATACCGTTGTAATCGGGCGAGTTTCTACTTTCAGATGCAATAGGAATTTTTGGGTTAAGTCAATCAGTTCGCGAGATATGGGAGTTTGAAGCCAAGAAATGGTTGAGAAGAGTACAAATTTTTCGCAATTCTGCTGCTCCAAACGCTTAACCAGAATGGCCTAGGGAAAAAATACGCATACCGTTGCAATCGGGCGAGTTTCTACTTTCAGATGCAATAGGAATTTTTGGATTAGGTCAATCCGTTCGCGAGATATGGGAGTTTGAAGCCAAGAAATGGTTGAGAAGACAAAAAATTTTTCGCAATTCTGCTGCTCCAAACGTTTAACCAGAATGGCCCAAGGAAAAAATACACATACCGTTGTAATCGGGCGAGTTTCTACTTTCAGAAGCAACAGGAATTTTTGGGTTAGGTCAATCCGTTCGCGAGATATGGGAGTTTGAAGCCAAGAAATGGTTGAGAAGGGATAAAATTTTTCGCAATTCTGCTGCTCCAAACGCTTAACCAGAATGGCCTAGCGAAAAAGACACATACCGTTGTAATCGGGCGAGTTTCTACTTTCAGATGCAATAGGAATTTTTGGGTTAGGTCAATCCGTTCGCGAGATATGGGAGTTTGAAGACAAGAAATGGTTGAGAAGACAAAAAATTTTTCGCAATTCTGCTGCTCCAAACGTTTAACCAGAATGGCCTAAGGAAAAAATACACATACCGTTATAATCGGGCGAGTTTCTACTTTCAGAAGCAACAGGAATTTTTGGGTCGGGTCAATCCGTTCGCGAGATATGGGAGTTTGAAGCCAAGAAATGGTTGAGAAGGCACAAAATTTTTCGCAATTCTGCTGCTCCAAACGCTTAACCAGAATGGCCTAGGGAAAAAATACACATACCGTTGTAATCGGGCGAGTTTCTACTTTCAGATGCAATAGGAATTTTTGGGTTAGGTCAATCAGTTCGCGAGATATGGGAGTTTGAAGCCAAGAAATGGTAGAGAAGGCAAAAAATTTTTCACAATTCTGCTACTCCAAACGCTTAACCAGAATGGCCTAGGGAAAAAGACACATTCCGTTGTAATCGGGCGAGTTTCTACTTTCAGATGCAATAGGAGTTTTTGGGTTAGGTCAGTCCGTTCGCGAGATATGGGAGTTTGAAGCCAAGAAATGGTTGGGAAGGCAAAATATTTGTCGCAATTCTGCTGCTTCAAACTCTTAACCAGAATGGCCTAGGGGAAAAATACACATACCGTTGTAATCGGGCTAGTTTCTACTTTCAGATACAATAGGAATTTTTGGGTTAGGTCAATCCGTTCGCGAGATATGGGAGTTTGAAGACAAGAAATGGTTGAGAAGGCAAAAAATTTTTCACAATTCTGCTGCTCCAAACGCTTAACCAGAATGGCCTAGGGAAAAAGACACATTCCGTTGTAATCGGGCGAGTTTCTTCTTTCAGATGCAATAGGAATTTTTGGGTTAGGTCAATCCGTTCGCGAGATATGGGAGTTTGAAGCGAAGAAATGGTTGAGAAGGCAAAAAATTTGTCGCAATTCTGCTGCTTCAAACTCTTAACCAGAATGGCCTAGGGGAAAAATACGCATACCGTTGCAATCGGGCGAGTTTCTACTTTCAGATGCAATAGGAATTTTTGGGTTAGGTCAATCCGTTCGCGAGATATGGGAGTTTGAAGCCAAGAAATGGTTGAGAAGACAAAAAATTTTTCGCAATTCTGCTGCTCCAAACGTTTAACCAGAATGGCCTAAGGAAAAAATACACATACCGTTGTAATCGGGCGAGTTTCTACTTTCAGAAGCAACAGGAATTTTTGGGTTAGGTCAATCCGTTCGCGAGATATGGGAGTTTGAAGCCAAGAAATGGTTGAGAAGGCACAAAATTTTTCGCAATTCTGCTGCTCCAAACGCTTAACCAGAATGGCCTAGGGAAAAAATACACATACCGTTGTAATCGGGCGAGTTTCTACTTTCAGACGCAATAGGAATTTTTGGGTTAGGTCAATCCGTTCGCGAGATATGGGAGTTTGAAGCCAAGAAATGGTTGAGAAGGCAAAAAATTTGTCGCAATTCTGCTGCTTCAAACTCTTAACCAGAATGGCCTAGGGGAAAAATACACATACCGTTGTAATCGGGCGAGTTTCTACTTTCAGTTACAATAGGAATTTTTGGGTTAGGTCAATCCGTTCGCGAGATATGGGAGTTTGAAGACAAGAAATGGTTGAGAAGGCAAAAAATTTTTCACAATTCTGCTGCTCCAAACGCTTAACCAGAATGGCCTAGCGAAAAAGACACATACCGTTGTAATCGAGCGAGTTTCTACTTTCAGATGCAATAGGAATTTTTGGGTTAGGTCAATCCGTTCGCGAGATATGGGAGTTTGAAGCCAAGAAATGGTTGAGAAGGCAAAAAATTTGTCGCAATTCTGCTGCTTCAAACTCTTAACCAGAATGGCCTAGGGGTAAAATACACATACCGTTGTAATCGGGCGAGTTTCTACTTTCAGTTACAATAGGAATTTTTGGGTTAGGTCAATCCGTTCGCGAGATTTGGGAGTTTGAAGACAAGAAATGGTTGAGAAGACGAACAATTTTTCGCAATTCTGCTGCTCCAAACGCTTAACCAGAATGGCCCAAGGAAAAAATACACATACCTTTGTAATCGGGCGAGTTTCTACTTTCAGGTGCAATAGGAATTTTTGGGTTAGGTCAATCCGTTCGCGAGATATGGGAGTTTGAAGCCAAGAAATGGTTGAGAAGGAAAAAAATTTTTCGCAATTCTGCTGCTCCAAACGCTTAACCAGAATGGCCTAGGGAAAAAATACACATACCGTTGTAATCGGGCGAGTTTCTACTTTCAGTTACAATAGGAATTTTTGGGTTAGGTCAATCCGTTCGCGAGATATGGGAGTTTGAAGCCAAGAAATGGTTGAGAAGGCACAAAATTTTTCGCAATTCTGCTGCTCCAAACGCTTAACCAGAATGGCCCAAGGAAAAAATACACATACCTTTGTAATCGGGCGAGTTTCTACTTTCAGGTGCAATAGGAATTTTTGGGTTAGGTCAATCCGTTCGCGAGATATGGGAGTTTGAAGCCAAGAAATGGTTGAGAAGGAAAAAAATTTTTCGCAATTCTGCTGCTCCAAACGCTTAACCAGAATGGCCTAGGGAAAAAATACACGTACCGTTGTAATCGGGCGAGTTTCTAATTTCAGATGCAATAGGAATTTTTGGGTTAGGTCAATCCGTCCGCGAGATGTGGGACTTTGAAGCTACGAAATGGTTGACAAGACAACAAATTTTTCGCACTTCTGATGCTCTAATCGCTTAACCATAATGGCCTAGAGAAAAAATACGCATATCGATGTAATCGGGCGAGTTTCTACTTTCAGATGCAATAGGAATTTTTGGGTTAGGTCATTCCGTTCGCGAGATATGGGAGTTTGATGCCAAGAAATGGTTGACAAGACAACAAATTTTTCGCACTTCTGCTGCTCCAATCGCTTAACCAGAATGGCCTAGGGGAAAAATACACGTACCGTTGTAATCGGGCGAGTTTCTACTTTCAAATGCAATAGGACTTTTTGGATTAGGTCAATCCGTTCGCGAGATAAGGGAGTTTGAAGCTAAGAAATGGATGACAAGACAACAAATTTTTCGCACTTCTGCTGCTCCAATCGCTTAACCAGAATGGCCTAGGGAAAAAATACACATACCGTTGTAATCGGGCGAGTTTCTACTTTCAGAAGCAACAGGAATTTTTGGGTTAGGTCAATCCGTTCGCGAGATATGGGAGTTTGAAGCCAAGAAATGGTTGAGAAGGCACAAAATTTTTCGCAATTCTGCTGCTCCAAACGCTTAACCAGAATGGCCTAGGGAAAAAATACACATACCGTTGTAATCGGGCGAGTTTCTACTTTCAGATGCAATAGGAATTTTTGGGTTAAGTCAATCAGTTCGCGAGATATGGGAGTTTGAAGCCAAGAAATGGTAGAGAAGGCAAACAATTTTTCACAATTCTGCTACTCCAAACGCTTAACCAAAATGGCCTAGGGAAAAAGACACATTCCGTTGTAATCGGGCGAGTTTCTACTTTCAGATGCAATAGGAATTTTTGGGTTAGGTCAATCCGTTCGCGAGATATGGGAGTTTGAAGCCAAGAAATGGTTGAGAAGGCAAAAAATTTGTCGCAATTCTGCTGCTTCAAACTCTTAACCAGAATGGCCTAGGGGAAAAATACACATACCGTTGTAATCGGGCGAGTTTCTACTTTCAGATGCAATAGGAATTTTTGGGTTAGGTCAATCCGTTCGCGAGATATGGGAGTTTGAAGGCAAAAAATGTTAGAGAAGGCACAAAATTTTCACAATTCTGCTGCTCCAGACGCTTAACCAGATTTGCCTAGGGAAAAAATACACATACCGTTGTAATCGGGCGAGTTTCTACTTTCAGATGCAACAGGAATTTTTGGGTTAGGTCAATCCGTTCGCGAGATATGGGAGTTTGAAGACAAGAAATGGTTGAGAAGACAAAAAATTTTTCGCAATTCTGCTGCTCCAAACGTTTAACCAGAATGGCCTAAGGAAAAAATACACATACCGTTGTAATCGGGCGAGTTTCTACTTTCAGATGCAATAGGAATTTTTGGGTTAGGTCAATCCGTCCGCGAGATGTGGGACTTTGAAACTAAGAAATGGTTGACAAGACAACAAATTTTTCGCACTTCTGATGCTCTAATCGCTTAACCAGAATGGCCTAGAGAAAAAATACGCATATCGATGTAATCGGGCGAGTTTCTACTTTCAGATGCAATAGGAATTTTTGGGTTAGGTCAATCCGTTCGCGAGATATGGGAGTTTGAAGACAAGAAATGGTTGAGAAGACAAAAAATTTTCGCAATTCTGCTGCTCCAAACGTTTAACCAGAATGGCCTAAGGAAAAAATACACATACCGTTGTAATCGGGCGAGTTTCTACTTTCAGAAGCAACAGGAATTTTTGGGTTAGGTCAATCCGTTCGCGAAATATGGGAGTTTGAAGCCAAGAAATGGTTGAGAAGGCAAAAAATTTGTCGCAATTCTGCTGCTTCAAACTCTTAACCAGAATGGCCTAGGGATAAAATACACATACCGTTGTAATCGGGCGAGTTTCTACTTTCAGTTACAATAGGAATTTTTGGGTTAGGTCAGTCCGTTCGCGAGATATGGGAGTTTGAAGCCAAGAAATGGTAGAGAAGGCAAAAAATTTTTCACAATTCTGCTGCTCCAGACGCTCAACCATAATGGCCTAGGGAAAAAATACTCATACCGTTGTAATAGGGCGAGTTTCTACTTTCAGTTACAATAGGAATTTTTGGGTTAGGTCAATCCGTTCGCGAGATATGGGAGTTTGAAGACAAGAAATGGTTGAGAAGGCAAAAAATTTTTCACAATTCTGCTGCTCCAAACGCTTAACCAGAATAGCCTAGCGAAAAAGACATACCGTTGTAATCGGGCGAGTTTCTACTTTCAGTTACAATAGGAATTTTTGGGTTAGGTCAATCCGTTCGCGAGATATGGGAGTTTGAAGACAAGAAATGGTTGAGAAGGCAAAAAATTTTTCACAATTCTGCTGCTCCAAACGCTTAACCAGAATGGCCTAGCGAAAAAGACACATACCGTTGTAAACGGGCGAGTTTCTACTTTCAGTTACAATAGGAATTTTTGGGTTAGGTCAATCCGTTCGCGAGATATGGGAGTTTGAAGACAAGAAATGGTTGAGAAGACGAAAAATTTTTCGCAATTCTGCTGCTCCAAACGCTTAACCAGAATGGCCTAGGGGAAAAATACACGTACCGTTGTAATCGGGCGAGTTTCTACTTTCAAATGCAATAGGAATTTTTGGGTTAGGTCAATCCGTTCGCGAGATATGGGAATTTGAAGCTAAGAAATGGTTGAGAAGAGTACAAATTTTTCGCAATTCTGCTGCTCCAAACGCTTAACCAGAATGGCCTAGGGAAAAAATACGCATACCGTTGCAATCGGGCGAGTTTCTACTTTCAGATGCAATAGGAATTTTTGGGTTAGGTCAATCCGTTCGCGAGATATGGGAGTTTGAAGCCAAGAAATGGTTGAGAAGACAAAAAATTTTTCGCAATTCTGCTGCTCCAAACGTTTAACCAGAATGGCCTAAGGAAAAAATATACATACCGTTGTAATCGGGCGAGTTTCTACTTTCAGAAGCAACAGGAATATTTGGGTTAGGTCAATCCGTTCGCGAGATATGGGAGTTTGAAGCCAAGAAATGGTTGAGAAGGGACAAAATTTTTCGCAATTCTGCTGCTCCAAACGCTTAACCAGAATGGCCTAGCGGAAAAGACACATACCGTTGTAATCGGGCGAGTTTCTACTTTCAGATGCAATAGGAATTTTTGGGTTAGGTCAATCCGTTCGCGAGATATGGGAGTTTGAAGACAAGAAATGGTTGAGAAGGCAAAAAATTTTTCACAATTCTGCTGCTCCAAACGCTTAACCAGAATGGCCTAGCGAAAAAGACACATACCGTTGTAAACGGGCGAGTTTCTACTTTCAGTTACAATAGGAATTTTTGGGTTAGGTCAATCCGTTCGCGAGATATGGGAGTTTGAAGACAAGAAATGGTTGAGAAGACGAAAAATTTTTCGCAATTCTGCTGCTCCAAACGCTTAACCAGAATGGCCTAAGGAAAAAATACACATACCTTTGTAATCGGGCGAGTTTCTACTTTCAGGTGCAATAGGAATATTTGGGTTAGGTCAATCCGTTCGCGAGATATGGGAGTTTGAAGCCAAGAAATGGTTGAGAAGGAAAAAAATTTTTCGCAATTCTGCTGCTCCAAACGCTTAACCAGAATGGCCTAGGGAAAAAATACACATACCGTTGTAATCGGGCGAGTTTCTACTTTCAGATGCAATAGGAATTTTTGGGTTAGGTCAATCCGTCCGCGAGATGTGGGACTTTGAAGCTAAGAAATGGTTGACAAGACAACAAATTTTTCGCACTTCTGATGCTCTAATCGCTTAACCAGAATGGCCTAGAGAAAAAATACGCATATCGATGTAATCGGGCGAGTTTCTACTTTCAGATGCAATAGGAATTTTTGGGTTAGGTCATTCCGTTCGCGAGATATGGGAGTTTGATGCCAAGAAATGGTTGACAAGACAACAAATTTTTCGCACTTCTGCTGCTCCAATCGCTTAACCAGAATGGCCTAGGGGAAAAATACACGTACCGTTGTAATCGGGCGAGTTTCTACTTTCAAATGCAATAGGAATTTTTGGGTTAGGTCAATCCGTTCGCGAGATATGGGAATTTGAAGCTAAGAAATTGTTGAGAAGAGTACAAATTTTTCGCAATTCTGCTGCTCCAAACGCTTAACCAGAATGGCCTAGGGAAAAAATACGCATACCGTTGCAATCGGGCGAGTTTCTACTTTCAGATGCAATAGGAATTTTTGGGTTAGGTCAATCCGTTCGCGAGATATGGGAGTTTGAAGCCAAGAAATGGTTGAGAAGACAAAAAATTTTTCGCAGTTCTGCTGCTCCAAACGTTTAACCAGAATGGCCTAAGGAAAAAATATACATACCGTTGTAATCGGGCGAGTTTCTACTTTCAGAAGCAACAGGAATATTTGGGTTAGGTCAATCCGTTCGCGAGATATGGGAGTTTGAAGCCAAGAAATGGTTGAGAAGGGACAAAATTTTTCGCAATTCTGCTGCTCCAAACGCTTAACCAGAATGGCCTAGCGAAAAAGACACATACCGTTGTAATCGGGCGAGTTTCTACTTTCAGATGCAATAGGAATTTTTGGGTTAGGTCAATCCGTTCGCGAGATATGGGAGTTTGAAGACAAGAAATGGTTGAGAAGACAAAAAATTTTTCGCAATTCTGCTGCTCCAAACGTTTAACCAGAATGGCCTAAGGAAAAAATACACATACCGTTGTAATCGGGCGAGTTTCTACTTTCAGAAGCAACAGGAATTTTTGGGTTAGGTCAATCCGTTCGCGAGATATGGGAGTTTGAAGCCAAGAAATGGTTGAGAAGGCACAAAATTTTTCGCAATTCTGCTGCTCCAAACGCTTAACCAGAATGGCCTAGGGAAAAAATACACATACCGTTGTTATCGGGCGAGTTTCTACTTTCAGATGCAATAGGAACTTTTGGGTTAGGTCAATCAGTTCGCGAGACATGGGAGTTTGAAGCCAAGAAATGGTAGAGAAGGCAAAAAATTTTTCACAATTCTGCTAATCCAAACGCTTAACCAGAATGGCCTAGGGAAAAAGACACATTCCGTTGTAATCGGGCGAGTTTCTACTTTCAGATGCAATAGGAATTTTTGGGTTAGGTCAATCCGTTCGCGAGATATGGGAGTTTGAAGCCAAGAAATGGTTGAGAAGGAAAAAATTTGTCGCAATTCTGCTGCTTCAAACTCTTAACCAGAATGGCCTAGGGGAAAAATACACATACCGTTGTAATCGGGCGAGTTTTTACTTTCAGTTACAATAGGAACTTTTGGGTTAGGTCAATCCGTTCGCGAGATATGGGAGTTTGAAGACAAGAAATGGTTGAGAAGGCAAAAAATTTTTCACAATTCTGCTGCTCCAAACGCTTAACCAGAATGGCCTAGCGAAAAAGACACATACCGTTGTAATCGAGCAAGTTTCTACTTTCAGATGCAATAGGAATTTTTGGGTTAGGTCAATCTGTTCGCGAGATATGGGAGTTTGAAGCCAAGAAATGGTTAAGAAGGCAAAAAATTTGTCGCAATTCTGCTGCTTCAAACTCTTAACCAGAATGGCCTAGGGGTAAAATACGCATACCGTTGTAATCGGGCGAGTTTCTACTTTCAGTTACAATAGGAATTTTTGGGTTAGGTCAATCCGTTCGCGAGATATGGGAGTTTGAAGCCAAGAAATGGTAGAGAAGGCAAAAAATTTTTCACAATTCTGCTGCTCCAAACGCTCAACCAGAATGGCCTAGGGAAAAAATACACATACCGTTGTAATCGGGCGAGTTTCTACTTTCAGATGCAATAGGAATTTTTGGGTTAGGTCAATCAGTTCGCGAGATATGGGAGTTTGAAGCCAAGAAATGGTAGAGAAGGCAAAAAATTTTTCACAATTCTGCTACTCCAAACGCTTAACCAGAATGGCCTAGGGAAAAAGAAACATTCCGTTGTAATCGGGCGAGTTTCTACTTTCAGATGCAATAGGAATTTTTGGGTTAGGTCAGTCCGTTCGCGAGATATGGGAGTTTGAAGCCAAGAAATGGTTGGGAAGGCAAAATATTTGTCGCAATTCTGCTGCTTCAAACTCTTAACCAGAATGGCCTAGGGGAAAAATACACATACCGTTGTAATCGGGCTAGTTTCTACTTTCAGATACAATAGGAATTTTTGGGTTAGGTCAATCCGTTCGCGAGATATGGAACTTTGAAGACAAGAAATGGTTGAGAAGGCAAAAAATTTTTCACAATTCTGCTGCTCCAAACGCTTAACCAGAATAGCCTAGCGAAAAAGACATACCGTTGTAATCGGGCGAGTTTCTACTTTCAGTTACAATAGGAATTTTTGGGTTAGGTCAATCCGTTCGCGAGATATGGGAGTTTGAAGACAAGAAATGGTTGAGAAGGCAAAAAATTTTTCACAATTCTGCTGCTCCAAACGCTTAACCAGAATGGCCTAGCGAAAAAGACACATACCGTTGTAATCGGGCGAGTTTCTAGTTTCAGTTACAATAGGAATTTTTGGGTTAAGTCAATCCGTTCGCGAGATATGGGAGTTTGAAGACAAGAAATGGTTGAGAAGACGAAAAATTTTTCGCAATTCTGCTGCTCCAAACGCTTAACCAGAATGGCCTAAGGAAAAAATACACATACCGTTGTAATCGGGCGAGTTTCTACTTTCAGATGCAATAGGAATTTTTGCGTTAGGTCAATCGGTTCGCGAGATATGGGAGTTTGAAGACAAGAAATGGTTGAGAAGGCAAAAAATTTTTCGCAATTCTGCTGCTCCAAACGCTTATCCGGAATGGCCTAAGGAAAAAATCCACATACCGTTGTAATCGGGCGAGTTTCTACTTTCAGAAGCAACAGGAATTTTTGGGTTAGGTCAATCCGTTCGCGAGATATGGGAGTTTGAAGCCAAGAAATGGTTGAGAAGGCAACAAATTTTTCGCAATTCTGCTGCTCCAAACGCTTAACCAGAATGTCCTAGGGAAAAAATACACATACCGTTGTAATCGGGCGAGTTTCTACTTTCAGATGCAATAGGAATTTTTGGGTTAGGTCAATCCGTACGCGAGATATGGGTGTTTGAAGCTAAGAAATGGTTGAGAAGACAACAAATTTTTCGCAATTCTGCTGCTCCAATCGCTTAACCAGAATGGCCTGGGGGAAAAATACACGTACCGTTGTAATCGGTCGTGTTCCTACTTTCAAATGCAATAGGAATTTTTGGGTTAGGTCAATCCGTTCGCGAGATATTGGAGTTTGAAGCCAAGAAATGCTAGAGAAGGCAAAAAATTTTTCACAATTCTGCTGCTCCAGACGCTTAACCAGAATGGCCTAGAGAAAAAATACACATACTGTTGTAATCGGGCGAGTTTCTACTTTCAGATACAATAGGAATTTTTGGGTTAGGTCAATCCGTTCGCGAGATATGGGAGTTTGATTCTAAGAAATGGTTGAGAAGGCAAAAAATTTTTCGCAATTCTGCTGTTCCAATCGCTTAACGAGAATGGCCTAGGGGAAAAATACACGTACCGTTGTAATCGGGCGAGTTTCTACTTTCAAATGGAATAGGAATTTTTGGGTTAGGTCTATCCGTTCGCGAGATATGGGAGTTTGAAGCTAAGAAATGGTTGAGAAGAGAACAAATTTTTCGCAATTCTGCTGCTCCAAACGCTTAACCAGAATGGCCTAGGGAAAAAATACACATAGCGTTGTAATCGGGCGAGTTTCTACTTTCAGATGCAACAGGAATTTTTAGGTTAGGTCAATCCTTTCGCGAGATATGGGACTTTG
This sequence comes from Ptiloglossa arizonensis, assembly GCF_051014685.1. Taxonomy (NCBI): domain Eukaryota; kingdom Metazoa; phylum Arthropoda; class Insecta; order Hymenoptera; family Colletidae; genus Ptiloglossa; species Ptiloglossa arizonensis. The sequence goes on along the minus strand of NW_027478452.1, from coordinate 390,490 downwards.
AAGCTAAGAAATGTTTGACAAGACAACAAATTCTTCGCACTTCTGCTGCTCCAGTCGCTTAACCAGAATGGCCTAGGGTAAAAATACACGTACCGCTGTAATCGGGCGAGTTTCTACTTTCAAATGCAATAGGAATTTTTGGGTTAGGTCAATCCGTTCAAGAGATATGGGAATTTGAAGCTAAGAAATGGTTGAGAAGAGAACAAATTTTTCGCAATTCTGCTGCTCCAAACGCTTAACCAGAATGGACTAAGGAAAAAATACACATACCGTTGTAATCGGGCGGGTTTCTACTTTCAGTTACAATAGGAATTTTTGGGTTAGGTCAATCCGTTCGCGAGATATGGGACTTTGAAACTAAGAAATGGTTGACAAGACAACAAATTTTTCGCACTTCTGCTGCTCCAATCGCTTAACCAGAATGGCCTAGGGGAAAAATACACGTACCCTTGTAATCGGGCGAGTTTCTTCTTTCAAATGCAATAGGAATTTTTGGGATAGGTCAATCCGTTCAAGAGATATGGGAATTTGAAGCTAAGAAATGGTTGAGAAGAGTACAAGTTTTTCGCAATTCTGCTGCTCCAAACGCTTAACCAGAATGGCCTAGGGAAAAAATACGCATACCGTTGTAATCGGGCGAGTTTCTACTTTCAGATGCAATAGGAATTTTTGGGTTAGGTCAATCCGTTCGCGAGATATAGGAGTTTGAAGACAAGAAATGGTTGAGAAGACAAAAAATTTTTCGCAATTCTGCTGCTCCAAACTCTCAACCAGAATGGCCTAGGGAAAAAGACACATACCGTTGTAATCGGGCGAGTTTCTTCCTTCAAATGCAATAGGAATTTTTGGGTTAGGTCAATCCGTTCGCGTGATATGGGAATTTGAAGCTAAGAAATGGTTGAGAAGAGAACAAATTTTTCGCAATTCTGCTGCTCCAAACGCTTAACCAGAATGGCCTAGGGAAAAAATACGCATACCGTTGTAATCGGGCGAGTTTCTACTTTCAGATGCAATAGGAATTTTTGGGTTAGATCAATCCGTTCGCGAGATATGGGAGTTTGAAGACAAGAAATGGTTGAGAGGACAAAAAATTTTTCGCAATTCTGCTGCTCCAAACGCTTAACCAGAATGGCCTAAGGAAAAAATACACATACCGTTGTAATCGGGCCAGTTTCTACTTTCAGAAGTAACAGGAATTTTTGGGGTAGGTCAATCCGTTCGCGAGATATGGGAGTTTGAAGCCAAGAAATGGTTGAGAAGGCACAAAATTTTTCGCAATTCTGCTGCTCCAAACGCTTAACCAGAATGGCCTAGGGAAAAAAGACGCATACCGTTGTAATCGGGCGAGATTCTACTTTCAGATGCAATTGGAATTTTTGGGTTAGGTCAATCCGCTCGCGAGATATGGGACTTTGAAGCTAAGAAATGGTTGACAAGACAACAAATTTTTCGCACCTCTGCTGCTCCAATCGCTTAACCAGAATGGCCTAGGGGAAAAATACACGTCCTGTTGTATTCGGGCGAGTTTCTACTTTCAAATGCAATAGGAATTTTTGGGTTAGGCCAATGCGTTCGCGAGATATGGGAGTTTGAAGCTAAGAAATGGTTGAGAAGAGAACAAATTTTTCGCAATTCTGCTGCTCCAAATGCTTAACCAGAATGGCCTAGGCAGAAAATACGCATACCTTTGTAATCGGGCGAGTTTCTACTTCCAGACGCAGAAGGAATTTTTGGGTTTGGTCAATCCGTTCGCGAGATATGGGACATTGAAGCTAAGAAATGGTTGGCAAGACAACAAATTTTTCGCACTTCTGCTGCTCCAATCGCTTAACCAGAATGGCCTAGGGGAAAAATACACGTCCCGTTGTAATCGGGCGAGTTTCTACTTTCAAATGCAATAGGAATTTTTGGGTTAGGTCAATCCGTTCGCGTGATATGGGAATTTGAAGCTAAGAAATGGTTGAGAAGAGAACAAATTTTTCGCTATTCTGCTGCTCCAAACGCTTAACCAGAATGGTCTAGGGAAAAAATACGCATACCGTTGTAATCGGGCGAGATTCTACTTTCAGATGCAATAGGAATTTTTGGGTTAGGTCAATCCGTTCGCGAGATATGGGAGTTTGAAGCCAAGAAATGGTAGAGAAGGCAAAAAATTTTTCACAAATTTGCTGCTCCAGACGCTTAACCAGAATTGCCTAGGGAAAAAATACACATACCGTTGTAATCGGGGGAGTTTCTACTTTCAGATGCAATAGGAATTTTTGGGTTAGGTCAATCCGTTCGCGTGATATGGGAATTTGAAGCTAAGAAATGGTTGAGAAGAGAACAAATTTTTCGCAATTCTGCTGCTCCAAACGCTTAACCAGAATGGCCTAGGGAAAAAGACACATTCCGTTGTAATCGGGCGAGTTTCTACTTTCAGATGCAATAGGAATTTTTGGGTCAGGTCAATCCGTTCGCGAGATATGGGAGTTTGAAGCCAAGAAATGGTTGAGAAGGCAAAAAATTTGTCGCAATTCTGCTGCTTCAAACTCTTAACCAGAATGGCCTAGGCAGAAAATACGCATACCTTTGTAATCGGGCGAGTTTCTACTTCCAGACGCAGAAGGAATTTTTGGGTTTGGTCAATCCGTTCGCGAGATATGGGACATTGAAGCTAAGAAATGGTTGGCAAGACAACAAATTTTTCGCACTTCTGCTGCTCCAATCGCTTAACCAGAATGGCCTAGGGGAAAAATACACGTCCCGTTGTAATCGGGCGAGTTTCTACTTTCAAATGCAATAGGAATTTTTGGGTTAGGTCAATCCGTTCGCGTGATATGGGAATTTGAAGCTAAGAAATGGTTGAGAAGAGAACAAATTTTTCGCTATTCTGCTGCTCCAAACGCTTAACCAGAATGGTCTAGGGAAAAAATACGCATACCGTTGTAATCGGGCGAGATTCTACTTTCAGATGCAATAGGAATTTTTGGGTTAGGTCAATCCGTTCGCGAGATATGGGAGTTTGAAGCCAAGAAATGGTAGAGAAGGCAAAAAATTTTTCACAAATTTGCTGCTCCAGACGCTTAACCAGAATTGCCTAGGGAAAAAATACACATACCGTTGTAATCGGGGGAGTTTCTACTTTCAGATGCAATAGGAATTTTTGGGTTAGGTCAATCCGTTCGCGTGATATGGGAATTTGAAGCTAAGAAATGGTTGAGAAGAGAACAAATTTTTCGCAATTCTGCTGCTCCAAACGCTTAACCAGAATGGCCTAGGGAAAAAGACACATTCCGTTGTAATCGGGCGAGTTTCTACTTTCAGATGCAATAGGAATTTTTGGGTCAGGTCAATCCGTTCGCGAGATATGGGAGTTTGAAGCCAAGAAATGGTTGAGAAGGCAAAAAATTTGTCGCAATTCTGCTGCTTCAAACTCTTAACCAGAATGGCCTAGGGGAAAAATACACATACCGTTGTAATCGGGCGAGTTTCTACTTTCAGTTACAATAGGAATTTTTGGGTTAGGTCAATCCGTTCGCGAGATATGGGAGTTTGAAGACAAGAAATGGTTGAGAAGACAAAAAATTTTTCACAATTCTGCTGCTCCAAACGCTTAACCAGAATGGCCTAGGGAAAAAGACACATTCCGTTGTAATCGGGCGAGTTTCTACTTTCAGATGCAATAGGAATTTTTGGGTTAGGTCAATCCGTTCGCGAGATATGGGAGTTTGAAGCCAAGAAATGGTAGAGAAGGCAAAAAATTTTTCACAATTCTGCTGCTCCAGACGCTTAACCAGAATGGCCTAAGGAAAAAATACACAGGCCGTTGTAATCGGGCGAGTTTCTACTTTCAGTTACAATAGGAATTTTTGGGTTAGGTCAATCCGTTCGCGAGATATGGGAGTTTGAAGACAAGAAATGGTTGAGAAGACAAAAAATTTTTCACAATTCTGCTGCTCCAAACGCTTAACCAGAATGGCCTAGGGAAAAAGACACATACCGTTGTAATCGGGCGAGTTTCTTCTTTCAAATGCAATAGGAATTTTTGGGTTAGGTCAATCCGTTCGCGTGATATGGGAATTTGAAGCCAAGAAATGGTTGAGAAGGCACAAAATTTTTCGCAATTCTGCTGCTCCAAACGATTAACCAGAATGGACTAGGGAAAAAAGACACATACCGTTGTAATCGGGCGAGTTTCTACTTTCAGATGCAATAGGAATTTTCGGGTTAGGTCAATCCGTTCGCGAGATATGGGAGTTTGAAGCCAAGAAATGGTTGAGAAGGCAAAAAATTTTTCGCAATTCTGCTGCTCCAAACGCTTAACCAGAATGGCCTAAGGAAAAAAGACACATACCGTTGTAATCGGGAGAGTTTCTACTTTCAGAAGCAACAGGAATTTTTGTGTTAGGACAATCCGTTCGCGAGATATGGGAGTTTGAAGCCAAGAAATGGTTGAGAAAGCAAAAAATTTTTCGCAATTCTGCTGCTCCAAACGCTTAACCAGAATGGCCTAGGGGAAAAATACACGTACCGTTGTAATCGGTCGTGTTCCTACTTTCAAATGCAATAGGAATTTTTGGGTTAGGTCAATGCGTTCGCGAGATATGGGAGTTTGAAGCTAAGAAAAGGTTGAGAAGAGAACAAATTTTTCGCAATTCTGCTGCTCCAAACGCTTAACCAGAATGGCCTAAGGAAAAAATACACATACCGTTGTAATCGGGCGAGTTTCTACTTTCAGATGCAATAGGAATTTTTGGGTTAGGTCAATCCGTTCGCGAGATATGGGAGTTTGAATCCAAGAAATGGTAGAGAAGGCAAAAATTTTTTCACAATTCTCTTGCTCCAGACGCTTAACCAGAATGGCCTAAGGAAAAAATACACAGACCGTTGTAATCGGGCGAGTTTCTACTTTCAGTTACAATAGGAATTTTTGGGTTAGGTCAATCCGATCGCGTGATATGGGAATTTGAAGCTAAGAAATGGTTGAGAAGAGAAAAAATTTTTCGCAATTCTGCTGCTCCAAACGCTTAACCAGAATGGCCTAGGGAAAAAATACGCATACCGTTGTAATCGGGCGAGATTCTACTTTCAGATGCAATAGGAAATTTTGGGTTAGGTCAATCCGTTCGCGAGATATGGGAGTTTGAAGCCAAGAAATGGTTGAGAAGGCAAAAAATTTGTCGCAATTCTGCTGCTTCAAACTCTTAACCAGAATGGCCTAGGGGAAAAATACACATACCGTTGTAATCGGGCGAGTTTCTACTTTCAGCTACAGTAGGAATTTTTGGGTTAGGTCAATCCGTTCGCGAGATATGGGACTTTGAAGCTAAGAAATGGTTGACAAGACAACAAATTTTTCGCAATTCTGCTGCTCCAAACGCTTAACCAGAATGGCCTAGGGAAAAAATACACATACCGTTGTAATCGGACGAGTTTCTACTTTCAGATGCAATAGGAATTTTTGGGTTAGGTCAATCAGTTCGCGAGATATGGGAGTTTGAAGCCAAGAAATGGTAGAGAAGGGAAAAAATTTTTCACAATTCTGCTACTCCAAACGCTTAACCAGAATGGCCTAGGGAAAAAGACACATTCCGTTGTAATCGGGCGAGTTTCTACTTTCAGATGCAATAGGAATTTTTGGGTTAGGTCAATCCGTTCGCGAGATATGGGAGTTTGAAGCCAAGAAATGGTTGAGAAGGCAAAAAATTTGTCGCAATTCTGCTGCTTCAAACTCTTAACCAGAATGGCCTAGGGGAAAAATACACATACCGTTGTAATCGGGCGAGTTTCTACTTTCAGCTACAGTAGGAATTTTTGGGTTAGGTCAATCCGTTCGCGAGATATGGGACTTTGAAGCTAAGAAATGGTTGACAAGACATCAAAATTTTTCGCACTTCTGCTGCTCCAATCGCTTAACCAGAATGGCCTAAGGAAAAAATACACATACCGTTGTAATCGGGCGAGTTTCTACTTTCAGATGCAATAGGAATTTTTGGGTTAGGTCAATCCGTTCGCGAGATATGGGAGTTTGAAGCCAAGAAATGGTAGAGAAGGCAAAAAATTTTTCACAATTCTGCTGCTCCAGACGCTTAACCAGAATGGCCTAAGGAAAAAGTACACAGACCGTTGTAACCGGGCGAGTTTCTACTTTCAGTTACAATAGGAATTTTTGGGTTAGGTCAATCCGTTCGCGAGATATGGGAGTTTGAAGACAAGAAATGGTTGAGAAGACAAAAAATTTTTCACAATTCTGCTGCTCCAAACGCTTAACCAGAATGGCCTAGGGAAAAAGACACATACCGTTGTAATCGGGCGAGTTTCTTCTTTCAAATGCAATAGGAATTTTTGGGTTAGGTCAATCCGTTCGCGTGATATGGGAATTTGAAGCCAAGAAATGGTTGAGAAGGCACAAAATTTTTCGCAATTCTGCTGCTCCAAACGATTAACCAGAATGGACTAGGGAAAAAATACACATACCGTTGTAATCGGGCGAGTTTCTACTTTCAGATGCAATAGGAATTTTCGGGTTAGGTCAATCCGTTCGCGAGATATGGGAGTTTGAAGCCAAGAAATGGTTGAGAAGGCAAAAAATTTTTCGCAATTCTGCTGCTCCAAACGCTTAACCAGAATGGCCTAGGGGAAAAATACACGTACCGTTGTAATCGGTCGTGTTCCTACTTTCAAATGCAATAGGAATTTTTGGGTTAGGTCAATGCGTTCGCGAGATATGGGAGTTTGAAGCTAAGAAAAGGTTGAGAAGAGAACAAATTTTTCGCAATTCTGCTGCTCCAAACGCTTAACCAGAATGGCCTAAGGAAAAAATACACATACCGTTGTAATCGGGCGGGTTTCTACTTTCAGTTACAATAGGAATTTTTGGGTTAGGTCAATCCGTTCGCGAGATATGGGACTTTGAAGCTAAGAAATGGTTGACAAGACATCAAAATTTTTCGCACTTCTGCTGCTCCAATCGCTTAACCAGAATGGCCTAGGGGAAAAATACACGTACCCTTGTAATCGGGCGAGTTTCTTCTTTCAAATGCAACAGGAATGTTTGGGTTAGGTCAATCCGTTCGCGAGATATGGGAGTTTGAAGCCAAGAAATGGTAGAGAAGGCAAAAATTTTTTCACAATTCTCTTGCTCCAGACGCTTAACCAGAATGGCCTAAGGAAAAAATACACAGACCGTTGTAATCGGGCGAGTTTCTACTTTCAGTTACAATAGGAATTTTTGGGTTAGGTCAATCCGATCGCGTGATATGGGAATTTGAAGCTAAGAAATGGTTGAGAAGAGAACAAATTTTTCGCAATTCTGCTGCTCCAAACGCTTAACCAGAATGGCCTAGGGAAAAAATACGCATACCGTTGTAATCGGGCGAGATTCTACTTTCAGATGCAATAGGAATTTTTGGGTTAGGTCAATCCGTTCGCGAGATATGGGAGTTTGAAGCCAAGAAATGGTAGAGAAGGCAAAAAATTTTTCGCAATTCTGCTTCTCCAAACGTTTAACCAGAATGGCCTAAGGAAAAAATACACATACCGTTGTAATCGGGCGAGTTTCTACTTTCAGAAGCAACAGGAATGTTTGGGTTAGGTCAATCCGTTCGCGAGATATGGGAGTTTGAAGCCAAGAAATGGTTGAGGAGGCAAAAAATTTTTCGCAATTCTGCTGCTCCAAACGCTTAACCAGAATGGCCTAGGGAAAAAATACTCATACCGTTGTAATCGGGCGAGTTTCTACTTTCAGTTACATTAGGAATTTTTGGGTTAGGTCAATCCGTTCGCGAGATATGGGAGTTTGAAGCCAAGAAATGGTAGAGAAGGCAAAAAATTTTTCACAATTCTGTTGCTCCAGACGCTTAACCAGAATGGCCTAGGGAAAAAGACACATTCCGTTGTAATCGGGTGAGTTTCTACTTTCAGATGCAATAGGAATTTTTGGGTTAGGTCAATCCGTTCGCGAGATATGGGAGTTTGAAGCCAAGAAATGGTTGAGATGGCAAAAAATTTGTCGCAATTCTGCTGCTTCAAACTCTTAACCAGAATGGCCTAGGGGAAAAATACACATACCGTTGTAATCGGGCGAGTTTCTACTTTCAGCTACAGTAGGAATTTTTGGGTTAGGTCAATCCGTTCGCGAGATATGGGACTTTGAAGCTAAGAAATGGTTGACAAGACAACAAATTTTTCGCACTTCTGCTGCTCCAATCGCTTAACCGGAATGGCCTAAGGAAAAAATCCACATACCGTTGTAATCGGGCGAGTTTCTACTTTCAGTTACAATAGGAATTTTTGGGTTAGGTCAATCCGTTCGCGAGATATGGGAGTTTGAAGACAAGAAATGGTTGAGAAGACAAAAAATTTTTCACAATTCTGCTGCTCCAAACGCTTAACCAGAATGGCCTAGGGAAAAAGACACATACCGTTGTAATCGGGCGAGTTTCTTCTTTCAAATGCAATAGGAATTTTTGGGTTAGGTCAATCCGTCCGCGTGATATGGGAATTTGAAGCCAAGAAATGGTTGAGAAGGCACAAAATTTTTCGCAATTCTGCTGCTCCAAACGATTAACCAGAATGGACTAGGGAAAAAATACACATACCGTTGTAATCGGGCGAGTTTCTACTTTCAGATGCAATAGGAATTTTCGGGTTAGGTCAATCCGTTCGCGAGATATGGGAGTTTGAAGCCAAGAAATGGTTGAGAAGGCAAAAAATTTTTCGCAATTCTGCTGCTCCAAACGCTTAACCAGAATGGCCTAGGGGAAAAATACACGTACCGTTGTAATCGGTCGTGTTCCTACTTTCAAATGCAATAGGAATTTTTGGGTTAGGTCAATGCGTTCGCGAGATATGGGAGTTTGAAGCTAAGAAAAGGTTGAGAAGAGAACAAATTTTTCGCAATTCTGCTGCTCCAAACGCTTAACCAGAATGGCCTAAGGAAGAAATACACATACCGTTGTAATCGGGCGGGTTTCTACTTTCAGTTACAATAGGAATTTTTGGGTTAGGTCAATCCGTTCGCGAGATATGGGACTTTGAAGCTAAGAAATGGTTGACAAGACAACAAATTTTTCGCACTTCTGCTGCTCCAATCGCTTAACCAGAATGGCCTAGGGGAAAAATACACGTACCCTTGTAATCGGGCGAGTTTCTACTTTCAGCTACAGTAGGAATTTTTGGGTTAGGTCAATCCGTTCGCGAGATATGGGAATTTGAAGCTAAGAAATGGTTGAGAAGAGAACAAATTTTTCGCAATTCTGCTGTTCCAAACGCTTAACCAGAATGGCCTAGGGAAAAAATACGCATACCGTTGTAATCGGGCGAGATTCTACTTTCAGATGCAATAGGAATTTTTGGGTTAGGTCAATCCGTTCGCGAGATATGGGAGTTTGAAGCCAAGAAATGGTTGAGGAGGCAAAAAATTTTTCGCAATTCTGCTGCTCCAAACGCTTAACCAGAATGGCCTAGGGAAAAAATACTCATACCGTTGTAATCGGGCGAGTTTCTACTTTCAGTTACATTAGGAATTTTTGGGTTAGGTCAATCCGTTCGCGAGATATGGGAGTTTGAAGCCAAGAAATGGTAGAGAAGGCAAAAAATTTTTCACAATTCTGCTGCTCCAGACGCTTAACCAGAATGGCCTAGGGAAAAAGACACATTCCGTTGTAATCGGGCGAGTTTCTACTTTCAGATGCAATAGGAATTTTTGGGTTAGGTCAATCCGTTCGCGAGATATGGGAGTTTGAAGCCAAGAAATGGTTGAGAAGGCAAAAAATTTGTCGCAATTCTGCTGCTTCAAACTCTTAACCAGAATGGCCTAGGGGAAAAATACACATACCGTTGTAATCGGGCGAGTTTCTACTTTCAGCTACAGTAGGAATTTTTGGGTTAGGTCAATCCGTTCGCGAGATATGGGACTTTGAAGCTAAGAAATGGTTGACAAGACAACAAATTTTTCGCACTTCTGCTGCTCCAATCGCTTAACCGGAATGGCCTAAGGAAAAAATCCACATACCGTTGTAATCGGGCGAGTTTCTACTTTCAGAAACAACAGGAATTTTTGGGTTAGGTCAATCCGTTCGCGAGATATGGGAGTTTGAAGCCAAGAAATGGTTGAGAAGGCAAAAAATTTTTCGCAATTCTGCTGCTCCAAACGCTTAACCAGAATGGCCTAGGGAAAAAATACTCATACCGTTGTAATCGGGCGAGTTTCTACTTTCAGTTACATTAGGAATTTTTGGGTTAGGTCAATCCGTTCGCGAGATATGGGAGTTTGAAGCCAAGAAATGGTAGAGAAGGCAAAAAATTTTTCACAATTCTGCTGCTCCAGACGCTTAACCAGAATGGCCTAAGGAAAAAATACACAGACCGTTGTAATCGGGCGAGTTTCTACTTTCAGTTACAATAGGAATTTTTGGGTTAGGTCAATCCGTTCGCGAGATATGGGAGTTTGAAGACAAGAAATGGTTGAGAAGACAAAAAATTTTTCACAATTCTGCTGCTCCAAACGCTTAACCAGAATGGCCTAGGGAAAAAGACACATACCGTTGTAATCGGGCGAGTTTCTTCTTTCAAATGCAATAGGAATTTTTGGCTTAGGTCAATCCGTTCGCGTGATATGGGAATTTGAAGCCAAGAAATGGTTGAGAAGGCACAAAATTTTTCGCAATTCTGCTGCTCCAAACGATTAACCAGAATGGACTAGGGAAAAAATACACATACCGTTGTAATCGGGCGAGTTTCTACTTTCAGATGCAATAGGAATTTTCGGGTTAGGTCAATCCGTTCGCGAGATATGGGAGTTTGAAGCCAAGAAATGGTTGAGAAGGCAAAAAATTTTTCGCAATTCTGCTGCTCCAAACGCTTAACCAGAATGGCCTAAGGAAAAAAGACACATACCGTTGTAATCGGGAGAGTTTCTACTTTCAGAAGCAACAGGAATTTTTGTGTTAGGACAATCCGTTCGCGAGAGATGGGAGTTTGAAGCCAAGAAATGGTTGAGAAGGCAAAAAATTTTTCGCAATTCTGCTGCTCCAAACGCTTAACCAGAATGGCCTAGGGGAAAAATACACGTACCGTTGTAATCGGTCGTGTTCCTACTTTCAAATGCAATAGGAATTTTTGGGTTAGGTCAATGCGTTCGCGAGATATGGGAGTTTGAAGCTAAGAAAAGGTTGAGAAGAGAACAAATTTTTCGCAATTCTGCTGCTCCAAACGCTTAACCAGAATGGTCTAAGGAAGAAATACACATACCGTTGTAATCGGGCGGGTTTCTACTTTCAGTTACAATAGGAATTTTTGGGTTAGGTCAATCCGTTCGCGAGATATGGGACTTTGAAGCTAAGAAATTGTTGACAAGACAAAAAATTTTTCACAATTCTGCTGTTCCAAACGCTTAACCAGAATGGCCTAGGGAAAAAATACGCATACCGTTGTAATCGGGCGAGATTCTACTTTCAGATGCAATAGGAATTTTTGGGTTAGGTCAATCCGTTCGCGAGATATGGGAGTTTGAAGCCAAGAAATGGTTGAGGAGGCAAAAAATTTTTCGCAATTCTGCTGCTCCAAACGCTTAACCAGAATGGCCTAGGGAAAAAATACTCATACCGTTGTAATCGGGCGAGTTTCTACTTTCAGTTACATTAGGAATTTTTGGGTTAGGTCAATCCGTTCGCGAGATATGGGAGTTTGAAGCCAAGAAATGGTAGAGAAGGCAAAAAATTTTTCACAATTCTGCTGCTCCAGACGCTTAACCAGAATGGCCTAGGGAAAAAGACACATTCCGTTGTAATCGGGCGAGTTTCTACTTTCAGATGCAATAGGAATTTTTGGGTTAGGTCAATCCGTTCGCGAGATATGGGAGTTTGAAGCCAAGAAATGGTTGAGAAGGCAAAAAATTTGTCGCAATTCTGCTGCTTCAAACTCTTAACCAGAATGGCCTAGGGGAAAAATACACATACCGTTGTAATCGGGCGAGTTTCTACTTTCAGCTACAGTAGGAATTTTTGGGTTAGGTCAATCCGTTCGCGAGATATGGGACTTTGAAGCTAAGAAATGGTTGACAAGACAACAAATTTTTCGCACTTCTGCTGCTCCAATCGCTTAACCGGAATGGCCTAAGGAAAAAATCCACATACCGTTGTAATCGGGCGAGTTTCTACTTTCAGAAACAACAGGAATTTTTGGGTTAGGTCAATCCGTTCGCGAGATATGGGAGTTTGAAGCCAAGAAATGGTTGAGAAGGCAAAAAATTTTTCGCAATTCTGCTGCTCCAAACGCTTAACCAGAATGGCCTAGGGAAAAAATACTCATACCGTTGTAATCGGGCGAGTTTCTACTTTCAGTTACATTAGGAATTTTTGGGTTAGGTCAATCCGTTCGCGAGATATGGGAGTTTGAAGCCAAGAAATGGTAGAGAAGGCAAAAAATTTTTCACAATTCTGCTGCTCCAGACGCTTAACCAGAATGGCCTAAGGAAAAAATACACAGACCGTTGTAATCGGGCGAGTTTCTACTTTCAGTTACAATAGGAATTTTTGGGTTAGGTCAATCCGTTCGCGAGATATGGGAGTTTGAAGACAAGAAATGGTTGAGAAGACAAAAAATTTTTCACAATTCTGCTGCTCCAAACGCTTAACCAGAATGGCCTAGGGAAAAAGACACATACCGTTGTAATCGGGCGAGTTTCTTCTTTCAAATGCAATAGGAATTTTTGGCTTAGGTCAATCCGTTCGCGTGATATGGGAATTTGAAGCCAAGAAATGGTTGAGAAGGCACAAAATTTTTCGCAATTCTGCTGCTCCAAACGATTAACCAGAATGGACTAGGGAAAAAATACACATACCGTTGTAATCGGGCGAGTTTCTACTTTCAGATGCAATAGGAATTTTCGGGTTAGGTCAATCCGTTCGCGAGATATGGGAGTTTGAAGCCAAGAAATGGTTGAGAAGGCAAAAAATTTTTCGCAATTCTGCTGCTCCAAACGCTTAACCAGAATGGCCTAAGGAAAAAAGACACATACCGTTGTAATCGGGAGAGTTTCTACTTTCAGAAGCAACAGGAATTTTTGTGTTAGGACAATCCGTTCGCGAGAGATGGGAGTTTGAAGCCAAGAAATGGTTGAGAAGGCAAAAAATTTTTCGCAATTCTGCTGCTCCAAACGCTTAACCAGAATGGCCTAGGGGAAAAATACACGTACCGTTGTAATCGGTCGTGTTCCTACTTTCAAATGCAATAGGAATTTTTGGGTTAGGTCAATGCGTTCGCGAGATATGGGAGTTTGAAGCTAAGAAAAGGTTGAGAAGAGAACAAATTTTTCGCAATTCTGCTGCTCCAAACGCTTAACCAGAATGGTCTAAGGAAGAAATACACATACCGTTGTAATCGGGCGGGTTTCTACTTTCAGTTACAATAGGAATTTTTGGGTTAGGTCAATCCGTTCGCGAGATATGGGACTTTGAAGCTAAGAAATTGTTGACAAGACAACAAATTTTTCGCACTTCTGCTGCTCCAATCGCTTAACCAGAATGGCCTAGGGGAAAAATACACGTACCCTTGTAATCGGGCGAGTTTCTTCTTTCAAATGCAATAGGAATTTTTGGGTTAGGTCAATCCGTTCGCGTGATATGGGAATTTGAAGCTAAGAAATGGTTGAGAAGAGAACAAATTTTTCGCAATTCTGCTGTTCCAAACGCTTAACCAGAGTGGCCTAGGGAAAAAATACGCATACCGTTGTAATCGGGCGAGATTCTACTTTCAGATGCAATAGGAATTTTTGGGTTAGGTCAATCCGTTCGCGAGATATGGGAGTTTGAATCCAAGAAATGGTAGAGAAGGCAAAAATTTTTTCACAATTCTCTTGCTCCAGACGCTTAACCAGAATGGCCTAAGGAAAAAATACACAGACCGTTGTAATCGGGCGAGTTTCTACTTTCAGTTACAATAGGAATTTTTGGGTTAGGTCAATCCGATCGCGTGATATGGGAATTTGAAGCTAAGAAATGGTTGAGAAGAGAACAAATTTTTCGCAATTCTGCTGCTCCAAACGCTTAACCAGAATGGCCTAGGGAAAAAATACGCATACCGTTGTAATCGGGCGAGATTCTACTTTCAGATGCAATAGGAATTTTTGGGTTAGGTCAATCCGTTCGCGAGATATGGGAGTTTGAAGCCAAGAAATGGTAGAGAAGGCAAAAAATTTTTCGCAATTCTGCTGCTCCAAACGTTTAACCAGAATGGCCTAAGGAAAAAATACACATACCGTTGTAATCGGGCGAGTTTCTACTTTCAGAAGCAACAGGAATGTTTGGGTTAGGTCAATCCGTTCGCGAGATATGGGAGTTTGAAGCCAAGAAATGGTTGAGAAGGCACAAAATTTTTCGCAATTCTGCTGCTCCAAACGCTTAACCAGAATGGCCTAGGGAAAAAATACACATACCGTTGTAATCGGGCGAGTTTCTACTTTCAGATGCAATAGGAATTTTTGGGTTAGGTCAATCAGTTCGCGAGATATGGGAGTTTGAAGCCAAGAAATGGTAGAGAAGGGAAAAAATTTTTCACAGTTCTGCTACTCCAAACGCTTAACCAGAATGGCCTAGGGAAAAAGACACATTCCGTTGTAATCGGGCGAGTTTGTACTTTCAGATGCAATAGGAATTTTTGGGTTAGGTCAATCCGTTCGCGAGATATGGGAGTTTGAAGCCAAGAAATGGTTGAGAAGGCAAAAAATTTGTCGCAATTCTGCTGCTTCAAACTCTTAACCAGAATGGCCTAGGGGAAAAATACACATACCGTTGTAATCGGGCGAGTTTCTACTTTCAGCTACAGTAGGAATTTTTGGGTTAGGTCAATCCGTTCGCGAGATATGGGACTTTGAAGCTAAGAAATGGTTGACAAGACAACAAATTTTTCGCACTTCTGCTGCTCCAATCGTTTACCCGGAATGGCCTAAGGAAAAAATCCACATACCGTTGTAATCGGGCGAGTTTCTACTTTCAGAAACAACAGGAATTTTTGGGTTAGGTCAATCCGTTCGCGAGATATGGGAGTTTGAAGCCAAGAAATGGTTGAGAAGGCAAAAAATTTTTCGCAATTCTGCTGCTCCAAACGCTTAACCAGAATGGCCTAGGGAAAAAATACTCATACCGTTGTAATCGGGCGAGTTTCTACTTTCAGTTACATTAGGACTTTTTGGGTTAGGTCAATCCGTTCGAGAGATATGGGAGTTTGAATCCAAGAAATGGTTAAGAAGGCAAACAATTTTTCGCAATTCTGCTGCTCCAATCGCTTAACCAGAATGGCCTAGGGGAAAAATACCCGTACCGTTGTAATCGGGCGAGTTTCTACTTTCAAATGCAATAGGAATTTTTGGGTTAGGTCAATCCGTTCGCGAAATATGGGAGTTTGAAGCTAAGAAATTGTTGAGAAGACAACAAATTTTTCGCAATTCTGCTGCTCTAAACGCTTAACCAGAATGGGCTAGGGAAAAAATACACATACCGTTGTAATCGGGCGAGTTTCTACTTTCAGACGCAACAGGAATTTTTGGGTTGGGTCAATCCGTTCGCGAGATATGGGAGTTTGAAGCCAAGAAATGGTTGAGGCGGCAAAAAATATTTCGCAATTCTGCTGATCCAAACGATTAACCAGAATGGCCTAGGGAAAAAATACACGTACCGTTGTAATCGGGCGAGTCTCTACTTTCAGATGCAATAGGAATTTTTGGGTTAGGTCAATCGGTTCGCGAGATATGGGAGTTTGAAGCCAAGAAATGGTTGAGAAGGCAAAAAATTTTTCGCAATTCTGCTGCTCCAAACGCTTAACCAGAATGGCCCAGGGAAAAAATACGCATACCGTTGTAATCGGGCGAGTTTCTACTTTCAGACGCAGCAGGAATTTTTGGGTTTGGTCAATCTGTTCGCGAGATATGGGACTTTGAAGCCAAGAAATGGTTGAGAAGACAACAAATTTTTCGCAATTCTGCTGCTCCAAACGCTTAACCAGAATGGGCTAGGGAAAAAATACACATACCGTTGAAATCGGGCGAGTTTCTACTTTCACACGCAACAGGAATTTTTGGGTTATGTCAATCCGTTCGCGAGATATGGTAGTTTGAAGCCAAGAAATGGTTGAGAAGGCAAAAAATTTTTCGCAATTCTGCTGCTCCAAACGCTTAACCAGAATGGCCTAGGGAAAAAATACACATACCGTTTTAACCGGGCGAGTTTCTACTTTCAGATGCAATAGGAATTTTTGTGTTAGGTCAATCCGTTCGCGAGATATGGTAGTTTGAAGCTAAGAAATGGTTAAGAAGACAACCAATTTTTCGCACTTCTGCTGCTCCAAACGCTTAACCAGAATGGCCTAGGGAAAAAATACACATACCGTTGTAACCAGGCGAGTTTCTACTTTCAGACGCAACAGGAATTTTTGGGTTAGGTCAATCCGTTCGCGAGATATGGGAGTTTGAAGCCAAGAAATGGTTGAGAAGGCAAAAAATTTTTCGCAATTCTGCTGCTCCAAACGCTTAACCAGAATGGCCTAGGGAAAAAATACACATACCGTTGTAATCGGGCGAGATTCTACTTTCAGTTACAATAGGAATTTTTGGGTTAGGTCAATCCGTTCGCGAGATATGGGAGTTTGAAGCTAAGAAATGGTTGAGAAGACCACAAATTTTTCGCAATTCTGTTGCTCCAAACGCTTAACCGGAATGGCCTAAGGAAAAAATCCACATACCGTTGTAATCCGGCGAGTTTCTACTTTCAGAAGCAACAGGAATTTTTTGGTTAGGTCAATCCGTTCGCGAGATATGGTAGTTTGAAGCCAAGAAATGGTTGAGAAGGCAAAAAATTTTTCGCAATTCTGCTGCTCCAAACGCTTAACCAGAATGGCCCAGGGAAAAAATACGCATACCGTTGTAATCGGGCGAGTTTCTACTTTCAGACGCAGCAGGAATTTTTGGGTTTGGTCAATCTGTTCGCGAGATATGGGACTTTGAAGCCAAGAAATGGTTGAGAAGACAACAAATATTTCGCAATTCTGCTGCTCCAAACGCTTAACCAGAATGGGCCAGGGAAAAAATACGCATACCGTTGTAATCGGGCGAGTTTCTACTTTCAGACGCAACAGGAATTTTTGGGTTAGGTCAATCCGTTCGCGAGATATGGGAGTTTGAAGCCAAGAAATGGTTGAGAAGGCAAAAAATTTTTCGCAATTCTGCTGCTCCAAACGCTTAACCGGAATGGCCTCAGGAAGAAATCCACATACCGTTGTAATCGGGCGAGTTTCTACTTTCAGAAGCAATAGGAATTTTTGGGTTATGTCAATCCGTTCGCGAGATATTGGAGTTTGAAGCCAAGAAATGGTAGAGAAGGCAAAAAATTTTTCGCAATTCTGCTGCTCCAAACGCTTAACCAGAATGGCCCAGGGAAAAAATACGCATACCGTTGTAATCGGGCGAGTTTCTACTTTCAGACGCAGCAGGAATTTTTGGGTTTGGTCAATCTGTTCGCGAGATATGGGACTTTGAAGCCAAGAAATGGTTGAGAAGACAACAAATATTTCGCAATTCTGCTGCTCCAAACGCTTAACCAGAATGGGCTAGGGAAAAAATACAAGTACCGTTGAAATCGGGCGAGTTTCTACTTTCAGAAGCAACAGGAATTTTTGGGTTAGGTCAATCCGTTCGCGAGATATGGGAGTTTGAAGCCAAGAAATGGTTGAGAAGGCAAAAAATTTTTCGCAATTCTGCTGCTCCAAACGCTTAACCAGAATGGCCTAGGTAAAAAATACTCATACCGTTGTAATCGGGCGAGTTTCTACTTTCAGTTACAATAGGAATTTTTGGGTTAGGTCAATCCGTTCGAGAGATATGGGAGTTTGAATCCAAGAAATGGTTAAGAAGGCAAAAAATTTTTCGCAATTCTGCTGATCCAAACGCTTAACCAGAATGGCCTAGGGAAAAAATACACATACCGTTGTAACCGGGCGAGTTTCTACTTTCAGACGCAACAGGAATTTTTGGGTTAGGTCAATCCGTTCGCGAGATATGGGAGTTTGAAGCCAAGAAATGGTTGAGAAGGCATAAAATTTTTCGCAATTCTGCTGATCCAAACGCTTAACCAGAATGGCCTAGAGAAAAAATACACGTACCGTTTTAACCGGTCGAGTTTCTACTTTCAGACGCAACAGGAATTTTTGGGTTAGGTCAATCCGTTCGCGAGATATGGGAGTTTGAAGCCAAGAAATGGTTGAGAAGGCAAAAAATTTTTCGCAATTCTGCTGCTCCAAACGCTTAACCAGAATGGCCTAGGGAAAAAATACACATACCGTTGTAATCGGGCGAGTTTCTACTTTCAGTTACAATAGGAATTTTTGGGTTAGGTCAATCCGTTCCGAGATATGGGAGTTTGAAGCCAAGAAATGGTTTAGAAGGCAAAAAATTTTTCGCAATTCTGCTGCTCCAATCGCTTAACCAGAATGGCCTAGGGGAAAAATACCCGTACCGTTGTAATCGGGCGAGTTTCTACTTTCAAATGCAATAGGAATTTCTGGGTTAGGTCAATCCGTTCGCGAGATATGGGAGTTTGAAGCTAAGAAATGGTTGAGAAGACAACAAATTTTTCGCAACTCTGTTGCTCCAATCGCTTAACCGGAATGGCCTAAGGAAGAAATCCACATACCGTTGTAATCGGGCGAGTTTCTACTTTCAGAAGCAATAGGAATTTTTGGGTTATGTCAATCCGTTCGCGAGATATTGGAGTTTGAAGCCAAGAAATGGTAGAGAAGGCAAAAAATTTTTCGCAATTCTGCTGCTCCAAACGCTTAACCAGAATGGCCCAGGGAAAAAATACGCATACCGTTGTAATCGGGCGAGTTTCTACTTTCAGACGCAGCAGGAATTTTTGGGTTTGGTCAATCTGTTCGCGAGATATGGGACTTTGAAGCCAAGAAATGGTTGAGAAGACAACAAATTTTTCGCAATTCTGCTGCTCCAAACGCTTAACCAGAATGGGCTAGGGAAAAAATACACGTACCGTTGAAATCGGGCGAGTTTCTACTTTCAGATGCAACAGGAATTTTTGGGTTAGGTCAATCCGTTCGCGAGATATGGGAGTTTGAAGCCAAGAAATGGTTGAGAAGGCAAAAAATTTTTCGCAATTCTGCTGCTCCAAACGCTTAACCAGAATGGCCTAGGTAAAAAATACTCATACCGTTGTAATCGGGCGAGTTTCTACTTTCAGTTACAATAGGAATTTTTGGGTTAGGTCAATCCGTTCGAGAGATATGGGAGTTTGAATCCAAGAAATGGTTAAGAAGGCAAAAAATTTTTCGCAATTCTGCTGATCCAAACGCTTAACCAGAATGGCCTAGGGAAAAAATACACATACCGTTGTAACCGGGCGAGTTTCTACTTTCAGACGCAACAGGAATTTTTGGGTTAGGTCAATCCGTTCGCGAGATATGGGAGTTTGAAGCCAAGAAATGGTTGAGAAGGCATAAAATTTTTCGCAATTCTGCTGATCCAAACGCTTAACCAGAATGGCCTAGAGAAAAAATACACGTACCGTTTTAACCGGTCGAGTTCCTACTTTCAGACGCAACAGGAATTTTTGGGTTAGGTCAATCCGTTCGCGAGATATGGGAGTTTGAAGCCAAGAAATGGTTGAGAAGGCAAAAAATTTTTCGCAATTCTGCTGCTCCAAACGCTTAACCAGAATGGCCTAGGGAAAAAATACACATACCGTTGTAATCGGGCGAGTTTCTACTTTCAGTTACAATAGGAATTTTTGGGTTAGGTCAATCCGTTCCGAGATATGGGAGTTTGAAGCCAAGAAATGGTTTAGAAGGCAAAAAATTTTTCGCAATTCTGCCGCTCCAATCGCTTAACCAGAATGGCCTAGGGGAAAAATACCCGTACCGTTGTAATCGGGCGAGTTTCTACTTTCAAATGCAATAGGAATTTCTGGGTTAGGTCAATTGGTTCGCGAGATATGGGAGTTTGAAGCCAAGAAATGGTTGAGAAGGCAAAAAATTTTTCGCAATTCTGCTGCTCCAAACGCTTAACCAGAATAACCCAGGAAAAAAATACGCACACCGTTGTAATCGGGCGAGTTTCTACTTTCAGACGCAGCAGGAATTTTTGGGTTTGGTCAATCTGTTCGCGAGATATGGGACTTTGAAGCCAAGAAATGGTTGAGAAGACAACAAAGTTTTCGCAATTCTGCTGCTCCAAACGCTTAACCAGAATGGGCTAGGGAAAAAATACACGTACCGTTGAAATCGGGCGAGTTTCTACTTTCAGAAGCAACAGGAATTTTTGGGTTAGGTCAATCCGTTCGCGAGATATGGGAGTTTGAAGCCAAGAAATGGTTGAGAAGGCAAAAAATTTTTCGCAATTCTGCTGCTCCAAACGCTTAACCAGAATGGCCTAGGTAAAAAATACTCATGCCGTTGTAATCGGGCGAGTTTCTACTTTCAGTTACAATAGGAATTTTTGGGTTAGGTCAATCCGTTCGAGAGATATGGGAGTTTGAATCCAAGAAATGGTTAAGAAGGCAAAAAATTTTTCGCAATTCTGCTGATCCAAACGCTTAACCAGAATGGCCTAGGGAAAAAATACACATACCGTTGTAACCGGGCGAGTTTCTACTTTCAGACGCAACAGGAATTTTTGGGTTAGGTCAATCCGTTCGCGAGATATGGGAGTTTGAAGCCAAGAAATGCTTGAGAAGGCATAAAATTTTTCGCAATTCTGCTGATCCAAACGCTTAACCAGAATGGCCTAGAGAAAAAATACACGTACCGTTTTAACCGGTCGAGTTCCTACTTTCAGACGCAACAGGAATTTTTGGGTTAGGTCAATCCGTTCGCGAGATATGGGAGTTTGAAGCCAAGAAATGGTTGAGAAGGCAAAAAATTTTTCGCAATTCTGCTGCTCCAAACGCTTAACCAGAATGGCCTAGGGAAAAAATACACATACCGTTGTAATCGGGCGAGTTTCTACTTTCAGTTACAATAGGAATTTTTGGGTTAGGTCAATCCGTTCCGAGATATGGGAGTTTGAAGCCAAGAAATGGTTTAGAAGGCAAAAAATTTTTCGCAATTCTGCTGCTCCAATCGCTTAACCAGAATGGCCTAGGGGAAAAATACCCGTACCGTTGTAATCGGGCGAGTTTCTACTTTCAAATGCAATAGGAATTTCTGGGTTAGGTCAATTGGTTCGCGAGATATGGGAGTTTGAAGCCAAGAAATGGTTGAGAAGGCAAACAATTTTTCGCAATTCTGCTGCTCCAAACGCTTAACCAGAATAACCCAGGGAAAAAATACGCATACCGTTGTAATCGGGCGAGTTTCTACTTTCAGACGCAGCAGGAATTTTTGGGTTTGGTCAATCTGTTCGCGAGATATGGGACTTTGAAGCCAAGAAATGGTTGAGAAGACAACAAATTTTTCGCAATTCTGCTGCTCCAAACGCTTAACCAGAATGGGCTAGGGAAAAAATACACATACCGTTGAGATCGGGCGAGTTTCTACTTTCACACGCAACAGGAATTTTTGGGTTAGGTCAATCCGTTCGCGAGATATGGGAGTTTGAAGCCAAGAAATGGTTGAGACGGCATAAAATTTTTCGCAATTCTGCTGATCCAAACGCTTAACCAGAATGGCCTAGAGAAAAAATACACGTACCGTTTTAACCGGGCGAGTTTCTACTTTCAGACGCAACAGGAATTTTTGGGTTAGGTCAATCCGTTCGCGAGATATGGGAGTTTGAAACCAAGAAATGGTTGAGAAGGCAAAAAATTTTTCGCAATTCTGCTGCTCCAAACGCTTAACCAGAATGGCCTAGGGAAAAAATACACATACCGTTGTAATCGGGCGAGTTTCTACTTTCAGTTACAATAGGAATTTTTGGGTTGGGTCAATCCGTTCCGAGATATGGGAGTTTGAAGCCAAGAAATGGTTAATAAGGCAAAAAATTTTTCGCAATTCTGCTGCTCCAATCGCTTAACCAGAACGGCCTAGGGGAAAAATACCCGTACCGTTGTAATCGGGCGAGTTTCTACTTTCAAATGCAATAGGAATTTTTGGGTTAGGTCAATCCGTTCGCGAGATATGGGAGTTTGAAGCTAAGAAATGGTTGAGAAGGCAAAAAATTTTTCGCAATTCTGCTGCTCCAAACGCTTAACCAGAATGGCCTAGGGAAAAAATACTCATACCGTTGTAATCGGGCGAGTTTCTACTTTCAGTTACAATAGGAATTTTTGGGTTAGGTCAATCCGTTCGAGAGATATGGGAGTTTGAATCCAAGAAATGGTTTAGAAGGCAAAAAATTTTTCGCAATTCTGCTGATCCAAACGCTTAACCAGAATGGCCTAGGGAAAAAATACACATACCGTTGTAACCGGGCGAGTTTCTACTTTCAGACGCAACAGGAATTTTTGGGTTAGGTCAATCCGTTCGCGAGATATGGGAGTTTGAAGCCAAGAAATGGTTGAGAAGGCATAAAATTTTTCGCAATTCTGCTGATCCAAACGCTTAACCAGAATGGCCTAGAGAAAAAATACACGTACCGTTTTAACCGGTCGAGTTCCTACTTTCAGACGCAACAGGAATTTTTGGGTTAGGTCAATCCGTTCGCGAGATATGGGAGTTTGAAGCCAAGAAATGGTTGAGAAGGCAAAAAATTTTTCGCAATTCTGCTGCTCCAAACGCTTAACCAGAATGGCCTAGGGAAAAAATACACATACCGTTGTAATCGGGCGAGTTTCTACTTTCAGTTACAATAGGAATTTTTGGGTTAGGTCAATCCGTTCCGAGATATGGGAGTTTGAAGCCAAGAAATGGTTTAGAAGGCAAAAAATTTTTCGCAATTCTGCCGCTCCAATCGCTTAACCAGAATGGCCTAGGGGAAAAATACCCGTACCGTTGTAATCGGGCGAGTTTCTACTTTCAAATGCAATAGGAATTTCTGGGTTAGGTCAATTGGTTCGCGAGATATGGGAGTTTGAAGCCAAGAAATGGTTGAGAAGGCAAAAAATTTTTCGCAATTCTGCTGCTCCAAACGCTTAACCAGAATAACCCAGGGAAAAAATACGCATACCGTTGTAATCGGGCGAGTTTCTACTTTCAGACGCAGCAGGAATTTTTGGGTTTGGTCAATCTGTTCGCGAGATATGGGACTTTGAAGCCAAGAAATGGTTGAGAAGACAACAAATTTTTCGCAATTCTGCTGCTCCAAACGCTTAACCAGAATGGGCTAGGGAAAAAATACACGTACCGTTGAAATCGGGCGAGTTTCTACTTTCAGAAGCAACAGGAATTTTTGGGTTAGGTCAATCCGTTCGCGAGATATGGGAGTTTGAAGCCAAGAAATGGTTGAGAAGGCAAAAAATTTTTCGCAATTCTGCTGCTCCAAACGCTTAACCAGAATGGCCTAGGTAAAAAATACTCATACCGTTGTAATCGGGCGAGTTTCTACTTTCAGTTACAATAGGAATTTTTGGGTTAGGTCAATCCGTTCGAGAGATATGGGAGTTTGAATCCAAGAAATGGTTAAGAAGGCAAAAAATTTTTCGCAATTCTGCTGATCCAAACGCTTAACCAGAATGGCCTAGGGAAAAAATACACATACCGTTGTAACCGGGCGAGTTTCTACTTTCAGACGCAACAGGAATTTTTGGGTTAGGTCAATCCGTTCGCGAGATATGGGAGTTTGAAGCCAAGAAATGCTTGAGAAGGCATAAAATTTTTCGCAATTCTGCTGATCCAAACGCTTAACCAGAATGGCCTAGAGAAAAAATACACGTACCGTTTTAACCGGTCGAGTTCCTACTTTCAGACGCAACAGGAATTTTTGGGTTAGGTCAATCCGTTCGCGAGATATGGGAGTTTGAAGCCAAGAAATGGTTGAGAAGGCAAAAAATTTTTCGCAATTCTGCTGCTCCAAACGCTTAACCAGAATGGCCTAGGGAAAAAATACACATACCGTTGTAATCGGGCGAGTTTCTACTTTCAGTTACAATAGGAATTTTTGGGTTAGGTCAATCCGTTCCGAGATATGGGAGTTTGAAGCCAAGAAATGGTTTAGAAGGCAAAAAATTTTTCGCAATTCTGCTGCTCCAAT
Organism: Ptiloglossa arizonensis; assembly: GCF_051014685.1. Lineage (NCBI taxonomy): Eukaryota > Metazoa > Arthropoda > Insecta > Hymenoptera > Colletidae > Ptiloglossa > Ptiloglossa arizonensis. Next base: position 366,381 of record NW_027478452.1, on the reverse strand, counting down.
CGCTTAACCAGAATGGCCTAGGGGAAAAATACCCGTACCGTTGTAATCGGGCGAGTTTCTACTTTCAAATGCAATAGGAATTTCTGGGTTAGGTCAATTGGTTCGCGAGATATGGGAGTTTGAAGCCAAGAAATGGTTGAGAAGGCAAAAAATTTTTCGCAATTCTGCTGCTCCAAACGCTTAACCAGAATAACCCAGGGAAAAAATACGCATACCGTTGTAATCGGGCGAGTTTCTACTTTCAGACGCAGCAGGAATTTTTGGGTTTGGTCAATCTGTTCGCGAGATATGGGACTTTGAAGCCAAGAAATGGTTGAGAAGACAACAAATTTTTCGCAATTCTGCTGCTCCAAACGCTTAACCAGAATGGGCTAGGGAAAAAATACACATACCGTTGAAATCGGGCGAGTTTCTACTTTCACACGCAACAGGAATTTTTGGGTTAGGTCAATCCGTTCGCGAGATATGGGAGTTTGAAGCCAAGAAATGGTTGAGACGGCATAAAATTTTTCGCAATTCTGCTGATCCAAACGCTTAACCAGAATGGCCTAGAGAAAAAATACACGTACCGTTTTAACCGGGCGAGTTTCTACTTTCAGACGCAACAGGAATTTTTGGGTTAGGTCAATCCGTTCGCGAGATATGGGAGTTTGAAACCAAGAAATGGTTGAGAAGGCAAAAAATTTTTCGCAATTCTGCTGCTCCAAACGCTTAACCAGAATGGCCTAGGGAAAAAATACACATACCGTTGTAATCGGGCGAGTTTCTACTTTCAGTTACAATAGGAATTTTTGGGTTGGGTCAATCCGTTCCGAGATATGGGAGTTTGAAGCCAAGAAATGGTTAATAAGGCAAAAAATTTTTCGCAATTCTGCTGCTCCAATCGCTTAACCAGAACGGCCTAGGGGAAAAATACCCGTACCGTTGTAATCGGGCGAGTTTCTACTTTCAAATGCAATAGGAATTTTTGGGTTAGGTCAATCCGTTCCCGAGATATGGGAGTTTGAAGCTAAGAAATGGTTGAGAAGGCAAAAAATTTTTCGCAATTCTGCTGCTCCAAACGCTTAACCAGAATGGCCTAGGGAAAAAATACACATACCGTTGTAACCGGGCGAGTTTCTACTTTCAGACGCAACAGGAATTTTTGGGTTAGGTCAATCCGTTCGCGAGATATGGGAGTTTGAAACCAAGAAATGGTTGAGAAGGCAAAAAATTTTTCGCAATTCTGCTGCTCCAAACGCTTAACCAGAATGGCCTAGGGAAAAAATACACATACCGTTGTAATCGGGCGAGTTTCTACTTTCAGTTACAATAGGAATTTTTGGGTTGGGTCAATCCGTTCCGAGATATGGGAGTTTGAAGCCAAGAAATGGTTAATAAGGCAAAAAATTTTTCGCAATTCTGCTGCTCCAATCGCTTAACCAGAACGGCCTAGGGGAAAAATACCCGTACCGTTGTAATCGGGCGAGTTTCTACTTTCAAATGCAATAGGAATTTTTGGGTTAGGTCAATCCGTTCCCGAGATATGGGAGTTTGAAGCTAAGAAATGGTTGAGAAGGCAAAAAATTTTTCGCAATTCTGCTGCTCCAAACGCTTAACCAGAATGGCCTAGGGAAAAAATACACATACCGTTGTAACCGGGCGAGTTTCTACTTTCAGACGCAACAGGAATTTTTGGGTTAGGTCAATCCGTTCGCGAGATATGGGAGTTTGAAGCCAAGAAATGCTTGAGAAGGCATAAAATTTTTCGCAATTCTGCTGATCCAAACGCTTAACCAGAATGGCCTAGAGAAAAAATACACGTACCGTTTTAACCGGTCGAGTTCCTACTTTCAGACGCAACAGGAATTTTTGGGCTAGGTCAATCCGTTCGCGAGATATGGGAGTTTGAAGCCAAGAAATGGTTGAGAAGGCAAAAAATTTTTCGCAATTCTGCTGCTCCAAACGCTTAACCAGAATGGCCTAGGGAAAAAATACACATACCGTTGTAATCGGGCGAGTTTCTACTTTCAGTTACAATAGGAATTTTTGGGTTAGGTCAATCCGTTCCGAGATATGGGAGTTTGAAGCCAAGAAATGGTTTAGAAGGCAAAAAATTTTTCGCAATTCTGCTGCTCCAATCGCTTAACCAGAATGGCCTAGGGGAAAAATACCCGTACCGTTGTAATCGGGCGAGTTTCTACTTTCAAATGCAATAGGAATTTCTGGGTTAGGTCAATTGGTTCGCGAGATATGGGAGTTTGAAGCCAAGAAATGGTTGAGAAGGCAAAAAATTTTTCGCAATTCTGCTGCTCCAAACGCTTAACCAGAATAACCCAGGGAAAAAATACGCATACCGTTGTAATCGGGCGAGTTTCTACTTTCAGACGCAGCAGGAATTTTTGGGTTTGGTCAATCTGTTCGCGAGATATGGGACTTTGAAGCCAAGAAATGGTTGAGAAGACAACAAATTTTTCGCAATTCTGCTGCTCCAAACGCTTAACCAGAATGGGCTAGGGAAAAAATACACATACCGTTGAAATCGGGCGAGTTTCTACTTTCACACGCAACAGGAATTTTTGGGTTAGGTCAATCCGTTCGCGAGATATGGGAGTTTGAAGCCAAGAAATGGTTGAGACGGCATAAAATTTTTCGCAATTCTGCTGATCCAAACGCTTAACCAGAATGGCCTAGAGAAAAAATACACGTACCGTTTTAACCGGGCGAGTTTCTACTTTCAGACGCAACAGGAATTTTTGGGTTAGGTCAATCCGTTCGCGAGATATGGGAGTTTGAAACCAAGAAATGGTTGAGAAGGCAAAAAATTTTTCGCAATTCTGCTGCTCCAAACGCTTAACCAGAATGGCCTAGGGAAAAAATACACATACCGTTGTAATCGGGCGAGTTTCTACTTTCAGTTACAATAGGAATTTTTGGGTTGGGTCAATCCGTTCCGAGATATGGGAGTTTGAAGCCAAGAAATGGTTAATAAGGCAAAAAATTTTTCGCAATTCTGCTGCTCCAATCGCTTAACCAGAACGGCCTAGGGGAAAAATACCCGTACCGTTGTAATCGGGCGAGTTTCTACTTTCAAATGCAATAGGAATTTTTGGGTTAGGTCAATCCGTTCCCGAGATATGGGAGTTTGAAGCTAAGAAATGGTTGAGAAGGCAAAAAATTTTTCGCAATTCTGCTGCTCCAAACGCTTAACCAGAATGGCCTAGGGAAAAAATACACATACCGTTGTAACCGGGCGAGTTTCTACTTTCAGACGCAACAGGAATTTTTGGGTTAGGTCAATCCGTTCGCGAGATATGGGAGTTTGAAGCCAAGAAATGGTTGAGAAGGCATAAAATTTTTCGCAATTCTGCTGATCCAAATGCTTAACCAGAATGGCCTAGGGGAAAAATACCCGTACCGTTGTAATCGGGCGAGTTTCTACTTTCAAATGCAATAGGAATTTTTGGGTTAGGTCAATCCGTTCGCGAGATATGGGAGTTTGAAGCCAAGAAATGGTTGAGAAGGCAAAAAATTTTTCGCAATTCTGCTGCTCCAAACGCTTAACCAGAATGGCCTAGGGAAAAAATACACATACCGTTGTAATCGAGCGAGTTTCTACTTTCACTTACAATAGGAATTTTTGGGTTAGGTCAATCCGTTCCGAGATATGGGAGTTTGAAGCCAAGAAATGGTTTAGAAGGCAAAAAATTTTTCGCAATTCTGCTGCTCCAATCGCTTAACCAGAATGGCCTAGGGGAAAAATACCCGTACCGTTGTAATCGGGCGAGTTTCTACTTTCAAATGCAATAGGAATTTCTGGGTTAGGTCAATTGGTTCGCGAGATATGGGAGTTTGAAGCCAAGAAATGGTTGAGAAGGCAAAAAATTTTTCGCAATTCTGCTGCTCCAAACGCTTAACCAGAATGACCCAGGGAAAAAATACGCATACCGTTGTAATCGGGCGAGTTTCTACTTTCAGACGCAGCAGGAATTTTTGGGTTTGGTCAATCTGTTCGCGAGATATGGGACTTTGAAGCCAAGAAATGGTTGAGAAGACAACAAATTTTTCGCAATTCTGCTGCTCCAAACGCTTAACCAGAATGGGCTAGGGAAAAAATACACATACCGTTGAAATCGGGCGAGTTTCTACTTTCACACGCAACAGGAATTTTTGGGTTAGGTCAATCCGTTCGCGAGATATGGGAGTTTGAAGCCAAGAAATGGTTGAGACGGCATAAAATTTTTCGCAATTCTGCTGATCCAAACGCTTAACCAGAATGGCCTAGAGAAAAAATACACGTACCGTTTTAACCGGGCGAGTTTCTACTTTCAGACGCAACAGGAATTTTTGGGTTAGGTCAATCCGTTCGCGAGATATGGGAGTTTGAAACCAAGAAATGGTTGAGAAGGCAAAAAATTTTTCGCAATTCTGCTGCTCCAAACGCTTAACCAGAATGGCCTAGGGAAAAAATACACATACCGTTGTAATCGGGCGAGTTTCTACTTTCAGTTACAATAGGAATTTTTGGGTTGGGTCAATCCGTTCCGAGATATGGGAGTTTGAAGCCAAGAAATGGTTAATAAGGCAAAAAATTTTTCGCAATTCTGCTGCTCCAATCGCTTAACCAGAACGGCCTAGGGGAAAAATACCCGTACCGTTGTAATCGGGCGAGTTTCTACTTTCAAATGCAATAGGAATTTTTGGGTTAGGTCAATCCGTTCGCGAGATATGGGAGTTTGAAGCTAAGAAATGGTTGAGAAGGCAAAAAATTTTTCACAATTCTGCTGCTCCAAACGCTTAACCAGAATGGCCTAGGGAAAAAATACACATACCGTTGTAACCGGGCGAGTTTCTACTTTCAGACGCAACAGGAATTTTTGGGTTAGGTCAATCCGTTCGCGAGATATGGGAGTTTGAAGCCAAGAAATGGTTGAGAAGGCATAAAATTTTTCGCAATTCTGCTGATCCAAATGCTTAACCAGAATGGCCTAGGGGAAAAATACCCGTACCGTTGTAATCGGGCGAGTTTCTACTTTCAAATGCAATAGGAATTTTTGGGTTAGGTCAATCCGTTCGCGAGATATGGGAGTTTGAAACCAAGAAATGGTTGAGAAGGCAAAAAATTTTTCGCAATTCTGCTGCTCCAAACGCTTAACCAGAATGGCCTAGGGAAAAAATACACATACCGTTGTAATCGGGCGAGTTTCTACTTTCAGTTACAATAGGAATTTTTGGGTTAGGTCAATCCGTTCCGAGATATGGGAGTTTGAAGCCAAGAAATGGTTTAGAAGGCAAAAAATTTTTCGCAATTCTGCTGCTCCAATCGCTTAACCAGAATGGCCTAGGGGAAAAATACCCGTACCGTTGTAATCGGGCGAGTTTCTACTTTCAAATGCAATAGGAATTTCTGGGTTAGGTCAATTGGTTCGCGAGATATGGGAGTTTGAAGCCAAGAAATGGTTGAGAAGGCAAAAAATTTTTCGCAATTCTGCTGCTCCAAACGCTTAACCAGAATGACCCAGGGAAAAAATACGCATACCCTTGTAATCGGGCGAGTTTCTACTTTCAGACGCAGCAGGAATTTTTGGGTTTGGTCAATCTGTTCGCGAGATATGGGACTTTGAAGCCAAGAAATGGTTGAGAAGACAACAAATTTTTCGCAATTCTGCTGCTCCAAACGCTTAACCAGAATGGGCTAGGGAAAAAATACACATACCGTTGAAATCGGGCGAGTTTCTACTTTCACACGCAACAGGAATTTTTGGGTTAGGTCAATCCGTTCGCGAGATATGGGAGTTTGAAGCCAAGAAATGGTTGAGACGGCATAAAATTTTTCGCAATTCTGCTGATCCAAACGCTTAACCAGAATGGCCTAGAGAAAAAATACACGTACCGTTTTAACCGGGCGAGTTTCTACTTTCAGACGCAACAGGAATTTTTGGGTTAGGTCAATCCGTTCGCGAGATATGGGAGTTTGAAACCAAGAAATGGTTGAGAAGGCAAAAAATTTTTCGCAATTCTGCAGCTCCAAACGCTTAACCAGAATGGCCTAGGGAAAAAATACACATACCGTTGTAATCGGGCGAGTTTCTACTTTCAGTTACAATAGGAATTTTGGGGTTGGGTCAATCCGTTCCGAGATATGGGAGTTTGAAGCCAAGAAATGGTTAATAAGGCAAAAAATTTTTCGCAATTCTGCTGCTCCAATCGCTTAACCAGAACGGCCTAGGGGAAAAATACCCGTACCGTTGTAATCGGGCGAGTTTCTACTTTCAAATGCAATAGGAATTTTTGGGTTAGGTCAATCCGTTCGCGAGATATGGGAGTTTGAAGCTAAGAAATGGTTGAGAAGGCAAAAAATTTTTCGCAATTCTGCTGCTCCAAACGCTTAACCAGAATGGCCTAGGGAAAAAATACACATACCGTTGTAACCGGGCGAGTTTCTACTTTCAGACGCAACAGGAATTTTTGGGTTAGGTCAATCCGTTCGCGAGATATGGGAGTTTGAAGCCAAGAAATGGTTGAGAAGGCATAAAATTTTTCGCAATTCTGCTGATCCAAATGCTTAACCAGAATGGCCTAGGGGAAAAATACCCGTACCGTTGTAATCGGGCGAGTTTCTACTTTCAAATGCAATAGGAATTTTTGGGTTAGGTCAATCCGTTCGCGAGATATGGGAGTTTGAAGCTAAGAAATGGTTGAGAAGACAACAAATTTTCGCAATTCTGTTGCTCCAAACGCTTAACCGGAATGGCCTAAGGAAAAAATGCACATACCGTTGTAATCGGGCGAGTTTCTACTTTCAGAAGCAACAGGAATTTTTGGGTTAGGTCAATCCGTTCGCGAGATATGGGAGTTTGAAGCCAAGAAATGGTTGAGAAGGCAAAAAATTTTTCGCAATTCTGCTGCTCCAAACGCTTAACCAGAATGGCCTAGGTAAAAAATACTCATACCGTTGTAATCGGGCGAGTTTCTACTTTCAGTTACAATAGGAATTTTTGGGTTAGGTCAATCCGTTCGAGAGATATGGGAGTTTGAATCCAAGAAATGGTTAAGAAGGCAAAAAATTTTTCGCAATTCTGCTGCTCCAAACACTTAACCAGAATGCCCTAGGGAAAAAATACACATACCGTTGTAACCGGGCGAGTTTCTACTTTCAGATGAAATAGGAATTTCTGTGTTAGGTCAATCCGTTCGCGAGATATGGGAGTTTGAAGCTAAGAAATGGTTAAGAAGACAACCAATTTTTCGCACTTCCGCTGCTCCAAACGCTTAACCAGAATGGCCTAGGGAAAAAATACACATACCGTTGTAACCGGGCGAGTTTCTACTTTCAGACGCAACAGGAATTTTTGGGTTAGGTCAATCCGTTCGCGAGATATGGGAGTTTGAAGCCAAGAAATGGTTGAGAAGGCAAAAAATTTTTCGCAATTCTGCTGCTCCAAACGCTTAACCAGAATGGCCTTGGGAAAAAATACGCAGACCGTTGTAATCGGGCGAGATTCTACTTTCAGATGCAATAGGAATTTTTGGGTTAGGTCAATCCGTTCGCGAGATATGGGAGTTTGAAGCCAAGAAATGGTAGAGAAGGCAAAAAATTTTTCACAAATCTGCTGCTCCAGACGCTTAACCAGATTTGCCTAGGGAAAAAATACACATACCGTTGTAATCGGGCGAGTTTCTACTTTCAGATGCAATAGGAATTTTTGGGTTAGGTCAATCCGTTCGCGAGATATGGGAGTTTGAAGACAAGAAATGGTTGAGAAGACAAAAAATTTTTCGCAATTCTGCTGCTCCAAACGTTTAACCAGAATGGCCTAAGGAAAAAATACACATACCGTTGTAATCGGGCGAGTTTCTACTTTCAGAAGCAACAGGAATTTTTGGGTTAGGTCAATCCGTTCGCGGGATATGGGGGTTTGAAGCCAAGAAATGGTTGAGAAGGCACAAAATTTTTCGCAATTCTGCTGCTCCAAACGCTTAACCAGAATGGCCTAGGGAAAAAATACACATACCGTTGTAATCGGGCGAGTTTCTACTTTCAGATACAATAGGAATTTTTGGGTTAGGTCAATCAGTTCGCGAGATATGGGAGTTTGAAGCCAAGAAATGGTAGAGAAGGCAAAAAATTTTTCGCAATTCTGCTACTCCAAACGCTTAACCAGAATGGCCTATGGAAAAAGACACATTCCGTTGTAATCGGGCGAGTTTCTACATTCAGATGCAATAGGAATTTTTGGGTTAGGTCAATCCGTTCGCGAGATATGGGAGTTTGAAGCCAAGAAATGGTTGAGAAGGCAAAAAATTTGTCGCAATTCTGCTGCTGCAAACTCTTAACCAGAATGGCCTAGGGGAAAAATACACATACTGCTGTAATCGGGCGAGTTTCTACTTTCAGATGCAATAGGAATTTTTGGGTTAGGTCAATCCGTTTGCGAGACATGGGAGTTTGAAGACAAGAAATGGTTGAGAAGACAAAAAATTTTTCGCAATTCTGCTGCTCCAAACGCTTAACCAGAATGGCCTAGGGAAAAAATACACATACCGTTGTAATCGGGCGAGTTTCTACTTTCAGAAGCAACAGGAATTCTTGGGTTAGGTCAATCCGTTCGCGAGATATGGGAGTTTGAAGCCAAGAAATGGTGGAGAAGGCACAAAATTTTTCGCAATTCTGCTGCTCCAAACGCTTAACCAGAATGGCCTAGGGGAAAAATACCCGTACCGTTGTAATCGGGCGAGTTTCTACTTTCAAATGCAATAGGAATTTTTGGGTTAGGTCAATTGGTTCGCGAGATATGGGAGTTTGAAGCCAAGAAATGGTTGAGAAGGCAAAAAATTTTTCGCAATTCTGCTGCTTCAAACGCTTAACCAGAATGACCCAGGGAAAAAATACGCATACCGTTGTAATCGGGCGAGTTACTACTTTCAGACGCAGCAGGAATTTTTGGGTTTGGTCAATCTGTTCGCGAGATATGGGACTTTGAAGCCAAGAAATGGTTGAGAAGACAACAAATTTTTCGCAATTCTGCTGCTCCAAACGCTTAGCCAGAATGGGCTAGGGAAAAAATACACATACCGTTGAAATCGGGCGAGTTTCTACTTTCACACGCAACAGGAATTTTTGGGTTAGGTCAATCCGTTTGCGAGATATGGGAGTTTGAAGACAAGAAATGGTTGAGAAGGCATAAAATTTTTCGCAATTCTGCTGATCCAAACGCTTAACCAAAATGGCCTAGAGAAAAAATACAAGTACCGTTTTAACCGGGCGAGATTCTACTTTCAGACGCAACAGGAATATTTGGGTTAGGTCAATCCGTTCGCGAGATATGGGAGTTTGAAGCCAAGAAATGGTTGAGAAGGCAAAAAATTTTTCGCAATTCTGCTGCTCCAAACGCTTAACCAGAATGGCCTAGGGAAAAAATACACATACCGTTGTAATCGGTCGAGTTTCTACTTTCAGTTACAATAGGAATTTTTGGGTTAGGTCAATCCGTTCCGAGATATGGGAGTTTGAAGCCAAGAAATGGTTAAGAAGGCAAAAAATTTTTCGCAATTCTGCTGCTCCAATCGCTTAACCAGAACGGCCTAGGGGAAAAATACCCGTACCGTTGTAATCGGGCGAGTTTCTACTTTCAAATGCAATAGGAATTTTTGGGTTAGGTCAATCCGTTCGCGAGATATGGGAGTTTGAAGCTAAGAAATGGTTGAGAAGACAACAAATTTTTCGCAATTCTGTTGCTCCAAACGCTTAACCGGAATGGCCTAAGGAAAAAATCCACATACCGTTGTAACCGGGCGAGTTTCTACTTTCAGACGCAACAGGAATTTTTGGGTTAGGTCAATCCGTTCGCGAGATATGGGAGTTTGAAGCCAAGAAATGGTTGAGAAGGCATAAAATTTTTCGCAATTCTGCTGATCCAAACGCTTAACCAGAATGGCCTAGGGGAAAAATACCCGTACCGTTGTAATCGGGCGAGTTTCTACTTTCAAATGCAATAGGAATTTTTGGGTTAGGTCAATCCGTTCGCGAGATATGGGAGTTTGAAGCTAAGAAATGGTTGAGAAGACAACAAATTTTTCGCAATTCTGTTGCTCCAAACGCTTAACCGGAATGGCCTAAGGAAAAAATGCACATACCGTTGTAATCGGGCGAGTTTCTACTTTCAGAAGCAACAGGAATTTTTGGGTTAGGTCAATCCGTTCGCGGGATATGGGAGTTTGAAGCCAAGAAATGGTTGAGAAGGCAAAAAATTTTTCGCAATTCTGCTGCTCCAAACGCTCAACCAGAATGGCCTAGGAAAAAAATGCACATACCGTTGTAATTGGGCGAGTTTCTACTTTCAGATGCAATTGGAATTTTTGGGTTAGGTCAATCCGATCGCGTGATATGGGAATTTGAAGCTAAGAAATGGTTGAGAAGAGAACAAATTTTTCGCAATTCTGCTGCTCCAAACGCTTATCCAGAATGGCCTAGGGAAAAAATACACATACCGTTGTAATCGGGCGAGTTTCTACTTTCAGATGCAATAGGAATTTTTGGGTTAGGTCAATCAGTTCGCGAGATATGGGAGTTTGAAGCCAAGAAATGGTAGAGAAGGCAAAAAATTTTTCGCAATTCTGCTACTCCAAACGCTTAACCAGAATGGCCTATGGAAAAAGACACATTCCGTTGTAATCGGGCGAGTTTCTACATTCAGATGCAATAGGAATTTTTGGGTTAGGTCAATCCGTTCGCGAGATATGGGAGTTTGAAGCCAAGAAATGGTTGAGAAGGCAAAAAATTTGTCGCAATTCTGCTGCTGCAAACTCTTAACCAGAATGGCCTAGGGGAAAAATACACATACTGTTGTAATCGGGCGAGTTTCTACTTTCAGATGCAATAGGAATTTTTGGGTTAGGTCAATCCGTTTGCGAGACATGGGAGTTTGAAGACAAGAAATGGTTGAGAAGACAAAAAATTTTTCGCAATTCTGCTGCTCCAAACGCTTAACCAGAATGGCCTAGGGAAAAAATACACATACCGTTGTAATCGGGCGAGTTTCTACTTTCAGAAGCAACAGGAATTCTTGGGTTAGGTCAATCCGTTCGCGAGATATGGGAGTTTGAAGCCAAGAAATGGTGGAGAAGGCACAAAATTTTTCGCAATTCTGCTGCTCCAAACGCTTAACCAGAATGGCCTAGGGGAAAAATACCCGTACCGTTGTAATCGGGCGAGTTTCTACTTTCAAATGCAATAGGAATTTTTGGGTTAGGTCAATTGGTTCGCGAGATATGGGAGTTTGAAGCCAAGAAATGGTTGAGAAGGAAAAAAAATTTTCGCAATTCTGCTGCTCCAAACGCTTAACCAGAATGACCCAGGGAAAAAATACGCATACCGTTGTAATCGGGCGAGTTACTACTTTCAGACGCAGCAGGAATTTTTGGGTTTGGTCAATCTGTTCGCGAGATATGGGACTTTGAAGCCAAGAAATGGTTGAGAAGACAACAAATTTTTCGCAATTCTGCTGCTCCAAACGCTTAACCAGAATGGGCTAGGGAAAAAATACACATACCGTTGAAATCGGGCGAGTTTCTACTTTCAGTTACAATAGGAATTTTTGGGTTAGGTCAATCCGTTCCGAGATATGGGAGTTTGAAGCCAAGAAATGCTTAAGGAGGCAAAAAATTTTTCGCAATTCTGCTGCTCCAATCGCTTAACCGGAATGGCCTAAGGAAAAAATCCACATACCGTTGTAATCGGGCGAGTTTCGACTTTCAGAAGCAATCGGAATTTTTGGGTTATGTCAATCCGTTCGCGAGATATTGGAGTTTGAAGCCAAGAAATGGTAGAGAAGGCAAAAAATTTTTCGCAATTCTGCTGCTCCAAACGCTTAACCAGAATGGCCTAGGGAAAAAATACACATACCGATGTAACCGGGCGAGTTTCTACTTTCAGACGCAACAGGAATTTTTGGGTTAGGTCAATCCGTTCGCGAGATATGGGAGTTTGAAGCCAAGAAATGGTTGAGAAGGCATAAAATTTTTCGCAATTCTGCTGATCCAAACGCTTAACCAGAATTGCCTAGGGGAAAAATACCCGTACCGTTGTAATCGGGCGAGTTTCTACTTTCAAATGCAATAGGAATTTTTGGGTTAGGTCAATCCGTTCGCGAGATATGGGAGTTTGAAGCTAAGAAATGGTAGAGAAGACAACAAATTTTTCGCAATTCTGTTGCTCCAAACGCTTAACCGGAATGGCCTAAGGAAAAAATGCACATACCGTTGTAATCGGGCGAGTTTCTACTTTCAGAAGCAACAGGAATTTTTGGGTTAGGTCAATCCGTTCGCGAGATATGGGAGTTTGAAGCCAAGAAATGGTTGAGAAGGCAAAAAATTTTTCGCAATTCTGCTGCTCCAAACGCTCAACCAGAATGGCCTAGGAAAAAAATGCACATACCGTTGTAATTGGGCGAGTTTCTACTTTCAGATGCAATTGGAATTTTTGGGTTAGGTCAATCCGTTCGCGAGATATGGGAGTTTGAAGCTAAGAAATGGTTGACAAGACAACAAATTTTTCGCACTTCTGCTGCTACAATCGCTTAACCAGAATGGCCTAGGGAAAAAATACATGTACCGTTGTATTCGGGCGAGTTTCTACTTTCAGATGCAATAGGAATTTTTGGGTTAGGTCAATCCGTTCGCGAGATATGGGAGTTTGAAGCCAAGAAATGGTGGAGAAGGCACAAAATTTTTCGCAATTCTGCTGCTCCAAACGCTTAACCAGAATGGCCTACGGAAAAAATACACATACCGTTGTAATCGGGCGAGTTTCTACTTTCAGTTACAATAGGAATTTTTGGGTTAGGTCAATCCGATCGCGTGATATGGGAATTTGAAGCTAAGAAATGGTTGAGAAGAGAACAAATTTTTCGCAATTCTGCTGCTCCAAACGCTTAACCAGAATGGCCTTGGGAAAAAATACGCAGACCGTTGTAATCGGGCGAGATTCTACTTTCAGATGCAATAGGAATTTTTGGGTTAGCTCAATCCGTTCGCGAGATATGGGAGTTTGAAGCCAAGAAATGGTAGAGAAGGCAAAAAATTTTTCACAAATCTGCTGCTCCAGACGCTTAACCAGATTTGCCTAGGGAAAAAATACACATACCGTTGTAATCGGGCGAGTTTCTACTTTCAGATGCAATAGGAATTTTTGGGTTAGGTCAATCCGTTCGCGAGATATGGGAGTTTGAAGACAAGAAATGGTTGAGACGACAAAAAATTTTTCGCAATTCTGCTGCTCCAAACGTTTAACCAGAATGGCCTAAGGAAAAAATACACATACCGTTGTAATCGGGCGAGTTTCTACTTTCAGAAGCAACAGGAATTTTTGGGTTAGGTCAATCCGTTCGCGAGATATGGGGGTTTGAAGCCAAGAAATGGTTGAGAAGGCACAAAATTTTTCGCAATTCTGCTGCTCCAAACGCTTAACCAGAATGGCCTAGGGAAAAAATACACATACCGTTGTAATCGGGCGAGTTTCTACTTTCAGATGCAATAGGAATTTTTGGGTTAGGTCAATCAGTTCGCGAGATATGGGAGTTTGAAGCCAAGAAATGGTAGAGAAGGCAAAAAATTTTTCGCAATTCTGCTACTCCAAACGCTTAACCAGAATGGCCTATGGAAAAAGACACATTCCGTTGTAATCGGGCGAGTTTCTACATTCAGATGCAATAGGAATTTTTGGGTTAGGTCAATCCGTTCGCGAGATATGGGAGTTTGAAGCCAAGAAATGGTTGACAAGGCAAAAAATTTGTCGCAATTCTGCTGCTTCAAACTCTTAACCAGAATGGCCTAGGGGAAAAATACACATACTGTTGTAATCGGGCGAGTTTCTACTTTCAGATGCAATAGGAATTTTTGGGTTAGGTCAATCCGTTTGCGAGACATGGGAGTTTGAAGACAAGAAATGGTTGAGAAGACAAAAAATTTTTCGCAATTCTGCTGCTCCAAACGCTTAACCAGAATGGCCTAGGGAAAAAATACACATACCGTTGTAATCGGGCGAGTTTCTACTTTCAGGTGCAACAGGAATTCTTGGGTTAGGTCAATCCGTTCGCGAGATATGGGAGTTTGAAGCCAAGAAATGGTGGAGAAGGCACAAAATTTTTCGCAATTCTGCTGCTCCAAACGCTTAACCAGAATGGCCTACGGAAAAAATACACATACCGTTGTAATCGGGCGAGTTTCTACTTTCAGTTACAATAGGAATTTTTGGGTTAGGTCAATCCGATCGCGTGATATGGGAATTTGAAGCTAAGAAATGGTTGAGAAGAGAACAAATTTTTCGCAATTCTGCTGCTCCAAACGCTTAACCAGAATGGCCTTGGGAAAAAATACGCATACCGTTGTAATCGGGCGAGATTCTACTTTCAGATGCAATAGGAATTTTTGGGTTAGGTCAATCCGTTCGCGAGATATGGGAGTTGGAAGCCAAGAAATGGTAGAGAAGGCAAAAAATTTTTCGCAATTCTGCTACTCCAAACGCTTAACCAGAATGGCCTATGGAAAAAGACACATTCCGTTGTAATCGGGCGAGTTTCTACATTCAGATGCAATAGGAATTTTTGGGTTAGGTCAATCCGTTCGCGAGATATGGGAGCTTGAAGCCAAGAAATGGTTGAGAAGGCAAAAAATTTGTCGCAATTCTGCTGCTTCGAACTCTTAACCAGAATGGCCTAGGGGAAAAATACACATACCGTTATAATCGGGCGAGTTTCTACTTTCAGTTACAATAGGAATTTTTGGGTTAGGTCAATCCGTTCGCGAGATATGGGACTTTGAAGCTAAGAAATGGTTGACAAGACAACAAATTTTTCGCACTTCTGCTGCTCCAATCGCTTAACCAGAATGGCCTAGGGGAAAAATACACGTACCGTTGTAGTCGGGCGAGTCTCTACTTTCAAATGCAATAGGAATTTTTGGGTTAGGTCAATCCGTTCGCGAGATATGGGAATTTGAAGCTAAGAAATGGTTGAGAAGAGTACAAATTTTTCGCAATTCTGCTGCTCCAAACGCTTAACCAGAATGGCCTAAGGAAAAAATACACATACCGTTGTAATCGGGCGAGTTTCTACTTTCAGACGCAGCAGGAATTTTTGGGTTTGGTCAATCTGTTCGCGAGATATGGGACTTTGAAGCCAAGAAATGGTTGAGAAGACAACAAATTTTTCGCAATTCTGCTGCTCCAAACGCTTAACCAGAATGGGCTAGGGAAAAAATACACGTACCGTTGAAATTGGGCGAGTTTCTACTTTCAGAAGCAACAGGAATTTTTGGGTTAGGTCAATCCGTTCGCGAGATATGGGAGTTTGAAGACAAGAAATGGTTGAGAAGGCAAAAAATTTTTCGCAATTCTGCTGCTCCAATCGCTTAACCAGAATGACCCAGGGAAAAAATACGCATACCGTTGTAATCGGGCGAGTTTCTACTTTCAGTTACAGTAGGAATTTTTGGGTTAGGTCAATTCGTTCGAGAGATATGGGAGTTTGAATCCAAGAAATGGTTAAGAAGGCAAAAAATTTTTCGCAATTCTGCTGCTCCAAACACTTAACCAGAATGCCCTAGGGAAAAAATACACATACCGTTGTAACCGGGCCAGTTTCTACTTTCAGATGCAATAGGAATTTCTGTGTTAGGTCAATCCGTTCGCGAGATATGGGAGTTTGAAGCTAAGAAATGGTTAAGAAGACAACCAATTTTTCGCAATTCCGCTGCTCCAAACGCTTAACCAGAATGGCCTAGGGAAAAAATACACATACCGTTGTAACCGGGCGAGTTTCTACTTTCAGACGCAACAGGAATTTTTGGGTTAGGTCAATCCGTTCGCGAGATATGGGAGTTTGAAGCCGAGAAATGGTTGAGAAGGCATAAAATTTTTCGCAATTCTGCTGATCCAAACGCTTAACCAGAATGGCCTAGGGAAAAAGGCACATTCCGTTGTAATCGGGCGAGTTTCTACTTTCAGATGCAATAGGAATTTTTGGGTTAGGTCAATCCGTTCGCGAGATATGGGAGTTTGAAGCCAAGAAATGGTTGAGAAGGCAAAAAATTTGTCGCAATTCTGCTGCTCCAAACGCTTAACCAGAATGGCCTAGGGAAAAAATACTCATACCGTTGTAATCGGGCGAGTTTCTACTTTCAGATGCAATAGGAATTTTTGGGTTAGGTCAATCCGTTCGCGAGATATGGGAGTTCGAAGACAAGAAATGGTTGAGAAGACAAAAAATTTTTCGCAATTCTGCTGCTCCAAACGCTTAACCAGAATGGCCTAGGGAAAAAGGCACATTCCGTTGTAATCGGGCGAGTTTCTACTTTCAGATGCAATAGGAATTTTTGGGTTAGGTCAATCCGTTCGCGAGATATGGGAGTTTGAAGCCAAGAAATGGTATAGAAGGCAAAAAATTTTTCACAATTCTGCTGCTCCAAACGCTTAACCAGAATGGCCCACGGAAAAAATACACATACCGTTGTAATCGGGCGAGTTTCTACTTTCAGTTACAATAGGAATTTTTGGGTTCGGTCAATCCGATCGCGTGATATGGGAGTTTGAAGCCAAGAAATGGTAGAGAAGGCAAAAAATTTTTCACAAATCTGCTGCTCCAGACGCTTAACCAGATTTGCCTAGGGAAAAAATACACATACCGTTGTAATCGGGCGAGTTTCTACTTTCAGATGCAATAGGAATTTTTGGGTTAGGTCAATCCGTTCGCGAGATATGGGAGTTTGAAGACAAGAAATGGTTGAGAAGACAAAAAATTTTTCGCAATTCTGCTGCTCCAAACGTTTAACCAGAATGGCCTAAGGAAAAAATACACATACCGTTGTAATCGGGCGAGTTTCTACTTTCAGAAGCAACAGGAATTTTTGGGATAGGTCAATCCGTTCGCGAGATATGGGGGTTTGAAGCCAAGAAATGTTTGAGAAGGCACAAAATTTTTCGCAATTCTGCTGCGCCAAACGCTTAACCAGAATGGCCTAGGGAAAAAATACACATACCGTTGTAATCGGTCGAGTTTCTACTTTCAGATGCAATAGGAATTTTTGGGTTAGGTCAATCAGTTCGCGAGATATGGGAGTTTGAAGCCAAGGAATGGTAGAGAAGGCAAAAAATTTTTCGCAATTCTGCTACTCCAAACGCTTAACCAGAATGGCCTATGGAAAAAGACACATTCCGTTGTAATCGGGCGAGTTTCTACATTCAGATGCAATAGGAATTTTTGGGTTAGGTCAATCCGTTCGCGAGATATGGGACTTTGAAGCTAAGAAATGGTTGACAAGACAACAAATTTTTCGCACTTCTGCTGCTCCAATCGCTTAACCAGAATGGCCTAGGGGAAAAATACACGTACCGTTGTAATCGGGCGAGTTTCTACTTTCAGATGCAATAGGAATTTTTGGGTTAGGTCAATCCGTTCGCGAGATATGGGAGTTTGAAGCCAAGAAATGGTAGAGAAGGCAAAAAATTTTTCACAATTCTGCTGCTCCAGACGCTCAACCAGAATGGCCTAGGGAAAAAATACACATACCGTTGTAATCGGGCGAGTTTCTATTTTCAGATGCAATAGGAATTTTTGAGTTAGGTCAATCCGTTCGCGAGATATGGGAGCTTGAAGCCAAGAAATGGTTGAGAAGGCAAAAAATTTGTCGCAATTCTGCTGCTTCGAACTCTTAACCAGAATGGCCTAGGGGAAAAATACACATACCGTTGCAATCGGGCGAGTTTCTACTTTCAGATGCAATAGGAATTTTTGGGTTAGGTCAATCCGTTCTCGAGATATGGGAGTTTGAAGACAAGAAATGGTTGAGAAGGCAAAAAATTTTTCACAATTCTGCTGCTCCAAACGCTTAACCAGAATGGCCTATCGAAAAAGACACATACCGTTGTAATCGAGCGAGTTTCTACTTTCAGATGCAATAGGAACTTTTGGGTTAGGTCAATCCGTTCGCGAGATATGGGAGTTTGAAGCCAAGAAATGGTTGAGAAGGCAAAAAATTTGTCGCAATTCTGCTGCTCCAAACGCTTAACCAGAATGGCCTAGGGAAAAAATACTCATACCGTTGTAATCGGGCGAGTTTCTACTTTCAGATGCAATAGGAATTTTTGGGTTAGGTCAATCCGTTCGCGAGATATGGGAGTTTGAAGACAAGAAATGGTTGAGAAGACAAAAAATTTTTCGCAATTCTGCTGCTCCAAACGCTTAACCAGAATGGCCTAGGGAAAAAGGCACATTCCGTTGTAATCGGGCGAGTTTCTACTTTCAGATGCAATAGGAATTTTTGGGTTAGGTCAATCCGTTCGCGAGATATGGGAGTTTGAAGCCAAGAAATGGTATAGAAGGCAAAAAATTTTTCACAATTCTGCTGCTCCAAACGCTTAACCAGAATGGCCCACGGAAAAAATACACATACCGTTGTAATCGGGCGAGTTTCTACTTTCAGTTACAATAGGAATTTTTGGGTTAGGTCAATCCGATCGCGTGATATGGGAATTTGAAGCTAAGAAATGGTTGAGAAGAGAACAAATTTTTCGCAATTCTGCTGCTCCAAACGCTTAACCAGAATGGCCTTGGTAAAAAATACGCAGACCGTTGTAATCGGGCGAGATTCTACTTTCAGATGCAATAGGAATTTTTGTGTTTGGTCAATCCGTTCGCGCGATATGGGAGTTTGAAGCTAAGAAATGGTTGAGGAGACAATAAATTTTTCGCACTTCTGCTGCTCCAAACGCTTAACCGGAACGGCCTAGAGAAAAAATACACATACCGTTGTAATCGGGCGAGTTTCTACTTTCAGATGCAATAGGAATTTTTGGGTTAGGTCAATCAGTTCGCGAGATATGGGAGTTTGAAGCCAAGAAATGGTAGAGAAGGCAAAAAATTTTTCGCAATTCTGCTACTCCAAACGCTCAACCAGAATGGCCTAGGGAAAAAATACTCATACCGTTGTAATCGGGCGAGTTTCTACTTTCAGATGCAATAGGAATTTTTGGGTTAGGTCAATCCGTTCGCGAGATATGGGAGTTTGAAGACAAGAAATGGTTGAGAAGACAAAAAATTTTTCGCAATTCTGCTGCTCCAAACGCTTAACCAGAATGGCCTAGGGAAAAAGGCACATTCCGTTGTAATCGGGCGAGTTTCTACTTTCAGATGCAATAGGAATTTTTGGGTTAGGTCAATCCGTTCGCGAGATATGGGAGTTTGAAGCCAAGAAATGGTATAGAAGGCAAAAAATTTTTCACAATTCTGCTGCTCCAAACGCTTAACCAGAATGGCCCACGGAAAAAATACACATACCGTTGTAATCGGGCGAGTTTCTACTTTCAGTTACAATAGGAATTTTTGGGTTAGGTCAATCCGATCGCGTGATATGGGAATTTGAAGCTAAGAAATGGTTGAGAAGAGAACAAATTTTTCGCAATTCTGCTGCTCCAAACGCTTAACCAGAATGGCCTTGGTAAAAAATACGCAGACCGTTGTAATCGGGCGAGATTCTACTTTCAGATTCAATAGGAATTTTTGGGTTAGGTCAATCCGTTCGCGAGATATGGGAGTTTGAAGCCAAGAAATGGTAGAGAAGGCAAAAAATTTTTCACAAATCTGCTGCTCCAGACGCTTAACCAGATTTGCCTAGGGGAAAAATACACATACCGTTGTAATCGGGCGAGTTTCTACTTTCAGATGCAATAGGAATTTTTGGGTTAGGTCAATCCGTTCGCGAGATATGGGAGTTTGAAGCCAAGAAATGGTAGAGAAGGCAAAAAATTTTTCGCAATTCTGCTACTCCAAACGCTCAACCAGAATGGCCTAGGGAAAAAGACACATTCCGTTGTAATCGGGCGAGTTTCTACTTTCAGATGCAATAGGAATTTTTGGGTTAGGTCAATCCGTTCGCGAGATATGGGAGTTTGAAGCCACGAAATGGTTGAGAAGGCAAAAAATTTGTCGCATTTCTGCTGCTTCAAACTCTTAACCAGAATGACCTAGGGGAAAAATACACATACTGTTGTAATCGGGCGAGTTTCTACTTTCAGATGCAATAGGAATTTTTGGGTTAGGTCAATCCGTTTGCGAGACATGGGAGTTTGAAGACAAGAAATGGTTGAGAAGACAAAAAATTTTTCGCAATTCTGCTGCTCCAAACGCTTAACCAGAATGGCCTGGGGAAAAAATACACATACCGTTGTAATCGGGCGAGTTTCTACTTTCAGAAGCAACAGGAATTCTTGGGTTAGGTAAATCCGTTCGCGAGATATGGGAGTTTGAAGCCAAGAAATGGTGGAGAAGGCACAAAATTTTTCGCAATTCTGCTGCTCCAAACGCTTAACCAGAATGTCCTACGGAAAAAATACACATACCGTTGTAATCGGGCGAGTTTCTACTTTCAGTTACAATAGGAATTTTTGGGTTAGGTCAATCCGATCGCGTGATATGGGAATTTGAAGCTAAGAAATGGTTGAGAAGAGAACAAATTTTTCGCAATTCTGCTGCTCCAAACGCTTAACCAGAATGGCCTTGGGAAAAAATACGCATACCGTTGTAATCGGGCGAGATTCTACTTTCAGATACAATAGGAATTTTTGGTTAGGTCAATCCGTTCGCGAGATATGGGAGTTTGAAGCCAAGATATGGTAGAGAAGGCAAAAAATTTTTCACAAATCTGCTGCTCCAGACGCTTAACCAGATTTGCCTAGGGAAAAAATACACATACGGTTGTAATCGGGCGAGTTTCTACTTTCAGATGCAATAGGAATTTTTGGGTTAGGTCAATCCGTTCGCGAGATATGGGAGCTTGAAGACAAGAAATGGTTGAGAAGACAAAAAATTTTTCGCAATTCTGCTGCTCCAAACGTTTAACCAGAATGGCCTAGGGAAAAAGACACATTCCGTTGTAATCGGGCGAGTTCCTACTTTCAGATGCAATAGGAATTTTTGGGTTAGGTCAATCCGTTCGCGAGATATGGGAGTTTGAAGCCAAGAAATGGTTGAGAAGGCAAAAAATTTATCGCAATTCTGCTGCTTCAAACTCTTAACCAGAATGACCTAGGGGAAAAATACACATACTGTTGTAATCGGGCGAGTTTCTACTTTCAGATGCAATAGGAATTTTTGGGTTAGGTCAATCCGTTTGCGAGACATGGGAGTTTGAAGACAAGAAATGGTTGAGAAGACAAAAAATTTTTCGCAATTCTGCTGCTCCAAACGCTTAACCAGAATGGCCTAGGGAAAAAATACACATACCGTTGTAATCGGGCGAGTTTCTACTTTCAGAAGCAACAGGAATTCTTGGGTTAGGTAAATCCGTTCGCGAGATATGGGAGTTTGAAGCCAAGAAATGGTGGAGAAGGCACAAAATTTTTCGCAATTCTGCTGCTCCAAATGCTTAACCAGAATGGCCTACGGAAAAAATACACATACCGTTGTAATCGGGCGAGTTTCTACTTTCAGTTACAATAGGAATTTTTGGGTTAGGTCAATCCGATCGCGTGATATGGGAATTTGAAGCTAAGAAATGTTTGAGAAGAGAACAAATTTTTCGCAATTCTGCTGCTCCAAACGCTTAACCAGAATGGCCTTGGGAAAAAATACGCATACCGTTGTAATCGGGCGAGATTCTACTTTCAGATGCAATAGGAATTTTTGGTTAGGTCAATCCGTTCGCGAGATATGGGAGTTTGAAGCCAAGAAATGGTAGAGAAAGCAAAAAATTTTTCACAAATCTGCTGCTCCAGACGCTTAACCAGATTTGCCTAGGGAAAAAATACACATACCGTTGTAATCGGGCGAGTTTCTACTTTCAGATGCAATAGGAATTTTTGGGTTAGGTCAATCCGTTCGCGAGATATGGGAGTTTGAAGACAAGAAATGGTTGAGAAGACAAAAAATTTTTCGCAATTCTGCTGCTCCAAACGTTTAACCAGAATGGCCTAAGGAAAAAATACACATACCGTTGTAATCGGGCGAGTTTCTACTTTCAGAAGCAACAGGAATTTTTGGGATAGGTCAATCCGTTCGCGAGATATGGGGGTTTGAAGCCAAGAAATGTTTGAGAAGGCACAAAATTTTTCGCAATTCTGCTGCTCCAAACGCTTAACCAGAATGGCCTAGGGAAAAAATACACATACCGTTGTAATCGGTCGAGTTTCTACTTTCAGATGCAATAGGAATTTTTGGGTTAGGTCAATCAGTTCGCGAGATATGGGAGTTTGAAGCCAAGGAATGGTAGAGAAGGCAAAAAATTTTTCGCAATTCTGCTACTCCAAACGCTTAACCAGAATGGCCTATGGAAAAAGACACATTCCGTTGTAATCGGGCGAGTTTCTACATTCAGATGCAATAGGAATTTTTGGGTTAGGTCAATCCGTTCGCGAGATATGGGACTTTGAAGCTAAGAAATGGTTGACAAGACAACAAATTTTTCGCACTTCTGCTGCTCCAATCGCTTAACCAGAATGGCCTAGGGGAAAAATACACGTACCGTTGTAATCGGGCGAGTTTCTACTTTCAGATGCAATAGGAATTTTTGGGTTAGGTCAATCCGTTCGCGAGATATGGGAGTTTGAAGCCAAGAAATGGTAGAGAAGGCAAAAAATTTTTCACAATTCTGCTGCTCCAGACGCTTAACCAGAATGGCCTAGGGAAAAAATACACATACCGTTGTAACCGGGCGAGTTTCTACTTTCAGACGCAACAGGAATTTTTGGGTTAGGTCAATCCGTTCGCGAGATATGGGAGTTTGAAGCCAAGAAATGGTTGAGAAGGCATAAAATTTTTCGCAATTCTGCTGATCCAAACGCTTAACCAGAATGGGCTAGAGAAAAAATACACGTACCGTTTTAACCGGGCGAGTTTCTACTTTCAGACGCAACAGGAGTTTTTGGGTTAGGTCAATCCGTTTGCGAGATATGGGAGTTTGAAGCCAAGAAATGGTTGAGAAGGCAAAAAATTTTTCGCAATTCTGCTGCTCCAAACGCTTAACCAGAATGGCCTAGGGAAAAAATACACATACCGTTGTAATCGGGCGAGTTTCTACTTTCAGTTACAATAGGAATTTTTGGGTTAGGTCAATCCGTTCCGAGATATGGGAGTTTGAAGCCAAGAAATGGTTAAGAAGGCAAAAAATTTTTCGCAATTCTGCTGCTCCAAACGCCTAACCAGAATGGGCTAGGGAAAAAACACACATACCGATGTAATCGGGCGAGTTTCTACTTTCAGTTACAATAGGAATTTTTGGGTTAGGTCAATCCGTTCGCGAGATATGGGAGTTTGAAGCCAAGAAATGGTTAAGAAGGCAACAAATTTTTCGCAATTCTGCTTCTCAAAACGCTTAACCAGAATGGCCTAGGGAAAAAATACACATACCGTTGTAATCGGGCGAGTTTCTACTTTCAGATGCAATAGGAATTTTTGGGTTAGGTCAATCCGTTCGCGAGATATGGGACTTTGAAGCTAAGAAGTGGTTGAGAAGACAACAAATTTTTCGCAATCCTGCTGCTCCAAACGCCTAACCAGAATGGGCTAGGGAAAAAACACACATACAGTTGTAATCGGGCGAGTTTCTACTTTCAGTTACAATAGGAATTTTTGGGTTAGGTCAATCCGTTCCGAGATATGGGAGTTTGAAGCCAAGAAATGGTTAAGAAGGCAAAAAATTTTTCGCAATTCAGCTGCTCCAATCGCTTAACCAGAATGGCCTAGGGAAAAAATACAGGTACCGTTTTAACCGGCCGAGTTTCTACTTTCAGACGCAACAGGAATTTTTGGGTTAGGTCAATCCGTTCGCGAGATATGGAGTTTGAAGCCAAGAAATGGTTGAGAAGGCAAAAAATTTTTCGCAATTCTGCTGCTCCAAACGCTTAACCAGAATGGCCTAGGGAAAAAATACACATACCGTTGTAATCGGGCGAGTTTCTACTTTCAGTTACAGTAGGAATTTTTGGGTTACGTCAATCCGTTCGCGAGATATGGGAGTTTGAAGCCAAGAAATGGTTAAGAAGGCAAAAAATTTTTCGCAATTCTGCTGCTCCAATCGCTTAACCAGAATGGCCTAGGGGAAAAATACCCGTACCTTTGTAATCGGGCGAGTTTCTACTTTCAAATGCAATAGGAATTTTTGGGTTAGGTCAATCCGTTCGCGAGATATGGGAGTTTGAAGCTAAGAAATGGTTGAGAAGACAACAAATTTTTCGCAATTCTGTTGCTCCAAACGCATAACCGGAATGGCCTAACGAAAAAATCCACATACCGTTGTAATCGGGTGAGTTTCTACTTTCAGAAGCAACAGGAATTTTTGGGTTAGGTCAATCCGTTCCGAGATATGGGAGTTTGAAGCCAAGAAATGGTTAAGAAGGCAAAAAATTTTTCGCAATTCAGCTGCTCCAATCGCTTAACCAGAATGGCCTAGGGAAAAAATACAGGTACCGTTTTAACCGGCCGAGTTTCTACTTTCAGACGCAACAGGAATTTTTGGGTTAGGTCAATCCGTTCGCGAGATATGGAGTTTGAAGCCAAGAAATGGTTGAGAAGGCAAAAAATTTTTCGCAATTCTGCTGCTCCAAACGCTTAACCAGAATGGCCTAGGGAAAAAATACACATACCGTTGTAATCGGGCGAGTTTCTACTTTCAGTTACAGTAGGAATTTTTGGGTTACGTCAATCCGTTCGCGAGATATGGGAGTTTGAAGCCAAGAAATGGTTAAGAAGGCAAAAAATTTTTCGCAATTCTGCTGCTCCAATCGCTTAACCAGAATGGCCTAGGGGAAAAATACCCGTACCTTTGTAATCGGGCGAGTTTCTACTTTCAAATGCAATAGGAATTTTTGGGTTAGGTCAATCCGTTCGCGAGATATGGGAGTTTGAAGCTAAGAAATGGTTGAGAAGACAACAAATTTTTCGCAATTCTGTTGCTCCAAACGCATAACCGGAATGGCCTAACGAAAAAATCCACATACCGTTGTAATCGGGTGAGTTTCTACTTTCAGAAGCAACAGGAATTTTTGGGTTAGGTCAATCCGTTCGCGAGATATGGGAGTTTGAAGCCAAGAAATGGTTAAGAAGGCAACAAATTTTTCGCAATTCTGCTGCTCCAAACGCTTAACCAGAATGGCCTAGGGAAAAAATACACATACCGTTGTAATCGGGCGAGTTTCTACTTTCAGATGCAATAGGAATTTTTGGGTTAGGTCAATCCGTTCGCGAGATATGGGACCTTGAAGCTAAGAAGTGGTTGAGAAGACAACAAATTTTTCGCAATTCTGCTGCTCCAAACGCCTAACCAGAATGGGCTAGGGAAAAAACACACATACCGATGTAATCGGGCGAGTTTCTACTTTCTGTTACAATAGGAATTTTTGGGTTAGGTCAATCCGTTCGCGAGATATGGGAGTTTGAAGCCAAGAAATGGTTAAGAAGGCAACAAATTTTTCGCAATTCTGCTTCTCCAAACGCTTAACCAGAATGGCCCAGGGAAAAAATACACATACCTTTGTAATCGGGCGAGTTTCTACTTTCAGATGCAATAGGAATTTTTGGGTTAGGTCAATCCGTTCGCGAGATATGGGACTTTGAAGCTAAGAAGTGGTTGAGAAGACAACAAATTTTTCGCAATTCTGCTGCTCCAAACGCCTAACCAGAATGGGCTAGGTAAAAAACACACATACAGTTGTAATCGGGCGAGTTTCTACTTTCAGTTACAATAGGAATTTTTGGGTTAGGTCAATCCGTTCCGAGATATGGGAGTTTGAAGCCAAGAAATGGTTAAGAAGGCAAAAAATTTTTCGCAATTCAGCTGCTCCAATCGCTTAACCAGAATGGCCTAGGGAAAAAATACAGGTACCGTTTTAACCGGGCGAGTTTCTACTTTCAGACGCAACAGGAATTTTTGGGTTAGGTCAATCCGTTCGCGAGATATGGAGTTTGAAGCCAAGAAATGGTTGAGAAGGCAAAAAATTTTTCGCAATTCTGCTGCTCCAAACGCTTAACCAGAATGGCCTAGGGAAAAAATACACATACCGTTGTAATCGGGCGAGTTTCTACTTTCAGTTACAATAGGAATTTTTGGGTTACGTCAATCCGTTCGCGAGATATGGGAGTTTGTAGCCAAGAAATGGTTAAGAAGGCAAAAAATTTTTCGCAATGCTGCTGCTCCAAACGCTTAACCAGAATGGCCTAGGGAAAAAATACACATACCGTTGTAATCGGGCGAGTTTCTACTTTCAGATGCAATAGGAATTTTTGGGTTAGGTCAATCCGTTCGCGAGATATGGGACTTTGAAGCTAAGAAGTGGTTGAGAAGACAACAAATTTTTCGCAATTCTGCTGCTCCAAACGCCTAACCAGAATGGGCTAGGGAAAAAACACACATACCGTTGAAATCGGGCGAGTTTCTACTTTCAGATGCAATAGGAACTTTAGGGTTAGGTCAATCCGTTCGCGAGATATGGGAGTTTGAAGCCAAGAAATGGTTGAGAAGGCAACAAATTTTTCGCACTTCTGCTGCTCTAATCGCTTAACCAGAATGGCCTAGGGGAAAAATACCCGTACCGTTGTAATCGGGCGAGTTTCTACTTTCAAATGCAATAGGAATTTTTGGGTTAGGTCAATCCGTTCGCGAGATATGGGAGTTTGAAGCTAAGAAATGGTTGAGAAGACAACAAATTTTTCGCAATTCTGTTGCTCCAAACGCTTAACCGGAATGGCCTAAGGAAAAAATCCACATACCGTTGTAATCGGGCGAGTTTCTACTTTCAGACGAAACAGGAATTTTTGGGTTAGGTCAATCCGTTCGCGATATATTGGAGTTTGAAGCCAAGAAATGGTTGAGAAGGCAAAAAATTTTTCGCAATTCTGCTGCTCCAAACGCTTAACCAGAATTGCCTAGGGAAAAAATACACATACCGTTGTAATCGGGCGAGTTTCTACTTTCAAATGCAATAGGAATTTTTGGGTTAGGTCAATCCGTTTGCGAGATATGGGAGTTTGAAGCTAAGAAATGGTTGAGAAGACAACAAATTTTTCGCAATTCTGTTGCTCCAAACGCTTAACCGGAATGGCCTAAGGAAAAAATCCACATACCGTTGTAATCGGGCGAGTTTCTACTTTCAGAAGCAACAGGAATTTTGGGTTAGGTCAATCCGTTCGCGAGATATGGGAGTTTGAAGCCAAGAAATGGTTGAGAAGGCATAAAATTTTTCGCAATTCTGCTGATCCAAACGCTTAACCAGAATGGCCTAGAGAAAAAATACAGGTACCGTTTTAACCGGGCGAGTTTCTACTTTCAGACGCAACAGGAATTTTTGGGTTAGGTTAATCCGTTCGCGAGATATGGAGTTTGAAGCCAAGAAATGGTTGAGAAGGCAAAAAATTTTTCGCAATTCTGCTGCTCCAAACGCTTAACCAGAATGGCCTAGGGAAAAAATACACATACCGTTGTAATCGGGCGAGTTTCTACTTTCAGTTACAATAGGAATTTTTGGGTTAGGTCAATCCGTTCGCGAGATATGGGAGTTTGAAGCCAAGAAATGGTTAAGAAGGCAAAAAATTTTTCGCATAGCTGCTGCTCCAAACGCTTAACCAGAATGGCCTAGGGAAAAAATACACATACCGTTGTAATCGGGCGAGTTTCTACTTTCAGATGCAATAGGAATTTTTGGGTTAGGTCAATCCGTTCGCGAGATATGGGACTTTGAAGCTAAGAAGTGGTTGAGAAGACAACAAATTTTTCGCAATTCTGCTGCTCCAAACGCCTAACCAGAATGGGCTAGGGAAAAAACACACATACCGTTGAAATCGGGCGAGTTTCTACTTTCAGATGCAATAGGAACTTTTGGGTTAGGTCAATCCGTTCGCGAGATATGGGAGTTTGAAGCCAAGAAATGGTTGAGAAGGCAACAAATTTTTCGCACTTCTGCTGCTCTAATCGCTTAACCAGAATGGCCTAGGGGAAAAATACCCGTACCGTTGTAATCGGGCGAGTTTCTGCTTTCAAATGCAACAGGAATTTTTGGGTTAGGTCAATCCGTTCGCGAGATATGGGAGTTTGAAGCTAAGAAATGGTTGAGAAGACAACAAATTTTTCGCAATTCTGTTGCTCCAAACGCTTAACCGGAATGGCCTAAGGAAAAAATCCACATACCGTTGTAATCGGGCGAGTTTCTACTTTCAGACGAAACAGGAATTTTTGGGTTAGGTCAATCCGTTCGCGATATATGGGAGTTTGAAGCCAAGAAATGGTTGAGAAGGCAAAAAATTTTTCGCAATTCTGCTGCTCCAAACGCTTAACCAGAATTGCCTAGGGAAAAAATACACATACCGTTGTAATCGGGCGAGTTTCTACTTTCAAATGCAATAGGAATTTTTGGGTTATGTCAATCCGTTCGCGAGATATGGGAGTTTGAAGCTGAGAAATGGTTGAGAAGACAACAAATTTTTCGCAATTCTGTTGCTCCAAACGCTTAACCGGAATGGCCTAAGGAAAAAATCCACATACCGTTGTAATCTGGGGGAGTTTCTACTTTCAGAAGCAACAGGAATTTTTGGGTTAGGTCAATCCGTTCGCGAGATATGGGAGTTTGAAGCCAAGAAATGGTTGAGAAGGCATAAAATTTTTCGCAATTCTGCTGATCCAAACGCTTAACCAGAATGGCCTAGGGAAAAAATACACATACCGTTGTAATCGGGCGAGTTTCTACTTTCAGTTACAATAGGAATTTTTGGGTTAGGTCAATCCGTTCGCGAGATATGGGAGTTTGAAGCCAAGAAATGGTTAAGAAGGCAAAAAATTTTTCGCAATGCTGCTGCTCCAAACGCTTAACCAGAATGGCCTAGGGAAAAAACACACATACCGATGTAATCGGGCGAGTTTCTACTTTCTGTTACAATAGGAATTTTTGGGTTAGGTCAATCCGTTCGCGAGATATGGGAGTTTGAAGCCAAGAAATGGTTAAGAAGGCAACAAATTTTTCGCAATTCTGCTTCTCCAAACGCTTAACCAGAATGGCCCAGGGAAAAAATACACATACCTTTGTAATCGGGCGAGTTTCTACTTTCAGATGCAATAGGAATTTTTGGGTTAGGTCAATCCGTTCGCGAGATATGGGACTTTGAAGCTAAGAAGTGGTTGAGAAGACAACAAATTTTTCGCAATTCTGCTGCTCCAAACGCCTAACCAGAATGGGCTAGGTAAAAAACACACATACAGTTGTAATCGGGCGAGTTTCTACTTTCAGTTACAATAGGAATTTTTGGGTTAGGTCAATCCGTTCCGAGATATGGGAGTTTGAAGCCAAGAAATGGTTAAGAAGGCAAAAAATTTTTCGCAATTCAGCTGCTCCAATCGCTTAACCAGAATGGCCTAGGGAAAAAATACAGGTACCGTTTTAACCGGGCGAGTTTCTACTTTCAGACGCAACAGGAATTTTTGGGTTAGGTCAATCCGTTCGCGAGATATGGAGTTTGAAGCCAAGAAATGGTTGAGAAGGCAAAAAATTTTTCGCAATTCTGCTGCTCCAAACGCTTAACCAGAATGGCCTAGGGAAAAAATACACATACCGTTGTAATCGGGCGAGTTTCTACTTTCAGTTACAATAGGAATTTTTGGGTTACGTCAATCCGTTCGCGAGATATGGGAGTTTGAAGCCAAGAAATGGTTAAGAAGGCAAAAAATTTTTCGCAATGCTGCTGCTCCAAACGCTTAACCAGAATGGCCTAGGGAAAAAATACACATACCGTTGTAATCGGGCGAGTTTCTACTTTCAGATGCAATAGGAATTTTTGGGTTAGGTCAATCCGTTCGCGAGATATGGGACTTTGAAGCTAAGAAGTGGTTGAGAAGACAACAAATTTTTCGCAATTCTGCTGCTCCAAACGCCTAACCAGAATGGGCTAGGGAAAAAACACACATACCGTTGAAATCGGGCGAGTTTCTACTTTCAGATGC
Source organism: Ptiloglossa arizonensis (assembly GCF_051014685.1). Lineage (NCBI taxonomy): Eukaryota > Metazoa > Arthropoda > Insecta > Hymenoptera > Colletidae > Ptiloglossa > Ptiloglossa arizonensis. The sequence goes on along the minus strand of NW_027478452.1, from coordinate 336,432 downwards.
AATAGGAACTTTAGGGTTAGGTCAATCCGTTCGCGAGATATGGGAGTTTGAAGCCAAGAAATGGTTGAGAAGGCAACAAATTTTTCGCACTTCTGCTGCTCTAATCGCTTAACCAGAATGGCCTAGGGGAAAAATACCCGTACCGTTGTAATCGGGCGAGTTTCTACTTTCAAATGCAATAGGAATTTTTGGGTTAGGTCAATCCGTTCGCGAGATATGGGAGTTTGAAGCTAAGAAATGGTTGAGAAGACAACAAATTTTTCGCAATTCTGTTGCTCCAAACGCTTAACCGGAATGGCCTAAGGAAAAAATCCACATACCGTTGTAATCGGGCGAGTTTCTACTTTCAGACGAAACAGGAATTTTTGGGTTAGGTCAATCCGTTCGCGATATATTGGAGTTTGAAGCCAAGAAATGGTTGAGAAGGCAAAAAATTTTTCGCAATTCTGCTGCTCCAAACGCTTAACCAGAATTGCCTAGGGAAAAAATACACATACCGTTGTAATCGGGCGAGTTTCTACTTTCAAATGCAATAGGAATTTTTGGGTTAGGTCAATCCGTTTGCGAGATATGGGAGTTTGAAGCTAAGAAATGGTTGAGAAGACAACAAATTTTTCGCAATTCTGTTGCTCCAAACGCTTAACCGGAATGGCCTAAGGAAAAAATCCACATACCGTTGTAATCGGGCGAGTTTCTACTTTCAGAAGCAACAGGAATTTTTGGGTTAGGTCAATCCGTTCGCGAGATATGGGAGTTTGAAGCCAAGAAATGGTTGAGAAGGCATAAAATTTTTCGCAATTCTGCTGATCCAAACGCTTAACCAGAATGGCCTAGAGAAAAAATACAGGTACCGTTTTAACCGGGCGAGTTTCTACTTTCAGACGCAACAGGAATTTTTGGGTTAGGTTAATCCGTTCGCGAGATATGGAGTTTGAAGCCAAGAAATGGTTGAGAAGGCAAAAAATTTTTCGCAATTCTGCTGCTCCAAACGCTTAACCAGAATGGCCTAGGGAAAAAATACACATACCGTTGTAATCGGGCGAGTTTCTACTTTCAGTTACAATAGGAATTTTTGGGTTAGGTCAATCCGTTCGCGAGATATGGGAGTTTGAAGCCAAGAAATGGTTAAGAAGGCAAAAAATTTTTCGCAATGCTGCTGCTCCAAACGCTTAACCAGAATGGCCTAGGGAAAAAATACACATACCGTTGTAATCGGGCGAGTTTCTACTTTCAGATGCAATAGGAATTTTTGGGTTAGGTCAATCCGTTCGCGAGATATGGGACTTTGAAGCTAAGAAGTGGTTGAGAAGACAACAAATTTTTCGCAATTCTGCTGCTCCAAACGCCTAACCAGAATGGGCTGGGGAAAAAACACACATACCGTTGAAATCGGGCGAGTTTCTACTTTCAGATGCAATAGGAACTTTTGGGTTAGGTCAATCCGTTCGCGAGATATGGGAGTTTGAAGCCAAGAAATGGTTGAGAAGGCAACAAATTTTTCGCACTTCTGCTGCTCTAATCGCTTAACCAGAATGGCCTAGGGGAAAAATACCCGTACCGTTGTAATCGGGCGAGTTTCTGCTTTCAAATGCAATAGGAATTTTTGGGTTAGGTCAATCCGTTCGCGAGATATGGGAGTTTGAAGCTAAGAAATGGTTGAGAAGACAACAAATTTTTCGCAATTCTGTTGCTCCAAACGCTTAACCGGAATGGCCTAAGGAAAAAATCCACATACCGTTGTAATCGGGCGAGTTTCTACTTTCAGACGAAACAGGAATTTTTGGGTTAGGTCAATCCGTTCGCGATATATGGGAGTTTGAAGCCAAGAAATGGTTGAGAAGGCAAAAAATTTTTCGCAATTCTGCTGCTCCAAACGCTTAACCAGAATTGCCTAGGGAAAAAATACACATACCGTTGTAATCGGGCGAGTTTCTACTTTCAAATGCAATAGGAATTTTTGGGTTATGTCAATCCGTTCGCGAGATATGGGAGTTTGAAGCTGAGAAATGGTTGAGAAGACAACAAATTTTTCGCAATTCTGTTGCTCCAAACGCTTAACCGGAATGGCCTAAAGAAAAAATCCACATACCGTTGTAATCTGGGGGAGTTTCTACTTTCAGAAGCAACAGGAATTTTTGGGTTAGGTCAATCCGTTCGCTAGATATGGGAGTTTGAAGCCAAGAAATGGTTGAGAAGGCATAAAATTTTTCGCAATTCTGCTGATCCAAACGCTTAACCAGAATGGCCTAGGGAAAAAATACACATACCGTTGTAATCGGGCGAGTTTCTACTTTCAGTTACAATAGGAATTTTTGGGTTAGGTCAATCCGTTCGCGAAATATGGGAGTTTGAAGCCAAGAAATGGTTAAGAAGGCAAAAAATTTTTCGCAATGCTGCTGCTCCAAACGCTTAACCAGAATGGCCTAGGGAAAAAATACACACACCGTTGTAATCGGGCGAGTTTCTACTTTCAGATGCAATAGGAATTTTTGGGTTAGGTCAATCCGTTCGCGAGATATGGGAGTTTGAAGCTAAGAAATGGTTGAGAAGGCAAAAAATTTTTCGCAATTCTGTTGCTCCAAACGCTTAACCGGAATGGCCTAAGGAAAAAATCCACATACCTTTGTAATCGGGCGAGTTTCAACTTTCAGAAGCAACAGGAATTTTTGGGTTAGTTCAATCCGTTCGCGAGATATGGGAGTTTGAAGCCAAGAAATGGTTGAGAAGGCAAAAAATTTTTCGCAATTCTGCTGCTCCAAACGCTTAACCAGAATGGCCTAGGGAGAAAATACACATACCGTTGTAATCGGGCGAGTTTCTACTTTCAGTTACAATAGGAATTTTTGGGTTAGGTCAATCCGTTCGCGAGATATGGGACTTTGAAGCTAAGAAGTGGTTGAGAAGACAACAAATTTTTCGCAATTCTGCTGCTCCAAACGCCTAACCAGAATGGGCTAGGGAAAAAACACACATACCGTTGAAATCGGGCGAGTTTCTACTTTCAGATGCAATAGGAATTTTTGGGTTTGGTCAATCCGTTCGCGAGATATGGGAGTTTGAAGCCAAGAAATGGTTGAGGCGGCAAAAAATATTTCGCAATTCTGCTGATCCAAACGCTTAACCAGAATGGCCTAGGGAAAAAATACACATACCGTTGTAATCGGGCGAGTCTCTACTTTCAGATGCAATAGGAATTTTTGGGTTAGGTCAATCGGTTCGCGAGATATGGGAGTTTGAAACCAAGAAATGGTTGAGAAGGCAACAAATTTTTCGCACTTCTGCTGCTCTAATCGCTTAACCAGAATGGCCTAGGGGAAAAATACCCGTACCGTTGTAATCGGGCGAGTTTCTACTTTCAAATGCAATAGGAATTTTTGGGTTAGGTCAATCCGTTCGCGAGATATGGGAGTTTGAAGCTAAGAAATGGTTGAGAAGACAACAAATTTTTCGCAATTCTGTTGCACCAAACGCTTAACCGGAATGGCCTAAGGAAAAAATCCACATACCGTTGTAATCGGGCGAGTTTCTACTTTCAGACGAAACAGGAATTTTTGGGTTAGGTCAATCCGTTCGCGATATATGGGAGTTTGAAGCCAAGAAATGGTTGAGAAGGCAAAAAATTTTTCGCAATTCTGCTGCTCCAAACGCTTAACCAGAGTTGCCTAGGGAAAAAATACACATACCGTTGTAATCGGGCGAGTTTCTACTTTCAAATGCAATAGGAATTTTTGGGTTAGGTCAATCCGTTCGCGAGATATGGGAGTTTGAAGCTGAGAAATGGTTGAGAAGACAACAAATTTTTCGCAATTCTGTTGCTCCAAACGCTTAACCGGAATGGCCTAAGGAAAAAATCCACATACCGTTGTAATCGGGCGAGTTTCTACTTTCAGAAGCAACAGGAATTTTTGGGTTAAGTCAATCCGTTCGCGAGATATGGGAGTTTGAAGCCAAGAAATGGTTGAGAAGGCATAAAATTTTTCGCAATTCTGCTGATCCAAACGCTTAACCAGAATTGCCTAGAGGAAAAATACAGGTACCGTTTTAACCGGGCGAGTTTCTACTTTCAGACGCAACAGGAATTTTTGGGTTAGGTCAATCCGTTCGCGAGATATGGGAGTTTGAAGCCAAGAAATGGTTGAGAAGGCAAAAAATTTTTCGCAATGCTGCTGCTCCAAACGCTTAACCAGAATGGCCTAGGGAAAAAATACACATACCGTTGTAATAGGGCGAGTTTCTACTTTCAGATGCAATAGGAATTTTTGGGTTAGGTCAATCCGTTCGCGAGATATGGGACTTTGAAGCTAAGAAGTGGTTGAGAAGACAACAAATTTTTCGCAATTCTGCTGCTCCAAACGCCTAACCAGAATGGGCTAGGGAAAAAACACACATACCGTTGAAATCGGGCGAGTTTCTACTTTCAGATGCAATAGGAACTTTTGGGTTAGGTCAATCCGTTCGCGAGATATGGGAGTTTGAAGCCAAGAAATGGTAGAGAAGGCAACAAATTTTTCGCACTTCTGCTGCTCCAATCGCTTAACCAGAATGGCCTAGGGGAAAAATACCCGTACCGTTGTAATCGGGTGAGTTTCTACTTTCAAATGCAATAGGAATTTTTGGGTTAGGTCAATCCGTTCGCGAGATATGGGAGTTTGAAGCTAAGAAATGGTTGAGAAGGCAAAAAATTTTTCGCAATTCTGTTGCTCCAAACGCTTAACCGGAATGGCCTAAGGAAAAAATCCACATACCGTTGTAATCGGGCGAGTTTCAACTTTCAGAAGCAACAGGAATTTTTGGGTTAGTTCAATCCGTTCGCGAGATATGGGAGTTTGAAGCCAAGAAATGGTTGAGAAGGCAAAAAATTTTTCGCAATTCTGCTGCTCCAAACGCTTAACCAGAATGGCCTATGGAGAAAATACACATACCGTTGTAATCGGGCGAGTTTCTACTTTCAGTTACAATAGGAATTTTTGGGTTAGGTCAATCCGTTCGCGAGATATGGGACTTTGAAGCTAAGAAGTGGTTGAGAAGACAACAAATTTTTCGCAATTCTGCTGCTCCAAACGCCTAACCAGAATGGGCTAGGGAAAAAACACACATACCGTTGAAATCGGGCGAGTTTCTGCTTTCAGATGCAATAGGAATTTTTGGGTTAGGTCAATCCGTTCGCGAGATATGGGAGTTTGAAGCCAAGAAATGGTTGAGGCGGCAAAAAATATTTCGCAATTCTGCTGATCCAAACGCTTAACCAGAATGGCCTAGGGAAAAAATACACATACCGTTGTAATCGGGCGAGTCTCTACTTTCAGATGCAATAGGAATTTTTGGGTTAGGTCAATCGGTTCGCGAGATATGGGAGTTTGAAGCCAAGAAATGGTTGAGAAGGCAAAAAATTTTTCGCAATTCTGCTGCTCCAAACGCTTAACCAGAATGGCCCAGGGAAAAAATACGCATACCCTTGTAATCGGGCGAGTTTCTACTTTCAGACGCAACAGGAATTTTTGGGTTTGGTCAATCCGTTCGCGAGATATGGGACTTTGAAGCCAAGAAATGGTTGAGAAGACAACAAATTTTTCGCAATTCTGCTGCTCCAAACGCTTAACCAGAATGGGCCAGGGAAAAGATACACATACCGTTGAAATCGGGTGAGTTTCTACTTTCACACGCAACAGGAATTTTTGGGTTAGGTCAATCCGTTCGCGAGATATGGGAGTTTGAAGCCAAGAAATGGTTGAGAAGGCATAAAATTTTTCGCAATTCTGCTGATCCAAACGCTTAATCAGAATGGCCTAGAGAAAAAATACACGTACCGTTTTAACCGGGCGAGTTTCTACTTTCAGACGAAACAGGAATTTTTGGGTTAGGTCAATCCGTTCGCGAGATATGGGAGTTTGAAGCCAAGAAATGGTTGAGAAGGCAAAAAATTTTTCGCAATTCTGCTGGTCCAAACGCTTAACCATAATGGCCTAGGGAAAAAATACACATACCGTTGTAATCGGGCGAGTTTCTACTTTCAGTTACAATAGGAATTTTTGGGTTAGGTAAATCCGTTCGCGAGATATGGGAGTTTGAAGACAAGAAATGGTTGAGAAGGAAAAAAATTTTTCGCAATTCTGCTGCTCCAAACGCTTAACCGGAATGGCCTAAGGAAAAAATCCACATACCGTTGTAATCGGGCGAGTTTCTACTTTCAGAAGCAACAGGAATTTTTGGGTTAGGTCAATCCGTTCGCGAGATATGGGAGTTTGAAGCCAAGAAATGGTTGAGAAGGCACAAAATTTGTCGCAATTCTGCTGCTCCAAACGCTTAACCAGAATTGCCTAGGGAAAAAATTCCAATACCGTTGTAATCGGGCGAGTTTCTACTTTCAAATGCAATAGGAATTTTTGGGTTAGGTCAATCCGTTCGCGAGATATGGGAGTTTGAAGCCAAGAAATGGTTGAGAAGGCATAAAATTTTTCGCAATTCTGCTGATCCAAACGCTTAACCAGAATGGCCTAGGGAAAAGATACACATACCGTTGTAATCGGGCGAGTTTCTACTTTCAGATGCAATAGGAATTTTTGGGTTAGGTCAATCCGTTCGCGAGATATGGGACTTTGAAGCTAAGAAGTGGTTGAGAAGACATCAAATTTTTCGCAGTTCTGCTGCTCCAAACTCCTAACCAGAATGGGCTAGGGAAAAAACACACATAACGTTGAAATCGGGCGAGTTTCTACTTTCAAATGCAATAGGAATTTTTGGGTTAGGTCAATCCGTTCGCGAGATATGGGAGTTTGAAGCCAAGAAATGGTTGAGAAGGCAAAAAATTTTTCGCAATTCTGCTGCTCCAAACGCTTAACCATAATGGCCTAGGGAAAAAATACACATACCGTTGTAATCGGGCGAGCTTCTACTTTCAGAAGCAACAGGAATTTTTGGGTTAGGTCAATCCGTTCGCGAGATATCGGAGTTTGTAGCCAAGAAATGGTTGAGAAGGCAAAAAATTTTTCGCAATTCTGCTGCTCCAATCGCTTAACCAGAATGGCCTAGGGGAAAAATACACGTACCCTTGTAATCGGGCGAGTTTCTACTTTCACACGCAACAGGAATTTTTGGGATAGGTCAATCCGTTCGCGCGATATGGGAGTTTGAAGCCAAGAAATGGTTGAGAAGACAACAAATTTTTCGCAATTCTGCTGCTCCAAACGCTTAACCAGAATGGGCCAGGGAAAAAATACACATACCGTTGAAATCGGGTGAGTTTCTACTTTCACACGCAACAGGAATTTTTGGGTTAGGTCAATCCGTTCGCGAGATATGGGAGTTTGAAGCCAAGAAATGGTTGAGAAGGCATAAAATTTTTCGCAATTCTGCTGATCCAAACGCTTAACCAGAATGGCGTAGGGAAAAAATACACATACCGTTGTAATCGGGCGAGTTTCTACTTTCAGATGCAATAGGAATTTTTGCGTTAGGTCAATCCGTTCGCGAGATATGGGAGTTTGAAGACAAGAAATGGTTGAGAAGGAAAAAAATTTTTCGCAATTCTGCTGCTCCAAACGCTTAACCAGAATGGCGTAGGGAAAAAATACACATACCGTTGTAATCGGGCGAGTTTCTACTTTCAGATGCAATAGGAATTTTTGCGTTAGGTCAATCCGTTCGCGAGATATGGGAGTTAGAAGACAAGAAATGATTGAGAAGGCAAAAAATTTTTCGCAATTCTGCTGCTCCAAACGCTTAACCGGAATGGCCTAAGGAAAAAATCCACATACCGTTGTAATCGGGCGAGTTTCTACTTTCAGAAGCAACAGGAATTTTTGGGTTAGGTCAATCCGTTCGCGAGATATGGGAGTTTGAAGCCAAGAAATGGTTGAGAAGGCACAAAATTTTTCGCAATTCTGCTGCTCCAAACGCTTAACCAGAATTGCCTAGGGAAAAAATACCAATACCGTTGTAATCGGGCGAGTTTCTACTTTCAGAAGCAACAGGAATTTTTGGGTTAGGTCAATCCGTTCGCGAGATATGGGAGTTTGTAGCCAAGAAATGGTTGAGAAGGCAAAAAATTTTTCGCAATTCTGCTGCTCCAATCGCTTAACCAGAATGGCCTAGGGGAAAAATACACGTACCGTTGTAATCGGGCGAGTTTCTACTTTCACATGCAACAGGAATTTTTGGGATAGGTCAATCCGTTCGCGCGATATGGGAGTTTGAACCCAAGAAATGGTTGAGAAGGCATAAAATTTTTCGCAATTCTGCTGATCCAAACGCTTAATCAGAATGGCCTAGAGAGAAAATACACATACCGTTGTAATCGGCGAGTTTCTACTTTCAGTTACAATAGGAATTTTTGGGTTAGGTCAATCCGTTCGCGAGATATGGGAGTTTGAAGACAAGAAATGGTTGAGAAGGAAAAAAATTTTTCGCAATTCTGCTGCTCCAAACGCTTAACCGGAATGGCCTAAGGAAAAAATCCACATACCGTTGTAATCGGGCGAGTTTCTACTTTCAGAAGCAACAGGAATTTTTGGGTTAAGTCAATCCGTTCGCGAGATATGGGAGTTTGAAGCCAAGAAATGGTTGAGAAGGCATAAAATTTTTCGCAATTCTGCTGATCCAAACGCTTAACCAGAATTGCCTAGAGGAAAAATACAGGTACCGTTTTAACCGGGCGAGTTTCTACTTTCAGACGCAACAGGAATTTTTGGGTTAGGTCAATCCGTTCGCGAGATATGGAGTTTGAAGCCAAGAAATGGTTGAGAAGGCAAAAAATTTTTCGCAATTCTGCTGCTCCAAACGCTTAACCAGAATGGCCTAGGGAAAAAATACACATACCGTTGTAATCGGGCGAGTTTCTACTTTCAGTTACAATAGGAATTTTTGGGTTAGGTCAATCCGTTCGCGAGATATGGGAGTTTGAAGCCAAGAAATGGTTAAGAAGACAACAAATTTTTCGCAATTCTGCTGCTCCAAACGCCTAACCAGAATGGGCTAGGGAAAAAACACACATACCGTTGAAATCGGGCGAGTTTCTACTTTCAGATGCAATAGGAACTTTTGGGTTAGGTCAATCCGTTCGCGAGATATGGGAGTTTGAAGCCAAGAAATGGTAGAGAAGGCAACAAATTTTTCGCACTTCTGCTGCTCCAATCGCTTAACCAGAATGGCCTAGGGGAAAAATACCCGTACCGTTGTAATCGGGTGAGTTTCTACTTTCAAATGCAATAGGAATTTTTGGGTTAGGTCAATCCGTTCGCGAGATATGGGAGTTTGAAGCTAAGAAATGGTTGAGAAGGCAAAAAATTTTTCGCAATTCTGTTGCTCCAAACGCTTAACCGGAATGGCCTAAGGAAAAAATCCACATACCGTTGTAATCGGGCGAGTTTCAACTTTCAGAAGCAACAGGAATTTTTGGGTTAGTTCAATCCGTTCGCGAGATATGGGAGTTTGAAGCCAAGAAATGGTTGAGAAGGCAAAAAATTTTTCGCAATTCTGCTGCTCCAAACGCTTAACCAGAATGGCCTATGGAGAAAATACACATACCGTTGTAATCGGGCGAGTTTCTACTTTCAGTTACAATAGGAATTTTTGGGTTAGGTCAATCCGTTCGCGAGATATGGGACTTTGAAGCTAAGAAGTGGTTGAGAAGACAACAAATTTTTCGCAATTCTGCTGCTCCAAACGCCTAACCAGAATGGGCTAGGGAAAAAACACACATACCGTTGAAATCGGGCGAGTTTCTGCTTTCAGATGCAATAGGAATTTTTGGGTTAGGTCAATCCGTTCGCGAGATATGGGAGTTTGAAGCCAAGAAATGGTTGAGAAGACAACAAATTTTTCGCAATTCTGCTGCTCCAAACGCTTAACCAGAATGGGCCAGGGAAAAAATACACATACCGTTGAAATCGGGTGAGTTTCTACTTTCACACGCAACAGGAATTTTTGGGTTAGGTCAATCCGTTCGCGAGATATGGGAGTTTGAAGCCAAGAAATGGTTGAGAAGGCATAAAATTTTTCGCAATTCTGCTGATCCAAACGCTTAATCAGAATGGCCTAGAGAAAAAATATACGTACCGTTTTAACCGGGCGAGTTTCTACTTTCAGACGAAACAGGAATTTTTGGGTTAGGTCAATCCGTTCGCGAGATATGGGAGTTTGAAGCCAAGAAATGGTTGAGAAGGCAAAAAATTTTTCGCAATTCTGCTGGTCCAAACGCTTAACCATAATGGCCTAGGGAAAAAATACACATACCGTTGTAATCGGGCGAGTTTCTACTTTCAGTTACAATAGGAATTTTTGGGTTAGGTAAATCCGTTCGCGAGATATGGGAGTTTGAAGACAAGAAATGGTTGAGAAGGAAAATAATTTTTCGCAATTCTGCTGCTCCAAACGCTTAACCGGAATGGCCTAAGGAAAAAATCCACATACCGTTGTAATCGGGCGAGTTTCTACTTTCAGAAGCAACAGGAATTTTTGGGTTAGGTCAATCCGTTCGCGAGATATGGGAGTTTGAAGCCAAGAAATGGTTGAGAAGGCACAAAATTTGTCGCAATTCTGCTGCTCCAAACGCTTAACCAGAATTGCCTAGGGAAAAAATTCCAATACCTTTGTAATCGGGCGAGTTTCTACTTTCAAATGCAATAGGAATTTTTGGGTTAGGTCAATCCGTTCGCGAGATATGGGAGTTTGAAGCCAAGAAATGGTTGAGAAGGCATAAAATTTTTCGCAATTCTGCTGATCCAAACGCTTAACCAGAATGGCCTAGGGAAAAGATACACATACCGTTGTAATCGGGCGAGTTTCTACTTTCAGATGCAATAGGAATTTTTGGGTTAGGTCAATCCGTTCGCGAGATATGGGACTTTGAAGCTAAGAAGTGGTTGAGAAGACATCAAATTTTTCGCAGTTCTGCTGCTCCAAACTCCTAACCAGAATGGGCTAGGGAAAAAACACACATAACGTTGAAATCGGGCGAGTTTCTACTTTCAAATGCAATAGGAATTTTTGGGTTAGGTCAATCCGTTCGCGAGATATGGGAGTTTGAAGCCAAGAAATGGTTGAGAAGGCAAAAAATTTTTCGCAATTCTGCTGCTCCAAACGCTTAACCATAATGGCCTAGGGAAAAAATACACATACCGTTGTAATCGGGCGAGCTTCTACTTTCAGAAGCAACAGGAATTTTTGGGTTAGGTCAATCCGTTCGCGAGATATGGGAGTTTGTAGCCAAGAAATGGTTGAGAAGGCAAAAAATTTTTCGCAATTCTGCTGCTCCAATCGCTTAACCAGAATGGCCTAGGGGAAAAATACACGTACCGTTGTAATCGGGCGAGTTTCTACTTTCACACGCAACAGGAATTTTTGGGATAGGTCAATCCGTTCGCGCGATATGGGAGTTTGAAGCCAAGAAATGGTTGAGAAGACAACAAATTTTTCGCAATTCTGCTGCTCCAAACGCTTAACCAGAATGGGCCAGGGAAAAAATACACATACCGTTGAAATCGGGTGAGTTTCTACTTTCACACGCAACAGGAATTTTTGGGTTAGGTCAATCCGTTCGCGAGATATGGGAGTTTGAAGCCAAGAAATGGTTGAGAAGGCATAAAATTTTTCGCAATTCTGCTGATCCAAACGCTTAACCAGAATGGCGTAGGGAAAAAATACACATACCGTTGTAATCGGGCGAGTTTCTACTTTCAGATGCAATAGGAATTTTTGCGTTAGGTCAATCCGTTCGCGAGATATGGGAGTTTGAAGACAAGAAATGGTTGAGAAGGAAAAAAATTTTTCGCAATTCTGCTGCTCCAAACGCTTAACCAGAATGGCGTAGGGAAAAAATACACATACCGTTGTAATCGGGCGAGTTTCTACTTTCAGATGCAATAGGAATTTTTGCGTTAGGTCAATCCGTTCGCGAGATATGGGAGTTAGAAGACAAGAAATGATTGAGAAGGCAAAAAATTTTTCGCAATTCTGCTGCTCCAAACGCTTAACCGGAATGGCCTAAGGAAAAAATCCACATACCGTTGTAATCGGGCGAGTTTCTACTTTCAGAAGCAACAGGAATTTTTGGGTTAGGTCAATCCGTTCGCGAGATATGGGAGTTTGAAGCCAAGAAATGGTTGAGAAGGCACAAAATTTTTCGCAATTCTGCTGCTCCAAACGCTTAACCAGAATTGCCTAGGGAAAAAATACCAATACCGTTGTAATCGGGCGAGTTTCTACTTTCAGAAGCAACAGGAATTTTTGGGTTAGGTCAATCCGTTCGCGAGATATGGGAGTTTGTAGCCAAGAAATGGTTGAGAAGGCAAAAAATTTTTCGCAATTCTGCTGCTCCAATCGCTTAACCAGAATGGCCTAGGGGAAAAATACACGTACCGTTGTAATCGGGCGAGTTTCTACTTTCACATGCAACAGGAATTTTTGGGATAGGTCAATCCGTTCGCGCGATATGGGAGTTTGAAGCCAAGAAATGGTTGAGAAGGCATAAAATTTTTCGCAATTCTGCTGATCCAAACGCTTAATCAGAATGGCCTAGAGAAAAAATACACATACCGTTGTAATCGGCGAGTTTCTACTTTCAGTTACAATAGGAATTTTTGGGTTAGGTCAATCCGTTCGCGAGATATGGGAGTTTGAAGACAAGAAATGGTTGAGAAGGAAAAAAATTTTTCGCAATTCTGCTGCTCCAAACGCTTAACCGGAATGGCCTAAGGAAAAAATCCACATACCGTTGTAATCGGGCGAGTTTCTACTTTCAGAAGCAACAGGAATTTTTGGGTTAGGTCAATCCGTTCGCGAGATATGGGAGTTTGAAGCCAAGAAATGGTTGAGAAGGCACAAAATTTGTCGCAATTCTGCTGCTCCAAACGCTTAACCAGAATTGCCTAGGGAAAAAATTCCAATACCGTTGTAATCGGGCGAGTTTCTACTTTCAAATGCAATAGGAATTTTTGGGTTAGGTCAATCCGTTCGCGAGATATGGGAGTTTGAAGCCAAGAAATGGTTGAGAAGGCATAAAATTTTTCGCAATTCTGCTGATCCAAACGCTTAACCAGAATGGCCTAGGGAAAAGATACACATACCGTTGTAATCGGGCGAGTTTCTACTTTCAGATGCAATAGGAATTTTTGGGTTAGGTCAATCCGTTCGCGAGATATGGGACTTTGAAGCTAAGAAGTGGTTGAGAAGACAACAAATTTTTCGCAGTTCTGCTGCTCCAAACTCCTAACCAGAATGGGCTAGGGAAAAAATACACATACCGTTGTAATCGGGCGAGCTTCTACTTTCAGAAGCAACAGGAATTTTTGGGTTAGGTCAATCCGTTCGCGAGATATGGGAGTTTGAAGCCAAGAAATGGTTGAGAAGGCATAAAATTTTTCGCAATTCTGCTGATCCAAACGCTTAACCAGAATGGCCTAGGGAAAAGATACACATACCGTTGTAATCGGGCGAGTTTCTACTTTCAGATGCAATAGGAATTTTTGGGTTAGGTCAATCCGTTCGCGAGATATGGGACTTTGAAGCCAAGAAATGGTTGAGAAGGCAAAAAATTTTTCGCAATTCTGCTGCTCCAAACGCTTAACCATAATGGCCTAGGGAAAAAATACACATACCGTTGTAATCGGGCGAGCTTCTACTTTCAGAAGCAACAGGAATTTTTGGGTTAGGTCAATCCGTTCGCGAGATATGGGAGTTTGTAGCCAAGAAATGGTTGAGAAGGCAAAAAATTTTTCGCAATTCTGCTGCTCCAATCGCTTAACCAGAATGGCCTAGGGGAAAAATACACGTACCGTTGTAATCGGGCGAGTTTCTACTTTCACACGCAACAGGAATTTTTGGGATAGGTCAATCCGTTCGCGCGATATGGGAGTTTGAAGCCAAGAAATGGTTGAGAAGACAACAAATTTTTCGCAATTCTGCTGCTCCAAACGCTTAACCAGAATGGGCCAGGGAAAAAATACACATACCGTTGAAATCGGGTGAGTTTCTACTTTCACACGCAACAGGAATTTTTGGGTTAGGTCAATCCGTTCGCGAGATATGGGAGTTTGAAGCCAAGAAATGGTTGAGAAGGCATAAAATTTTTCGCAATTCTGCTGATCCAAACGCTTAACCAGAATGGCGTAGGGAAAAAATACACATACCGTTGTAATCGGGCGAGTTTCTACTTTCAGATGCAATAGGAATTTTTGCGTTAGGTCAATCCGTTCGCGAGATATGGGAGTTTGAAGACAAGAAATGGTTGAGAAGGAAAAAAATTTTTCGCAATTCTGCTGCTCCAAACGCTTAACCAGAATGGCGTAGGGAAAAAATACACATACCGTTGTAATCGGGCGAGTTTCTACTTTCAGATGCAATAGGAATTTTTGCGTTAGGTCAATCCGTTCGCGAGATATGGGAGTTTGAAGACAAGAAATGATTGAGAAGGCAAAAAATTTTTCGCAATTCTGCTGCTCCAAACGCTTAACCGGAATGGCCTAAGGAAAAAATCCACATACCGTTGTAATCGGGCGAGTTTCTACTTTCAGAAGCAACAGGAATTTTTGGGTTAGGTCAATCCGTTCGCGAGATATGGGAGTTTGAAGCCAAGAAATGGTTGAGAAGGCACAAAATTTTTCGCAATTCTGCTGCTCCAAACGCTTAACCAGAATTGCCTAGGGAAAAAATACCAATACCGTTGTAATCGGGCGAGTTTCTACTTTCAGAAGCAACAGGAATTTTTGGGTTAGGTCAATCCGTTCGCGAGATATGGGAGTTTGTAGCCAAGAAATGGTTGAGAAGGCAAAAAATTTTTCGCAATTCTGCTGCTCCATTCGCTTAACCAGAATGGCCTAGGGGAAAAATACACGTACCGTTGTAATCGGGCGAGTTTCTACTTTCACATGCAACAGGAATTTTTGGGATAGGTCAATCCGTTCGCGCGATATGGGAGTTTGAAGCCAAGAAATGGTTGAGAAGGCATAAAATTTTTCGCAATTCTGCTGATCCAAACGCTTAATCAGAATGGCCTAGAGAACAAATACACATACCGTTGTAATCGGGCGAGTTTCTACTTTCAGATGCAATAGGAATTTTTGCGTTAGGTCAATCCGTTCGCGAGGTATGGGAGTTTGAAGACAAGAAATGGTTGAGAAGGAAAAAAATTTTTCGCAATTCTGCTGCTCCAAACGCTTAACCAGAATGGCGTAGGGAAAAAATACACATACCGTTGTAATCGGGCGAGTTTCTACTTTCAGATGCAATAGGAATTTTTGCGTTAGGTCAATCCGTTCGCGAGATATGGGAGTTTGAAGACAAGAAATGGTTGAGAAGGCAAAAAATTTTTCGCAATTCTGCTGCTCCAAACGCTTAACCGAAATGGCCTAAGGAAAAAATCCACATACCGTTGTAATCGGGCGAGTTTCTACTTTCAGAAGCAACAGGAATTTTTGGGTTAGGTCAATCCGTTCGCGAGATATGGGAGTTTGAAGCCAAGAAATGGTTGAGAAGGCAAAAAATTTTTCGCAATTCTGCTGCTCCAAACGCTTAGCCAGAATAGCCTAGGGAAAAAATACCAATACCGTTGTAATCGGGCGAGTTTCTACTTTCAAATGCAATAGGAATTTTTGGGTTAGCTCAATCCGTTCGCGAGATATGGGAGTTTGAAGCTAAGAAATGGTTGAGAAGACAACAAATTTTTCGCAATTCTGTTGCTCCAAACGCTTAACCGGAATGGCCTAAGGAAAAAATCCACATACCGTTGTAATCGGGCGAGTTTCTACTTTCAGAAGCAACAGGAATTTTTGGGTTAGGTCAATCCGTTCGCGAGATATGGGAGTTTGTAGCCAAGAAATGGTTGAGAAGGCAAAAAATTTTTCGCAATTCTGCTGCTCCAATCGCTTAACGAGAATGGCCTAGGGGAAAAATACACGTACCGTTGTAATCGGGCGAGTTTCTACTTTCAGTTACAATAGGAATTTTTGGGTTAGGTCAATCCGTTCGCGAGATATGGGAGTTTGAAGACAAGAAATGGTTGAGAAGGCAAAAAATTTTTCGCAATTCTGCTGCTCCAAACGCTTAACCATAATGGCCTAGGGAAAAAATACACATACCGTTGTAATCGGGCGAGTTTCTACTTTCACATGCAACAGGAATTTTTGGGATAGGTCAATCCGTTCGCGCGATATGGGAGTTTGAAGCCAAGAAATGGTTGAGAAGGCATAAAATTTTTCGCAATTCTGCTGATCCAAACGCTTAATCAGAATGGCCTAGAGAAAAAATACACGTACCGTTTTAACCGGGCGAGTTTCTACTTTCAGACGAAACAGGAATTTTTGGGTTAGGTCAATCCGTTCGCGAGATATGGGAGTTTGAAGCCAAGAAATGGTTGAGAAGGCAAAAAATTTTTCGCAATTCTGCTGCTCCAAACGCTTAACCATAATGGCCTAGGGAAAAAATACACATACCGTTGTAATCGGGCGAGTTTCTACTTTCAGTTACAATAGGAATTTTTGGGTTAGGTCAATCCGTTCGCGAGATATGGGAGTTTGAAGACAAGAAATGGTTGAGAAGGAAAAAAATTTTTCGCAATTCTGCTGCTCCAAACGCTTAACCGGAATGGCCTAAGGAAAAAATCCACATACCGTTGTAATCGGGCGAGTTTCTACTTTCAGAAGCAACAGGCATTTTTGGGTTAGGTCAATCCGTTCGCGAGATATGGGAGTTTGAAGCCAAGAAATGGTTGAGAAGGCACAAAATTTTTCGCAATTCTGCTGCTCCAAACGCTTAACCAGAATTGCCTAGGGAAAATATTCCAATACCGTTGTAATCGGGCGAGTTTCTACTTTCAAATGCAATAGGAATTTTTGGGTTAGGTCAATCCGTTCGCGAGATATGGGAGTTTGAAGCCAAGAAATGGTTGAGAAGGCATAAAATTTTTCGCAATTCTGCTGATCCAAACGCTTAACCAGAATGGCCTAGGGAAAAGATACACATACCGTTGTAATCGGGCGAGTTTCTACTTTCAGATGCAACAGGAATTTTTGGGTTAGGTCAATCCGTTCGCGAGATATGGGACTTTGAAGCTAAGAAGTGGTTGAGAAGACAACAAATTTTTCGCAGTTCTGCTGCTCCAAACTCCTAACCAGAATGGGCTAGGGAAAAAACACACATAACGTTGAAATCGGGCGAGTTTCTACTTTCAAATGCAATAGGAATTTTTGGGTTAGGTCAATCCGTTCGCGAGATATGGGAGTTTGAAGCCAAGAAATGGTTGAGAAGGCAAAAAATTTTTCGCAATTCTGCTGCTCCAAACGCTTAACCATAATGGCCTAGGGAAAAAATACACATACCGTTGTAATCGGGCGAGCTTCTTCTTTCAGAAGCAACAGGAATTTTTGGGTTAGGTCAATCCGTTCGCGAGATATGGGAGTTTGTAGCCAAGAAATGGTTGAGAAGGCAAAAAATTTTTCGCAATTCTGCTGCTCCAATCGCTTAACCAGAATGGCCTAGGGGAAAAATACACGTACCGTTGTAATCGGGCGAGTTTCTACTTTCACACGCAACAGGAATTTTTGGGATAGGTCAATCCGTTCGCGCGATATGGGAGCTTGAAGCCAAGAAATGGTTGAGAAGGCATAAAATTTTTCGCAATTCTGCTGATCCAAACGCTTATCCAGAATTGCCTAGGGAAGAAATTCCAATACCGTTGTAATCGGGCGAGTTTCTACTTTCAAATGCAATAGGAATTTTTGGGTTAGGTCAATCCGTTCGCGAGATATGGGAGTTTGAAGCCAAGAAATGGTTGAGAAGGCATAAAATTTTTCGCAGTTCTGCTGCTCCAAACTCCTAACCAGAATGGGCTAGGGAAAAAACACACATAACGTTGAAATCGGGCGAGTTTCTACTTTCAAATGCAATAGGAATTTTTGGGTTAGGTCAATCCGTTCGCGAGATATGGGAGTTTGAAGACAAGAAATGGTTGAGAAGGAAAAAAATTTTTCGCAATTCTGCTGCTCCAAACGCTTAACCAGAATTGCCTAGGGAAAAAATTCCAATACCGTTGTAATCGGGCGAGTTTCTACTTTCAAATGCAATAGGAATTTTTGGGTTAGGTCAATCCGTTCGCGAGATATGGGAGTTTGAAGCCAAGAAATGGTTGAGAAGGCATAAAATTTTTCGCAATTCTGCTGATCCAAACGCTTAACCAGAATGGCCTAGGGAAAAGATACACATACCGTTGTAATCGGGCGAGTTTCTACTTTCAGATGCAACAGGAATTTTTGGGTTAGGTCAATCCGTTTGCGAGATATGGGACTTTGAAGCTAAGAAGTGGTTGAGAAGACAACAAATTTTTCGCAGTTCTGCTGCTCCAAACTCCTAACCAGAATGGGCTAGGGAAAAAACACACATAACGTTGAAATCGGGCGAGTTTCTACTTTCAAATGCAATAGGAATTTTTGGGTTAGGTCAATCCGTTCGCGAGATATGGGAGTTTGAAGCCAAGAAATGGTTGAGAAGGCAAAAAATTTTTCGCAATTCTGCTGCTCCAAACGCTTAACCATAATGGCCTAGGGAAAAAATACACATACCGTTGTAATCGGGCGAGCTTCTACTTTCAGAAGCAACAGGAATTTTTGGGTTAGGTCAATCCGTTCGCGAGATATGGGAGTTTGTAGCCAAGAAATGGTTGAGAAGGCAAAAAATTTTTCGCAATTCTGCTGCTCCAATCGCTTAACCAGAATGGCCTAGGGGAAATATACACGTACCGTTGTAATCGGGCGAGTTTCTACTTTCACACGCAACAGGAATTTTTGGGATAGGTCAATCCGTTCGCGCGATATGGGAGTTTGAAGCCAAGAAATGGTTGAGAAGGCATAAAATTTTTCGCATTTCTGCTGATCCAAACGCTTAACCAGAATGGCCTAGAGAAAAAATACACGTACCGTTTTAACCGGGCGAGTTTCTACTTTCAGACGAAACAGGAATTTTTGGGTTAGGTCAATCCGTTCGCGAGATATGGGAGTTTGAAGCCAAGAAATGGTTGAGAAGGCAAAAAATTTTTCGCAATTCTGCTGCTCCAAACGCTTAACCATAATGGCCTAGGGAAAAAATACACATACCGTTGTAATCGGGCGAGTTTCTACTTTCAGTCACAATAGGAATTTTTGGGTTATGTCAATCCGTTCGCGAGATATGGGAGTTTGAAGCCAAGAAGTGTTTAAGAAGACAAAAAATTTTTCGCAATTCTGCTGCTCCAGACGCTTAACCAGAATGGCGTAGGGAAAAAATACACATACCGTTGTAATCGGGCGAGTTTCTACTTTCAGATGCAATAGGAATTTTTGCGTTAGGTCAATCCGTTCGCGAGATATGGGAGTTTGAAGACAAGAAATGGTTGAGAAGGAAAAAAATTTTTCGCAATTCTGCTGCTCCAAACGCTTAACCAGAATGGCGTAGGGAAAAAATACACATACCGTTGTAATCGGGCGAGTTTCTACTTTCAGATGCAATAGGAATTTTTGCGTTAGGTCAATCCGTTCGCGAGATATGGGAGTTTGAAGACAAGAAATGATTGAGAAGGCAAAAAATTTTTCGCAATTCTGCTGCTCCAAACGCTTAACCGGAATGGCCTAAGGAAAAAATCCACATACCGTTGTAATCGGGCGAGTTTCTACTTTCAGATGCAATAGGAATTTTTGCGTTAGGTCAATCCGTTCGCGAGATATGGGAGTTTGAAGACAAGAAATGATTGAGAAGGCAAAAAATTTTTCGCAATTCTGCTGCTCCAAACGCTTAACCGGAATGGCCTAAGGAAAAAATCCACATACCGTTGTAATCGGGCGAGTTTCTACTTTCAGAAGCAACAGGAATTTTGGGTTAGGTCAATCCGTTCGCGAGATATGGGAGTTTGAAGCCAAGAAAGGGTTGAGAAGGCACAAAATTTTTCGCAATTCTGCTGCTCCAAACGCTTAACCAGAATTGCCTAGGGAAAAAATACCAATACCGTTGTAATCGGGCGAGTTTCTACTTTCAAATGCAATAGGAATTTTTGGGTTAGGTCAATCCGTTCGCGAGATATGGGAGTTTGAAGCCAAGAAATGGTTAAGAAGGAAAAAAATTTTTCGCAATTCTGCTGCTCCAAACGCTTAACCAGAATGGCGTAGGGAAAAAAGACACATACCGTTGTAATCGGGCGAGTTTCTACTTTCAGTTACAATAGGAATTTTTGGGTTAGGTCAATCCGTTCGCGAGATATGGGAGTTTGAAGCCAAGAAATGGTTGAGAAGGCATAAAATTTTTCGCAGTTCTGCTGCTCCAAACTCCTAACCAGAATGGGCTAGGGAAAAAACACACATAACGTTGAAATCGGGCGAGTTTCTACTTTCAAATGCAATAGGAATTTTTGGGTTAGGTCAATCCGTTCGCGAGATATGGGAGTTTGAAGACAAGAAATGGTTGAGAAGGAAAAAAATTTTTCGCAATTCTGCTGCTCCAAACGCTTAACCAGAATTGCCTAGGGAAAAAATTCCAATACCGTTGTAATCGGGCGAGTTTCTACTTTCAAATGCAATAGGAATTTTTGGGTTAGGTCAATCCGTTCGCGAGATATGGGAGTTTGAAGCCAAGAAATGGTTGAGAAGGCATAAAATTTTTCGCAATTCTGCTGATCCAAACGCTTAACCAGAATGGCCTAGGGAAAAGATACACATACCGTTGTAATCGGGCGAGTTTCTACTTTCAGATGCAACAGGAATTTTTGGGTTAGGTCAATCCGTTTGCGAGATATGGGACTTTGAAGCTAAGAAGTGGTTGAGAAGACAACAAATTTTTCGCAGTTCTGCTGCTCCAAACTCCTAACCAGAATGGGCTAGGGAAAAAACACACATAACGTTGAAATCGGGCGAGTTTCTACTTTCAAATGCAATAGGAATTTTTGGGTTAGGTCAATCCGTTCGCGAGATATGGGAGTTTGAAGCCAAGAAATGGTTGAGAAGGCAAAAAATTTTTCGCAATTCTGCTGCTCCAAACGCTTAACCATAATGGCCTAGGGAAAAAATACACATACCGTTGTAATCGGGCGAGCTTCTACTTTCAGAAGCAACAGGAATTTTTGGGTTAGGTCAATCCGTTCGCGAGATATGGGAGTTTGTAGCCAAGAAATGGTTGAGAAGGCAAAAAATTTTTCGCAATTCTGCTGCTCCAATCGCTTAACCAGAATGGCCTAGGGGAAATATACACGTACCGTTGTAATCGGGCGAGTTTCTACTTTCACACGCAACAGGAATTTTTGGGATAGGTCAATCCGTTCGCGCGATATGGGAGTTTGAAGCCAAGAAATGGTTGAGAAGGCATAAAATTTTTCGCATTTCTGCTGATCCAAACGCTTAACCAGAATGGCCTAGAGAAAAAATACACGTACCGTTTTAACCGGGCGAGTTTCTACTTTCAGACGAAACAGGAATTTTTGGGTTAGGTCAATCCGTTCGCGAGATATGGGAGTTTGAAGCCAAGAAATGGTTGAGAAGGCAAAAAATTTTTCGCAATTCTGCTGCTCCAAACGCTTAACCATAATGGCCTAGGGAAAAAATACACATACCGTTGTAATCGGGCGAGTTTCTACTTTCAGTCACAATAGGAATTTTTGGGTTATGTCAATCCGTTCGCGAGATATGGGAGTTTGAAGCCAAGAAGTGTTTAAGAAGACAAAAAATTTTTCGCAATTCTGCTGCTCCAGACGCTTAACCAGAATGGCGTAGGGAAAAAATACACATACCGTTGTAATCGGGCGAGTTTCTACTTTCAGATGCAATAGGAATTTTTGCGTTAGGTCAATCCGTTCGCGAGATATGGGAGTTTGAAGACAAGAAATGGTTGAGAAGGAAAAAAATTTTTCGCAATTCTGCTGCTCCAAACGCTTAACCAGAATGGCGTAGGGAAAAAATACACATACCGTTGTAATCGGGCGAGTTTCTACTTTCAGATGCAATAGGAATTTTTGCGTTAGGTCAATCCGTTCGCGAGATATGGGAGTTTGAAGACAAGAAATGATTGAGAAGGCAAAAAATTTTTCGCAATTCTGCTGCTCCAAACGCTTAACCGGAATGGCCTAAGGAAAAAATCCACATACCGTTGTAATCGGGCGAGTTTCTACTTTCAGAAGCAACAGGAATTTTGGGTTAGGTCAATCCGTTCGCGAGATATGGGAGTTTGAAGCCAAGAAATGGTTGAGAAGGCACAAAATTTTTCGCAATTCTGCTGCTCCAAACGCTTAACCAGAATTGCCTAGGGAAAAAATACCAATACCGTTGTAATCGGGCGAGTTTCTACTTTCAAATGCAATAGGAATTTTTGGGTTAGGTCAATCCGTTCGCGAGATATGGGAGTTTGAAGCCAAGAAATGGTTAAGAAGGAAAAAAATTTTTCGCAATTCTGCTGCTCCAAACGCTTAACCAGAATGGCGTAGGGAAAAAAGACACATACCGTTGTAATCGGGCGAGTTTCTACTTTCAGATGCAATAGGAATTTTTGCGTTAGGTCAATCCGTTCGCGTGATATGGGAGTTTGAAGACAAGAAATGGTTGAGAAGGCAAAAAATTTTTCGCAATTCTGCTGCTCCAAACGCTTAACCGGAATGGCCTAAGGAAAAAATCCACATACCGTTGTAATCGGGCGAGTTTCTACTTTCTAAAGCAACAGGAATTTTTGGGTTAGGTCAATCCGTTCGCGAGATATGGGAGTTTGA
Organism: Ptiloglossa arizonensis; assembly: GCF_051014685.1. NCBI lineage: Eukaryota > Metazoa > Arthropoda > Insecta > Hymenoptera > Colletidae > Ptiloglossa > Ptiloglossa arizonensis. The sequence continues at coordinate 313,730 of NW_027478452.1, read as the reverse complement.
AGACAAGAAATGGTTGAGAAGGCAAAAAATTTTTCGCAATTCTGCTGCTCCAAACGCTTAACCATAATGGCCTAGGGAAAAAATACACATACCGTTGTAATCGGGCGAGTTTCTACTTTCACATGCAACAGGAATTTTTGGGATAGGTCAATCCGTTCGCGCGATATGGGAGTTTGAAGCCAAGAAATGGTTGAGAAGGCATAAAATTTTTCGCAATTCTGCTGATCCAAACGCTTAATCAGAATGGCCTAGAGAAAAAATACACGTACCGTTTTAACCGGGCGAGTTTCTACTTTCAGACGAAACAGGAATTTTTGGGTTAGGTCAATCCGTTCGCGAGATATGGGAGTTTGAAGCCAAGAAATGGTTGAGAAGGCAAAAAATTTTTCGCAATTCTGCTGCTCCAAACGCTTAACCATAATGGCCTAGGGAAAAAATACACATACCGTTGTAATCGGGCGAGTTTCTACTTTCAGTTACAATAGGAATTTTAGGTTAGGTCAATCCGTTCGCGAGATATGGGAGTTTGAAGACAAGAAATGGTTGAGAAGGAAAAAAATTTTTCGCAATTCTGCTGCTCCAAACGCTTAACCGGAATGGCCTAAGGAAAAAATCCACATACCGTTGTAATCGGGCGAGTTTCTACTTTCAGAAGCAACAGGCATTTTTGGGTTAGGTCAATCCGTTCGCGAGATATGGGAGTTTGAAGCCAAGAAATGGTTGAGAAGGCACAAAATTTTTCGCAATTCTGCTGCTCCAAACGCTTAACCAGAATTGCCTAGGGAAAAAATTCCAATACCGTTGTAATCGGGCGAGTTTCTACTTTCAAATGCAATAGGAATTTTTGGGTTAGGTCAATCCGTTCGCGAGATATGGGAGTTTGAAGCCAAGAAATGGTTGAGAAGGCATAAAATTTTTCGCAATTCTGCTGATCCAAACGCTTAACCAGAATGGCCTAGGGAAAAAATACACATACCGTTGTAATCGGGCGAGTTTCTACTTTCAGATGCAATAGGAATTTTTGGGTTAGGTCAATCCGTTCGCGAGATATGGGAGTTTGAAGCCAAGAAATGGTTGAGAAGGCATAAAATTTTTCGCAATTCTGCTGCTCCAAACGCTTAACCGGAATGGCCTAAGGAAAAAATCCACATACCGTTGTAATCGGGCGAGTTTCTACTTTCTAAAGCAACAGGAATTTTTGGGTTAGGTCAATCCGTTCGCGAGATATGGGAGTTTGAAGCCAAGAAATGGTTGAGAAGGCAAAAAATTTTTCGCAATTCTGCTGCTCCAAACGCTTAACCATAATGGCCTAGGGAAAAAATACACATACCGTTGTAATCGGGCGAGTTTCTACTTTCAGTTACAATAGGAATTTTTGGGTTAGGTCAATCCGTTCGCGAGATATGGGAGTTTGAAGACAAGAAATGGTTGAGAAGGAAAAAAATTTTTCGCAATTCTGCTGCTCCAAACGCTTAACCGGAATGGCCTAAGGAAAAAATCCACATACCGTTGTAATCGGGCGAGTTTCTACTTTCAGAAGCAACAGGAATTTTTGGGTTAGGTCAATCCGTTCGCGAGATATGGGAGTTTGAAGCCAAGAAATGGTTGAGAAGGCACAAAATTTTTCGCAATTCTGCTGCTCCAAACGCTTAACCAGAATTGCCTAGGGAAGAAATTCCAATACCGTTGTAATCGGGCGAGTTTCTACTTTCAAATGCAATAGGAATTTTTGGGTTAGGTCAATCCGTTCGCGAGATATGGGAGTTGGAAGCCAAGAAATGGTTGAGAAGCCAAAAAATTTTTCGCAATTCTGCTGCTCCAAACGCTTAACCAGAATGGCCTAGGGAAAAGATACACATACCGTTGTAATCGGGCGAGTTTCTACTTTCAGATGCAACAGGAATTTTTGGGTTAGGTCAATCCGTTCGCGAGATATGGGACTTTGAAGCTAAGAAGTGGTTGAGAAGACAACAAATTTTTCGCAGTTCTGCTGCTCCAAACTCCTAACCAGAATGGGCTAGGGAAAAAACACACATAACGTTGAAATCGGGCGAGTTTCTACTTTCAAATGCAATAGGAATTTTTGGGTTAGGTCAATCCGTTCGCGAGATATGGGAGTTTGAAGCCAAGAAATGGTTGAGAAGGCAAAAAATTTTTCGCAATTCTGCTGCTCCAAACGCTTAACCATAATGGCCAAGGGAAAAAATACACATACCGTTGTAATCGGGCGAGCTTCTTCTTTCAGAAGCAACAGGAATTTTTGGGTTAGGTCAATCCGTTCGCGAGATATGGGAGTTTGTAGCCAAGAAATGGTTGAGAAGGCAAAAAATTTTTCGCAATTCTGCTGCTCCAATCGCTTAACCAGAATGGCCTAGGGGAAAAATACACGTACCGTTGTAATCGGGCGAGTTTCTACTTTCACACGCAACAGGAATTTTTGGGATAGGTCAATCCGTTCGCGCGATATGGGAGCTTGAAGCCAAGAAATGGTTGAGAAGGCATAAAATTTTTCGCAATTCTGCTGATCCAAACGCTTATCCAGAATTGCCTAGGGAAGAAATTCCAATACCGTTGTAATCGGGCGAGTTTCTACTTTCAAATGCAATAGGAATTTTTGGGTTAGGTCAATCCGTTCGCGAGATATGGGAGTTTGAAGCCAAGAAATGGTTGAGAAGGCATAAAATTTTTCGCAATTCTGCTGATCCAAACGCTTAACCAGAATGGCCTAGGGAAAAGATACACATACCGTTGTAATCGGGCGAGTTTCTACTTTCAGATGCAACAGGAATTTTTGGGTTAGGTCAATCCGTTCGCGAGATATGGGACTTTGAAGCTAAGAAGTGGTTGAGAAGACAACAAATTTTTCGCAGTTCTGCTGCTCCAAACTCCTAACCAGAATGGGCTAGGGAAAAAACACACATAACGTTGAAATCGGGCGAGTTTCTACTTTCAAATGCAATAGGAATTTTTGGGTTAGGTCAATCCGTTCGCGAGATATGGGAGTTTGAAGACAAGAAATGGTTGAGAAGGAAAAAAATTTTTCGCAATTCTGCTGCTCCAAACGCTTAACCAGAATGGCGTAGGGAAAAAATACACATACCGTTGTAATCGGGCGAGTTTCTACTTTCAGATGCAACAGGAATTTTTGGGTTAGGTCAATCCGTTCGCGAGATATGGGAGTTTGAAGCCAAGAAATGGTTGAGAAGGCAAAAAATTTTTCGCAATTCTGCTGCTCCAAACGCTTAACCAGAATTGCCTAGGGAAAAAATACCAATACCGTTGTAATCGGGCGAGTTTCTACTTTCAAATGCAATAGGAATTTTTGGGTTAGCTCAATCCGTTCGCGAGATATGGGAGTTTGAAGCTAAGAAATGGTTGAGAAGACAACAAATTTTTCGCAATTCTGTTGCTCCAAACGCTTAACCGGAATGGCCTAAGGAAAAAATCCACATACCGTTGTAATCGGGCGAGTTTCTACTTTCAGAAGCAACAGGAATTTTTGGGTTAGGTCAATCCGTTCGCGAGATATGGGAGTTTGTAGCCAAGAAATGGTTGAGAAGGCAAAAAATTTTTCGCAATTCTGCTGCTCCAATCGCTTAACGAGAATGGCCTAGGGGAAAAATACACGTACCGTTGTAATCGGGCGAGTTTCTACTTTCACACGCAACAGGAATTTTTGGGATAGGTCAATCCGTTCGCGCGATATGGGAGTTTGAAGCCAAGAAATGGTTGAGAAGGCATAAAATTTTTCGCAATTCTGCTGATCCAAACGCTTAATCAGAATGGCCTAGAGAAAAAATACACGTACCGTTTTAACCGGGCGAGTTTCTACTTTCAGACGAAACAGGAATTTTTGGGTTAGGTCAATCCGTTCGCGAGATATGGGAGTTTGAAGCCAAGAAATGGTTGAGAAGGCAAAAAATTTTTCGCAATTCTGCTGCTCCAAACGCTTCACCATAATGGCCTAGGGAAAAAATACACATACCGTTGTAATCGGGCGAGTTTCTACTTTCAGTTACAATAGGAATTTTTGGGTTAGGTCAATCCGTTCGCGAGATATGGGAGTTTGAAGACAAGAAATGGTTGAGAAGGAAAAAAATTTTTCGCAATTCTGCTGCTCCAAACGCTTAACCGGAATGGCCTAAGGAAAAAATCCACATACCGTTGTAATCGGGCGAGTTTCTACTTTCAGAAGCAACAGGAATTTTTGGGTTAGGTCAATCCGTTCGCGAGATATGGGAGTTTGAAGCCAAGAAATGGTTGAGAAGGCACAAAATTTTTCGCAATTCTGCTGCTCCAAACGCTTAACCAGAATTGCCTAGGGAAAAAATTCCAATACCGTTGTCATCGGGCGAGTTTCTACTTTCAAATGCAATAGGAATTTTTGGGTTAGGTCAATCCGTTCGCGAGATATGGGAGTTTGAAGCCAAGAAATGGTTGAGAAGGCATAAAATTTTTCGCAATTCTGCTGATCCAAACGCTTAACCAGAATGGCCTAGGGAAAAGATACACATACCGTTGTAATCGGGCGAGTTTCTACTTTCAGATGCAACAGGAATTTTTGGGTTAGGTCAATCCGTTTGCGAGATATGGGACTTTGAAGCTAAGAAGTGGTTGAGAAGACAACAAATTTTTCGCAGTTCTGCTGCTCCAAACTCCTAACCAGAATGGGCTAGGGAAAAAACACACATAACGTTGAAATCGGGCGAGTTTCTACTTTCAAATGCAATAGGAATTTTTGGGTTAGGTCAATCCGTTCGCGAGATATGGGAGTTTGAAGCCAAGAAATGGTTGAGAAGGCAAAAAATTTTTCGCAATTCTGCTGCTCCAAACGCTTAACCATAATGGCCTAGGGAAAAAATACACATACCGTTGTAATCGGGCGAGCTTCTACTTTCAGAAGCAACAGGAATTTTTGGGTTAGGTCAATCCGTTCGCGAGATATGGGAGTTTGTAGCCAAGAAATGGTTGAGAAGGCAAAAAATTTTTCGCAATTCTGCTGCTCCAATCGCTTAACCAGAATGGCCTAGGGGAAAAATACACGTACCGTTGTAATCGGGCGAGTTTCTACTTTCACACGCAACAGGAATTTTTGGGATAGGTCAATCCGTTCGCGCGATATGGGAGTTTGAAGCCAAGAAATGGTTGAGAAGGCACAAAATTTTTCGCATTTCTGCTGATCCAAACGCTTAACCAGAATGGCCTAGAGAAAAAATACACGTACCGTTTTAACCGGGCGAGTTTCTACTTTCAGACGAAACAGGAATTTTTGGGTTAGGTCAATCCGTTCGCGAGATATGGGAGTTTGAAGCCAAGAAATGGTTGAGAAGGCAAAAAATTTTTCGCAATTCTGCTGCTCCAAACGCTTAACCATAATGGCCTAGGGAAAAAATACACATACCGTTGTAATCGGGCGAGTTTCTACTTTCAGTTACAATAGGAATTTTTGGGTTATGTCAATCCGTTCGCGAGATATGGGAGTTTGAAGCCAAGAAGTGTTTAAGAAGACAAAAAATTTTTCGCAATTCTGCTGCTCCAAACGCTTAACCAGAATGGCGTAGGGAAAAAATACACATACCGTTGTAATCGGGCGAGTTTCTACTTTCAGATGCAATAGGAATTTTTGCGTTAGGTCAATCCGTTCGCGAGATATGGGAGTTTGAAGACAAGAAATGGTTGAGAAGGAAAAAAATTTTTCGCAATTCTGCTGCTCCAAACGCTTAACCAGAATGGCGTAGGGAAAAAATACACATACCGTTGTAATCGGGCGAGTTTCTACTTTCAGATGCAATAGGAATTTTTGCGTTAGGTCAATCCGTTCGCGAGATATGGGAGTTTGAAGACAAGAAATGATTGAGAAGGCAAAAAATTTTTCGCAATTCTGCTGCTCCAAACGCTTAACCGGAATGGCCTAAGGAAAAAATCCACATACCGTTGTAATCGGGCGAGTTTCTACTTTCAGAAGCAACAGGAATTTTGGGTTAGGTCAATCCGTTCGCGAGATATGGGAGTTTGAAGCCAAGAAATGGTTGAGAAGGCACAAAATTTTTCGCAATTCTGCTGCTCCAAACGCTTAACCAGAATTGCCTAGGGAAAAAATACCAATACCGTTGTAATCGGGCGAGTTTCTACTTTCAAATGCAATAGGAATTTTTGGGTTAGGTCAATCCGTTCGCGAGATATGGGAGTTTGAAGCCAAGAAATGGTTAAGAAGGAAAAAAATTTTTCGCATTTCTGCTGCTCCAAACGCTTAACCAGAATGGCGTAGGGAAAAAAGACACATACCGTTGTAATCGGGCGAGTTTCTACTTTCAGATGCAATAGGAATTTTTGCGTTAGGTCAATCCGTTCGCGTGATATGGGAGTTTGAAGACAAGAAATGGTTGAGAAGGCAAAAAATTTTTCGCAATTCTGCTGCTCCAAACGCTTAACCGGAATGGCCTAAGGAAAAAATCCACATACCGTTGTAATCGGGCGAGTTTCTACTTTCTAAAGCAACAGGAATTTTTGGGTTAGGTCAATCCGTTCGCGAGATATGGGAGTTTGAAGCCAAGAAATGGTTGAGAAGGCAAAAAATTTTTCGCAATTCTGCTGCTCCAAACGCTTAACCGGAATGGCCTAAGGAAAAAATCCACATACCGTTGTAATCGGGCGAGTTTCTACTTTCTAAAGCAACAGGAATTTTTGGGTTAGGTCAATCCGTTCGCGAGATATGGGAGTTTGAAGCCAAGAAATGGTTGAGAAGGCATAAAATTTTTCGCAATTCTGCTGATCCAAACGCTTAACCAGAATGGCCTAGAGAAAAAATACACGTACCGTTTTAACCGGGCGAGTTTCTACTTTCAGACGAAACAGGAATTTTTGGGTTAGGTCAATCCGTTCGCGAGATATGGGAGTTTGAAGCCAAGAAATGGTTGAGAAGGCAAAAAATTTTTCGCAATTCTGCTGCTCCAAACGCTTAACCAGAATGGCCTAGGGAAAAAATACACATACCGTTGTAATCGGGCGAGTTTCTACTTTCAGTTACAATAGGAATTTTTGGCTTAGGTCAATCCGTTCGCGAGATATGGGAGTTTGAAGCCAAGAAGTGTTTAAGAAGACAAAAAATTTTTCGCAATTCTGCTGCTCCAAACGCTTAACCATAATGGCCTAGGGAAAAAATACACATACCGTTGTAATCGGGCGAGTTTCTACTTTCAGTTACAATAGGAATTTTTGGGTTAGGTCAATCCGTTCGCGAGATATGGGAGTTTGAAGCTAAGAAGTGGTTGAGAAGACAACAAATTTTTCGCAATTCTGCTGCTCCAAACGCCTAACCAGAATGGGCTAGGGAAAAAACACACGTAACGTTGAAATCGGGCGAGTTTCTACTTTCAAATGCAATAGGAATTTTTGGGTTAGGTCAATCCGTTCGCGAGATATGGGAGTTTGAAGCCAAGAAATGGTTAAGAAGGCAAAAAATTTTTCGCAATTCTGCTGCTCCAAACGCTTAACCAGAATGGCCTAGGGAAAAAATACACATACCGTTGTAATCGGGCGAGTTTCTACTTTCAGTTACAATAGGAATTTTTGGGTTAGGTCAATCCGTTCGCGAGATATGGGACTTTGAAGCTAAGAAGTGGTTGAGAAGACAACATATTTTTCGCAATTCTGCTGCTCCAAACGCCTAACCAGAATGGGCTAGGGAAAAAACACACATACCGTTGAAATCGGGCGAGTTTCTACTTTCAAATGAAATAGGAATTTTTGGGTTAGGTCAATCCGTTCGCGAGATATGGGAGTTCGAAGCTAAGAAATGGTTGAGAAGACAACAAATTTTTCGCAATTCTGCTGCTCCAAACGCTTAACCAGAATGGGCTAGGGAAAAAGTACACATACCGTTGTAATCGGGCGCGTTTCTACTTTCAGACGCAACAGGAATTTTTGGGTTGGGTCAATTCGTTCGCGAGATATGGGAGTTTGAAGCCAAGAAATTGTTGTGGCGGCAAAAAATATTTCGCAATTCTGCTGATCCAAACGCTTAACCAGAATGGCCTAGGGAAAAAATACACATAACGTTGTAATCGGGCGAGTGTTCTACTTTCAAATGCAATAGGAATTTTTGGGTTAGGTCAATCCGTTCGCGAGATATGGGAGTTTGGAGCTAAGAAATGGTTGAGAAGACAACAAATTTTTCGCAATTCTGTTGCTCCAAACGCTTAACCGGAATGGCCTAGGGAAAAAATACACATACCGTTGTAATCGGGCGAGTTTCTACTTTCAGTTACAATAGGAATTTTTGGGTTAGGTCAATCCGTTCGCGAGATATGGGAGTTTGAAGCCAAGAAATGGTTGAGAAGGCAAAAAATTTTTCGCAATTCTGCTGCTCCAAACGCTTAACCAGAATGGCCCAGGGAAAAAATACGCATACCGTTGCAATCGGGCGAGTTTCTACTTTCAGACGCAGCAGGAATTTTTGGGTTTGGTCAATCCGTTCGCGAGATATGGGACTTTGAAGCCAAGAAATGGTTGAGAAGACAACAAATTTTTCACAATTCTGCTGCTCCAAACGCTTAACCAGAATGGGCTAGGGAAAAAATACACATACCGTTGAAATCGGGCGAGTTTCTACTTTCACATGCAACAGGAATTTTTGGGTTAGGTCAATCCGTTCGCGAGATATGGGAGTTTGAAGCCAAGAAATGGTTGAGAAGGCACAAAATTTTTCGCAATTCTGCTGATCCAAACGCTTAACCAGAATGGCCTAGGGAAAAAATACACGTACCGTTTTAACCGGGCGAGTTTCTACTTTCAGACGCAACAGGAATTTTTGGGTTAGGTCAATCCGTTCGCGAGATATGGGAGTTGGAAGCCAAGAAATGGTTGAGAAGCCAAAAAATTTTTCGCAATTCTGCTGCTCCAAACGCTTAACCAGAATGGCCTAGGGAAAAAATACACATACCGTTGTAATCGGGCGAGTTTCTTCTTTCAGATGCAATAGGAATTTTTGTGTTAGGTCAATCCGTTCGCGAGATATGGGAGTTTGAAGCTAAGAAATGGTTGAGAAGACAACAAATTTTTCGCACTTCTGCTGCTCCAATCGCTTAACCAGAATGGCCTAGGGAAAAAATACGCATACCGTTGTAATCGGGCGAGTTTCTACCTTCAGATGCAATAGGAATTTTTGGGTTAGGTCAATCCGTTTGCGAGATATGGTAGTTTGAAGCCAAGAAATGGTTGAGAAGGCAAAAAATTTTTCGCAATTCTGCTGCTCCAAACGCTTAACCAGAATGGCCCAGGGAAAAAATACGCATACCGTTGTAATCGGGCGAGTTTCTACTTTCAGACGCAGCAGGAATTTTTGGGTTTGGTCAATCCGTTCGCGAGATATGGGACTTTGAAGCCAAGAAATGGTTGAGAAGACAACAAATTTTTCGCAATTCTGCTGCTCCAAACGCTTAACCAGAATGGGCTAGGGAAAAAATACACATACCGTTGAAATCGGGCGAGTTTCTACTTTCACATGCAACAGGAATTTTTGGGTTAGGTCAATCCGTTCGCGAGATATGGGAGTTTGAAGCCAAGAAATGGTTGAGAAGGCACAAAATTTTTCGCAATTCTGCTGATCCAAACGCTTAACCAGAATGGCCTAGGGAAAAAATACACGTACCGTTTTAACCGGGCGAGTTTCTACTTTCAGACGCAACAGGAATTTTTGGGTTAGGTCAATCCGTTCGCGAGATATGGGAGTTGGAAGCCAAGAAATGGTTCAGAAGCCAAAAAATTTTTCGCAATTCTGCTGCTCCAAACGCTTAACCAGAATGGCCTAGGGAAAAAATACTCATACCGTTGTAATCGGGCGAGTTTCTACTTTCAGTTACAATAGGAATTTTTGGGTTAGGTCAGTCCGTTCGAGAGATATGGCAGTTTGAATCCAAGAAATGGTTAAGAAGGCAAAAAATTTTTCGCAATTCTGCTGCTCCAAACGCTTAACCAGAATGCGCTAGGGAAAAAATACACATACCGTTGTAATCGGGCGAGTTTCTACTTTCAGATGCAATAGGAATTTTTGTGTTAGGTCAATCCGTTCGCGAGATATGGGAGTTTGAAGCTAAGAAATGGTTGTGAAGACAACAAATTTTTCGCACTTCTGCTGCTCCAATCGCTTAACCAGAATGGCCTAGGGAAAAAATACGCATACCGTTGTAATCGGGCGAGTTTCTACCTTCAGATGCAATAGGAATTTTTGGGTTAGGTCATTCCGTTCGCGAGATATGGGAGTTTGAAGCCAAGAAATGGTTGAGAAGGCACAAAATTTTTCGCAATTCTGCTGCTCCAAACGCTTAACCAGAATGGCCTAGGGAAAAAATACACATACCGTTGTAATCGGGCGAGTTTCTACTTTCAGTTACAATAGGAATTTTTGGGTTAGGTCAATCCGTTCGCGAGATATGGGACTTTGAAGCTAAGAAATGGTTGACAAGACAACAAATTTTTCGCACTTCTGCTGCTCCAATCGCTTAACCAGAATGGCCTAGGGGAAAAATACACGTACCGTTAGTAATCGGGCGAGTTTCTACTTTCACACGCAACAGGAATTTTTGGGTTAGGTCAATCCGTTCGCGAGATATGGGAGTTTGAAGCCAAGAAATGGTTAAGGAGGCATAAAATTTTTCGCAATTCTGCTGCTCCAAACGCTTAACCAGAATGGCCTAGGGTAAAAATACACATACCGTTGTAATCGGGCGAGCTTCTACTTTCAGATGCAATAGGAATTTTTGGGTTGGGTCAATCCGTTCGCGAGATATGGGACTTTGAAGCTAAGAAATGGTTGAGAAGGCATAAAATTTTTCGCAATTCTGCTGATCCAAACGCTTAACCAGAATGGGCTAGGGAAAAAACACACATACCGTTGAAATCGGGCGAGTTTCTACTTTCAGATGCAATAGGAATTTTTGGGTTAGTCAATCCGTTCGCGAGATATGGGACTTTGAAGCTAAGAAGTGGTTGAGAAGACAACATATTTTTCGCAATTCTGCTGCTCCAAACGCCTAACCAGAATGGGCTAGGGAAAAAACACACAAACCGTTGAAATCGGGCGAGTTTCTACTTTCAGATGCAATAGGAATTTTTGGGTTAGGTCAATCCGTTCGCGAGATATGGGAGTTTGAAGCCAAGAAATGGTTGAGAAGGCAACAAATTTTTCGCAATTCTGCTGCTCCAAACGCTTAACCAGAATGGCCTAGGGAAAAAATACACATACCGTTGTAATCGGGCGAGTTTCTACTTTCAGTTTCAATAGGAATTTTTGGGTTAGGTCAATCCGTTCGCGAGATATGGGAGTTTGAAGCCAAGAAATGGTTAAGAAGGCAAAAAATTTTTCGCAATTCTGCTGCTCCAATCGCTTAACCAGAATGGCCTAGGGGAAAAATGCACGTACCATTGTAATCGGGAAAGTTTCTACTTCCACACGCAACAGGAATTTTTGGGTTAGGTCAATCCGTTCGCGAGATATGGGAGTTTGAAGCTAAGAAATGGTTGACAAGACAACAAATTTTTCCCACTTCTGCTGCTCCAATCGCCTAACCAGAATGGGCTAGGGAAAAAACACACATACCGTTGAAATCGGGCGAGTTTCTACTTTCAAATGAAATAGGAATTTTTGGGTTAGGTCAATCCGTTCGCGAGATATGGGAGTTCGAAGCTAAGAAATGGTTGAGAAGACAACAAATTTTTCGCAATTCTGCTGCTCCAAACGCTTAACCAGAATGGGCTAGGGAAAAAATACACATACCGTTGTAATCGGGCGAGTTTCTACTTTCAGACGCAACAGGAATTTTTGGGTTGGGTCAATTCGTTCGCGAGATATGGGAGTTTGAAGCCAAGAAATGGTTGTGGCGGCAAAAAATATTTCGCAATTCTGCTGATCCAAACGCTTAACCAGAATGGCCTAGGGAAAAAATACACATAACGTTGTAATCGGGCGAGTGTTCTACTTTCAAATGCAATAGGAATTTTTGGGTTAGGTCAATCCGTTCGCGAGATATGGGAGTTTGGAGCTAAGAAATGGTTGAGAAGACAACAAATTTTTCGCAATTCTGTTGCTCCAAACGCTTAACCGGAATGGCCTAGGGAAAAAATACACATACCGTTGTAATCGGGCGAGTTTCTACTTTCAGTTGCAATAGGAATTTTTGGGTTAGGTCAATCCGTTCGCGAGATATGAGAGTTTGAAGCCAAGAAATGGTTGAGAAGGCAAAAAATTTTTCGCAATTCTGCTGCTCCAAACGCTTAACCAGATCGGCCTAGGGAAAAAATACACATACCGTTGTTATCGGGCGAATTTCTACTTTCAGTTACAATAGGAATTTTTGGGTTAGGTCAATCCGTTCGCGAGATATGGGAGTTTGAAGCCAAGAAATGGTTGTGGCGGCAAAAAATATTTCGCAATTCTGCTGATCCAAACGCTTAACCAGAATGGCCCAGGGAAAAAATACGCATACCGTTGTAATCGGGCGAGTTTCTACTTTCAGACGCAGCAGGAATTTTTGGGTTTGGTCAATCCGTTCGCGAGATATGGGACTTTGAAGCCAAGAAATGGTTGAGAAGACAACAAATTTTTCGCAATTCTGCTGCTCCAAACGCTTAACCAGAATGGGCTAGGGAAAAAATACACATACCGTTGAAATCGGGCGAGTTTCTACTTTCACATGCAACAGGAATTTTTGGGTTAGGTCAATCCGTTCGCGAGATATGGGAGTTTGAAGCCAAGAAATGGTTGAGAAGGCACAAAATTTTTCGCAATTCTGCTGATCCAAACGCTTAACCAGAATGGCCTAGGGAAAAAATACACGTACCGTTTTAACCGGGCGAGTTTCTACTTTCAGACGCAACAGGAATTTTTGGGTTAGGTCAATCCGTTCGCGAGATATGGGAGTTGGAAGCCAAGAAATGGTTCAGAAGCCAAAAAATTTTTCGCAATTCTGCTGCTCCAAACGCTTAACCAGAATGGCCTAGGGAAAAAATACACATACCGTTGAAATCGGGCGAGTTTCTACTTTCACATGCAACAGGAATTTTTGGGTTAGGTCAATCCGTTCGCGAGATATGGGAGTTTGGAGCTAAGAAATGGTTGAGAAGACAACAAATTTTTCGCAATTCTGTTGCTCCAAACGCTTAACCGGAATGGCCTAGGGAAAAAATACACATACCGTTGTAATCGGGCGAGTTTCTACTTTCAGTTACAATAGGAATTTTTGGGTTAGGTCAATCCGTTCGCGAGATATGGGAGTTTGAAGCCAAGAAATGGTTGAGAAGGCAAAAAATTTTTCGCAATTCTGCTGCTCCAAACGCTTAACCAGAATGGCCCAGGGAAAAAATACGCATACCGTTGTAATCGGGCGAGTTTCTACTTTCAGACGCAGCAGGAATTTTTGGGTTTGGTCAATCCGTTCGCGAGATATGGGACTTTGAAGCCAAGAAATGGGTGAGAAGACAACAAATTTTTCGCAATTCTGCTGCTCCAAACGCTTAACCAGAATGGGCTAGGGAGAAAATACACATACCGTTGAAATCGGGCGAGTTTCTACTTTCACATGCAACAGGAATTTTTGGGTTAGGTCAATCCGTTCGCGAGATATGGGAGTTTGAAGCCAAGAAATGGTTGAGAAGGCACAAAATTTTTCGCAATTCTGCTGATCCAAACGCTTAACCAGAATGGCCTAGGGAAAAAATACACGTACCGTTTTAACCGGGCGAGTTTCTACTTTCAGACGCAACAGGAATTTTTGGGTTAGGTCAATCCGTTCGCGAGATATGGGAGTTGGAAGCCAAGAAATGGTTCAGAAGCCAAAAAATTTTTCGCAATTCTGCTGCTCCAAACGCTTAACCAGAATGGCCTAGGGAAAAAATACTCATACCGTTGTAATCGGGCGAGTTTCTACTTTCAGTTACAATAGGAATTTTTGGGTTAGGTCAGTCCGTTCGAGAGATATGGCAGTTTGAATCCAAGAAATGGTTAAGAAGGCAAAAAATTTTTCGCAATTCTGCTGCTCCAAACGCTTAACCAGAATGCGCTAGGGAAAAAATACACATACCGTTGTAATCGGGCGAGTTTCTACTTTCAGATGCAATAGGAATTTTTGTGTTAGGTCAATCCGTTCGCGAGATATAGGAGTTTCAAGCTAAGAAATGGTTGTGAAGACAACAAATTTTTCGCACTTCTGCTGCTCCAATCGCTTAACCAGAATGGCCTAGGGAAAAAATACGCATACCGTTGTAATCGGGCGAGTTTCTACCTTCAGATGCAATAGGAATTTTTGGGTTAGGTCATTCCGTTCGCGAGATATGGGAGATTGATGCCAAGAAATGGTAGAGAAGGCAAAAAATTTTTCACAATTCTGCTGCTCCAGACGCTTAACCAGAATGGCCTAGGGAAAAAATACACATACCGTTGTAATCGGGCGAGTTTCTACTTTCAGATGCAATAGGAATTTTTGGGTTAGGTCAATCCGTTCGCGAGATATGGGAGTTTGAAGCCAAGAAATGGTTGAGAAGGCACAAAATTTTTCGCAATTCTGCTGCTCCAAACGCTTAACCAGAATGGCCTAGGGAAAAAATACACATACCGTTGTAATCGGGCGAGCTTCTACTTTCAGATGCAATAGGAATTTTTGGGTTGGGTCAATCCGTTCGCGAGATATGGGACTTTGAAGCTAAGAAATGGTTGAGAAGGCATAAAATTTTTCGCAATTCTGCTGATCCAAACGCTTAACCAGAATGGCCTAGGGAAAAAATACACATACCGTTGTAATCGGGCGAGTTTCTACTTTCAGATGCAATAGGAATTTTTGGGTTAGGTCAATCCGTTCGCGAGATATGGGACTTTGAAGCTAAGAAGTGGTTGAGAAGACAACATATTTTTCGCAATTCTGCTGCTCCAAACGCCTAACAATGGGCTAGGGAGAAAATACACATACCGTTGAAATCGGGCGAGTTTCTACTTTCACATGCAACAGGAATTTTTGGGTTAGGTCAATCCGCTCGCGAGATATGGGAGTTTGAAGCCAAGAAATGGTTGAGAAGGCACAAAATTTTTCGCAATTCTGCTGATCCAAACGCTTAACCAGAATGGCCTAGGGAAAAAAATACACGTACCGTTTTAACCGGGCGAGTTTCTACTTTCAGACGCAACAGGAATTTTTGGGTTAGGTCAATCCGTTCGCGAGATATGGGAGTTGGAAGCCAAGAAATGGTTCAGAAGCCAAAAAATTTTTCGCAATTCTGCTGCTCAAACGCTTAACCAGAATGGCCTAGGGAAAAAATACTCATATCCGTTGTAATCGGGCGAGTTTCTACTTTCAGTTACAATAGGAATTTTTGGGTTAGGTCAGTCCGTTCGAGAGATATGGCAGTTTGAATCCAAGAAATGGTTAAGAAGGCAAAAAATTTTTCGCAATTCTGCTGCTCCAAACGCTTAACCAGAATGCGCTAGGGAAAAAATACACATACCGTTGTAATCGGGCGAGTTTCTACTTTCAGATGCAATAGGAATTTTTGTGTTAGGTCAATCCGTTCGCGAGATATGGGAGTTTCAAGCTAAGAAATGGTTGTGAAGACAACAAATTTTTCGCACTTCTGCTGCTCCAATCGCTTAACCAGAATGGCCTAGGGAAAAAATACGCATACCGTTGTAATCGGGCGAGTTTTCTACTTTCAGACGCAGCAGGAATTTTTGGGTTTGGTCAATCCGTTCGCGAGATATGGGACTTTGAAGCCAAGAAATGGTAGAGAAGGCAAAAAATTTTTTCACAATTCTGCTGCTCCAGACGCTTAACCAGAATGGCCTAGGGAAAAAATACACATACCGTTGTAATCGGGCGAGTTTCTACTTTCAGATGCAATAGGAATTTTTGGGTTAGGTCAATCCGTTCGCGAGATATGGGAGTTTGAAGCCAAGAAATGGTTGAGAAGGCACAAAATTTTTCGCAATTCTGCTGCTCCAAACGCTTAACCAGAATGGCCTAGGGAAAAAATACACATACCGTTGTAATCGGGCGAGTTTCTACTTTCAGTTACAATAGGAATTTTTGGGTTAGGTCAATCCGTTCGCGAGATATGGGACTTTGAAGCTAAGAAATGGTTGACAAGACAACAAATTTTTCGCACTTCTGCTGCTCCAATCGCTTAACCAGAATGGCCTAGGGGAAAAATACACGTACCGTTAGTAATCGGGCGAGTTTCTACTTTCACACGCAACAGGAATTTTTGGGTTAGGTCAATCCGTTCGCGAGATATGGGAGTTTGAAGCCAAGAAATGGTTAAGGAGGCATAAAATTTTTCGCAATTCTGCTGCTCCAAACGCTTAACCAGAATGGCCTAGGGTAAAAATACACATACCGTTGTAATCGGGTGAGCTTCTACTTTCAGATGCAATAGGAATTTTTGGGTTGGGTCAATCCGTTCGCGAGATATGGGACTTTGAAGCTAAGAAATGGTTGAGAAGGCATAAAATTTTTCGCAATTCTGCTGATCCAAACGCTTAACCAGAATGGCCTAGGGAAAAAATACACATACCGTTGTAATCGGGCGAGTTTCTACTTTCAGATGCAATAGGAATTTTTGGGTTAGGTCAATCCGTTCGCGAGATATGGGACTTTGAAGCTAAGAAGTGGTTGAGAAGACAACATATTTTTCGCAATTCTGCTGCTCCAAACGCCTAACCAGAATGGGCTAGGGAAAAAACACACATACCGTTGAAATCGGGCGAGTTTCTACTTTCAGATGCAATAGGAATTTTTGGGTTAGGTCAATCCGTTCGCGAGATATGGGAGTTTGAAGCCAAGAAATGGTTGAGAAGGCAACAAATTTTTCGCAATTCTGCTGCTCCAAACGCTTAACCAGAATGGCCTAGGGAAAAAATACACATACCGTTGTAATCGGGCGAGTTTCTACTTTCAGTTACAATAGGAATATTTGGGTTAGGTCAATCCGTTCGCGAGATATGGGAGTTTGAAGCCAAGAAATGGTTAAGAAGGCAAAAAATTTTTCGCAATTCTGCTGCTCCAATCGCTTAACCAGAATGGCCTAGGGGAAAAATGCACGTACCATTGTAATCGGGAGAGTTTCTACTTCCACACGCAACAGGAATTTTTGGGTTAGGTCAATCCGTTCGCGAGATATGGGAGTTTGAAGCTAAGAAATGGTTGACAAGACAACAAATTTTTCCCACTTCTGCTGCTCCAATCGCCTAACCAGAATGGGCTAGGGAAAAAACACACATACCGTTGAAATCGGGCGAGTTTCTACTTTCAAATGAAATAGGAATTTTTGGGTTAGGTCAATCCGTTCGCGAGATATGGGAGTTCGAAGCTAAGAAATGGTTGAGAAGACAACAAATTTTTCGCAATTCTGCTGCTCCAAACGCTTAACCAGAATGGGCTAGGGAAAAAATACACATACCGTTGTAATCGGGCGAGTTTCTACTTTCAGACGCAACAGGAATTTTTGGGTTGGGTCAATTCGTTCGCGAGATATGGGAGTTTGAAGCCAAGAAATGGTTGTGGCGGCAAAAAATATTTCGCAATTCTGCTGATCCAAACGCTTAACCAGAATGGCCTAGGGAAAAAATACACATAACGTTGTAATCGGGCGAGTGTTCTACTTTCAAATGCAATAGGAATTTTTGGGTTAGGTCAATCCGTTCGCGAGATATGGGAGTTTGGAGCTAAGAAATGGTTGAGAAGACAACAAATTTTTCGCAATTCTGTTGCTCCAAACGCTTAACCGGAATGGCCTAGGGAAAAAATACACATACCGTTGTAATCGGGCGAGTTTCTACTTTCAGTTGCAATAGGAATTTTTGGGTTAGGTCAATCCGTTCGCGAGATATGGGAGTTTGAAGCCAAGAAATGGTTGAGAAGGCAAAAAATTTTTCGCAATTCTGCTGCTCCAAACGCTTAACCAGATCGGCCTAGGGAAAAAATACACATACCGTTGTTATCGGGCGAATTTCTACTTTCAGTTACAATAGGAATTTTTGGGTTAGGTCAATCCGTTCGCGAGATATGGGAGTTTGAAGCCAAGAAGTGGTTAAGAAGGCAAAAAATTTTTCGCAATTCTGCTGCTCCAAACGCTTAACCAGAATGGGCTAGGGAAAAAATACACATACCGTTGTAATCGAGCGAGTTTCTACTTTCAGACGCAACAGGAATTTTTGGGTTGGGTCAATTCGTTCGCGAGATATGGGAGTTTGAAGCCAAGAAATGGTTGAGGCGGCAAAAAATATTTCGCAGTTCTGCTGATCCAAACGCTTAACCAGAATGGCCTAGGGAAAAAATACACATACCGTTGTAATCGGGCGAGTCTCTACTTTCAGATGCAATAGGAATTTTTGGGTTAGGTCAATCGGTTCGCGAGATATGGGAGTTTGAAGCCAAGAAATGGTTGAGAAGGCAAAAAATTTTTCGCAATTCTGCTGCTCCAAACGCTTAACCAGAATGGCCCAGGGAAAAAATACGCATACCGTTGTAATCGGGCGAGTTTCTACTTTCAGACGCAGCAGGAATTTTTGGGTTTGGTCAATCCGTTCGCGAGATATGGGACTTTGAAGCCAAGAAATGGTTGAGAAGACAACAAATTTTTCGCAATTCTGCTGCTCCAAACGCTTAACCAGAATGGGCTAGGGAAAAAATACACATACCGTTGAAATCGGGCGAGTTTCTACTTTCACATGCAACAGGAATTTTTGGGTTAGGTCAATCCGTTCGCGAGATATGGGAGTTTGAAGCCAAGAAATGATTGAGAAGGCACAAAATTTTTCGCAATTCTGCTGATCCAAACGCTTAACCAGAATGGCCTAGGGAAAAAATACACGTACCGTTTTAACCGGGCGAGTTTCTACTTTCAGACGCAACAGGAATTTTTGGGTTAGGTCAATCCGTTCGCGAGATATGGGAGTTGGAAGCCAAGAAATGGTTGAGAAGCCAAAAAATTTTTCGCAATTCTGCTGCTCCAAACGCTTAACCAGAATGGCCTAGGGAAAAAATAATCTTACCGTTGTAATCGGGCGAGTTTCTACTTTCAGTTACAATAGGTATTTTTGGGTTAGGTCAGTCCGTTCGAGAGATATGGCAGTTTGAATCCAAGAAATGGTTAAGAAGGCAAAAAATTTTTCGCAATTCTGCTGCTCCAAACGCTTAACCAGAATGCGCTAGGGAAAAAATACACATTACCGTTGTAATCGGGCGAGTTTCTACTTTCAGATGCAATAGGAATTTTTGTGTTAGGTCAATCCGTTCGCGAGATATGGGAGTTTGAAGCTAAGAAATGGTTGAGAAGACAACAAATTTTTCGCACTTCTGCTGCTCCAATCGCTTAACCAGAATGGCCTAGGGGAAAAATACGCATACCGTTGTAATCGGGCGAGTTTCTACCTTCAGATGCAATAGGAATTTTTGGGTTAGGTCATTCCGTTCGCGAGATATGGGAGATTGATGCCAAGAAATGGTAGAGAAGGCAAAAAAATTTTCACAATTCTGCTGCTCCAGACGCTTAACCAGAATGGCCTAGGGAAAAAATACACATACCGTTGTAATCGGGCGAGTTTCTACTTTCAGATGCAATAGGAATTTTTGGGTTAGGTCAATCCGTTCGCGAGATATGGGAGTTTGAAACCAAGAAATGGTTGAGAAGGCACAAAATTTTTCGCAATTCTGCTGCTCCAAACGCTTAACCAGAATGGCCTAGGGAAAAAATACACATACCGTTGTAATCGGGCGAGTTTCTACTTTCAGTTACAATAGGAATTTTTGGGTTAGGTCAATCCGTTCGCGAGATATGGGACTTTGAAGCTAAGAAATGGTTGACAAGACAACAAATTTTTCGCACTTCTGCTGCTCCAATCGCTTAACCAGAATGGCCTAGGGGAAAAATACACGTACCGTTAGTAATCGGGCGAGTTTCTAATTTCACACGCAACAGGAATTTTTGGGTTAGGTCAATCCGTTCGCGAGATATGGGAGTTTGAAACCAAGAAATGGTTGAGAAGGCACAAAATTTTTCGCAATTCTGCTGCTCCAAACGCTTAACCAGAATGGCCTAGGGAAAAAATACACATACCGTTGTAAATCGGGCGAGCTTCTACTTTCAGATGCAATAGGAATTTTTGGGTTGGGTCAATCCGTTCGCGAGATATGGGACTTTGAAGCTAAGAAATGGTTGAGAAGGCATAAAATTTTTCGCAATTCTGCTGATCCACACGCTTAACCAGAATGGCCTAGGGAAAAAATACACATACCGTTGTAATCGGGCGAGTTTCTACTTTCAGATGCAATAGGAATTTTTGGGTTAGGTCAATCCGTTCGCGAGATATGGGAGTTTGAAACCAAGAAATGGTTGAGAAGGCACAAAATTTTTCGCAATTCTGCTGCTCCAAACGCTTAACCAGAATGGCCTAGGGAAAAAATACACATACCGTTGTAATCGGGCGAGTTTCTACTTTCAGTTACAATAGGAATTTTTGGGTTAGGTCAATCCGTTCGCGAGATATGGGACTTTGAAGCTAAGAAATGGTTGACAAGACAACAAATTTTTCGCACTTCTGCTGCTCCAATCGCTTAACCAGAATGGCCTAGGGGAAAAATACACGTACCGTTAGTAATCGGGCGAGTTTCTAATTTCACACGCAACAGGAATTTTTGGGTTAGGTCAATCCGTTCGCGAGATATGGAGTTTGAAACCAAGAAATGGTTGAGAAGGCACAAAATTTTTCGCAATTCTGCTGCTCCAAACGCTTAACCAGAATGGCCTAGGGAAAAAATACACATACCGTTGTAATCGGGCGAGCTTCTACTTTCAGATGCAATAGGAATTTTTGGGTTGGGTCAATCCGTTCGCGAGATATGGGACTTTGAAGCTAAGAAATGGTTGAGATGGCATAAAATTTTTCGCAATTCTGCTGATCCACACGCTTAACCAGAATGGCCTAGGGAAAAAATACACATACCGTTGTAATCGGGCGAGTTTCTACTTTCAGATGCAATAGGAATTTTTGGGTTAGGTCAATCCGTTCGCGAGATATGGGACTTTGAAGCTAAGAAGTGGTTGAGAAGACAACATATTTTTCGCAATTCTGCTGCTCCAAACGCCTAACCAGAATGGGCTAGGGAAAAAACACACATACCGTTGAAATCGGGCGAGTTTCTACTTTCAGATGCAATAGGAATTTTTGGGTTAGGTCAATCCGTTCGCGAGATATGGGAGTTTGAAGCCAAGAAATGGTTGAGAAGGCAACAAATTTTTCGCAATTCTGCTGCTCCAAACGCTTAACCAGAATGGCCTAGGGAAAAAATACACATACCGTTGTAATCGGGCGAGTTTCTACTTTCAGTTACAATAGGAATTTTTGGGTTAGGTCAATCCGTTCGCGAGATATGGGAGTTTGAAGCCAAGAAATGGTTAAGAAGGCAAAAAATTTTTCGCAATTCTGCTGCTCCAATCGCTTAACCAGAATGGCCTAGGGGAAAAATGCACGTACCATTGTAATCGGGAGAGTTTCTACTTCCACACGCAACAGGAATTTTTGGGTTAGGTCAATCCGTTCGCGAGATATGGGAGTTTGAAGCTAAGAAATGGTTGACAAGACAACAAATTTTTCCCACTTCTGCTGCTCCAAACGCCTAACCAGAATGGGCTAGGGAAAAAACACACATACCGTTGAAATCGGGCGAGTTTCTACTTTCAGATGCAATAGGAATTTTTGGGTTAGGTCAATCCGTTCGCGAGATATGGGAGTTTGAAGCCAAGAAATGGTTGAGAAGGCAACAAATTTTTCGCAATTCTGCTGCTCCAAACGCTTAACCAGAATGGCCTAGGGAAAAAATACACATACCGTTGTAATCGGGCGAGTTTCTACTTTCAGTTACAATAGGAATTTTTGGGTTAGGTCAATCCGTTCGCGAGATATGGGAGTTTGAAGCCAAGAAATGGTTAAGAAGGCAAAAAATTTTTCGCAATTCTGCTGCTCCAATCGCTTAACCAGAATGGCCTAGGGGAAAAATGCACGTACCATTGTAATCGGGAGAGTTTCTACTTCCACACGCAACAGGAATTTTTGGGTTAGGTCAATCCGTTCGCGAGATATGGGAGTTTGAAGCTAAGAAATGGTTGACAAGACAACAAATTTTTCCCACTTCTGCTGCTCCAATCGCCTAACCAGAATGGGCTAGGGAAAAAACACACATACCGTTGAAATCGGGCGAGTTTCTACTTTCAGATACAATAGGAATTTTTGGGTTAGGTCAATCCGTTCGCGAGATATGGGAGTTTGAAGCCAAGAAATGGTTAAGAAGGCAAAAAATTTTTCGCAATTCTGCTGCTCCAATCGCTTAACCAGAATGGCCTAGGGGAAAAATGCACGTACCATTGTAATCGGGAGAGTTTCTACTTCCACACGCAACAGGAATTTTTGGGTTAGGTCAATCCGTTCGCGAGATATGGGAGTTTGAAGCTAAGAAATGGTTGACAAGACAACAAATTTTTCCCACTTCTGCTGCTCCAATCGCCTAACCAGAATGGGCTAGGGAAAAAACACACATACCGTTGAAATCGGGCGAGTTTCTACTTTCAGATGCATTAGGAATTTTTGGGTTAGGTCAATCCGTTCGCGAGATATGGGAGTTTGAAGCCAAGAAATGGTTAAGAAGGCAAAAAATTTTTCGCAATTCTGCTGCTCCAATCGCTTAACCAGAATGGCCTAGGGGAAAAATGCACGTACCATTGTAATCGGGAGAGTTTCTACTTCCACACGCAACAGGAATTTTTGGGTTAGGTCAATCCGTTCGCGAGATATGGGAGTTTGAAGCTAAGAAATGGTTGACAAGACAACAAATTTTTCCCACTTCTGCTGCTCCAAACGCTTAACCAGAATGCGCTAGGGAAAAAATACACATACCGTTGTAATCGGGCGAGTTTCTACTTTCAGATGCAATAGGAATTTTTGTGTTAGGTCAATCCGTTCGCGAGATATGGGAGTTTGAAGCTAAGAAATGGTTGAGAAGACAACAAATTTTTCGCACTTCTGCTGCTCCAATCGCTTAACCAGAATGGCCTAGGGGAAAAATACGCATACCGTTGTAATCGGGCGAGTTTCTACCTTCAGATGCAATAGGAATTTTTGGGTTAGGTCATTCCGTTCGCGAGATATGGGAGATTGATGCCAAGAAATGGTAGAGAAGGCAAAAAAATTTTCACAATTCTGCTGCTCCAGACGCTTAACCAGAATGGCCTAGGGAAAAAATACACATACCGTTGTAATCGGGCGAGTTTCTACTTTCAGATGCAATAGGAATTTTTGGGTTAGGTCAATCCGTTCGCGAGATATGGGAGTTTGAAACCAAGAAATGGTTGAGAAGGCACAAAATTTTTCGCAATTCTGCTGCTCCAAACGCTGAACCAGAATGGCCTAGGGAAAAAATACACATACCGTTGTAATCGGGCGAGTTTCTACTTTCAGTTACAATAGGAATTTTTGGGTTAGGTCAATCCGTTCGCGAGATATGGGACTTTGAAGCTAAGAAATGGTTGACAAGACAACAAATTTTTCGCACTTCTGCTGCTCCAATCGCTTAACCAGAATGGCCTAGGGGAAAAATACACGTACCGTTAGTAATCGGGCGAGTTTCTACTTTCACACGCAACAGGAATTTTTGGGTTAGGTCAATCCGTTCGCGAGATATGGGAGTTTGAAACCAAGAAATGGTTGAGAAGGCACAAAATTTTTCGCAATTCTGCTGCTCCAAACGCTTAACCAGAATGGCCTAGGGAAAAAATACACATACCGTTGTAATCGGGCGAGCTTCTACTTTCAGATGCAATAGGAATTTTTGGGTTGGGTCAATCCGTTCGCGAGATATGGGACTTTGAAGCTAAGAAATGGTTGAGAAGGCATAAAATTTTTCGCAATTCTGCTGATCCACACGCTTAACCAGAATGGCCTAGGGAAAAAATACACATACCGTTGTAATCGGGCGAGTTTCTACTTTCAGATGCAATAGGAATTTTTGGGTTAGGTCAATCCGTTCGCGAGATATGGGACTTTGAAGCTAAGAAGTGGTTGAGAAGACAACATATTTTTCGCAATTCTGCTGCTCCAAACGCCTAACCAGAATGGGCTAGGGAAAAAACACACATACCGTTGAAATCGGGCGAGTTTCTACTTTCAGATGCAATAGGAATTTTTGGGTTAGGTCAATCCGTTCGCGAGATATGGGAGTTTGAAGCCAAGAAATGGTTGAGAAGGCAACAAATTTTTCGCAATTCTGCTGCTCCAAACGCTTAACCAGAATGGCCTAGGGAAAAAATACACATACCGTTGTAATCGGGCGAGTTTCTACTTTCAGTTACAATAGGAATTTTTGGGTTAGGTCAATCCGTTCGCGAGATATGGGAGTTTGAAGCCAAGAAATGGTTAAGAAGGCAAAAAATTTTTCGCAATTCTGCTGCTCCAATCGCTTAACCAGAATGGCCTAGGGGAAAAATGCACGTACCATTGTAATCGGGAGAGTTTCTACTTCCACACGCAACAGGAATTTTTGGGTTAGGTCAATCCGTTCGCGAGATATGGGAGTTTGAAGCTAAGAAATGGTTGACAAGACAACAAATTTTTCCCACTTCTGCTGCTCCAATCGCCTAACCAGAATGGGCTAGGGAAAAAACACACATACCGTTGAAATCGGGCGAGTTTCTAATTTCAGATACAATAGGAATTTTTGGGTTAGGTCAATCCGTTCGCGAGATATGGGAGTTTGAAGCCAAGAAATGGTTAAGAAGGCAAAAAATTTTTCGCAATTCTGCTGCTCCAATCGCTTAACCAGAATGGCCTAGGGGAAAAATGCACGTACCATTGTAATCGGGAGAGTTTCTACTTCCACACGCAACAGGAATTTTTGGGTTAGGTCAATCCGTTCGCGAGATATGGGAGTTTGAAGCTAAGAAATGGTTGACAAGACAACAAATTTTTCCCACTTCTGCTGCTCCAATCGCCTAACCAGAATGGGCTAGGGAAAAAACACACATACCGTTGAAATCGGGCGAGTTTCTACTTTCAGATGCATTAGGAATTTTTGGGTTAGGTCAATCCGTTCGCGAGATATGGGAGTTTGAAGCCAAGAAATGGTTAAGAAGGCAAAAAATTTTTCGCAATTCTGCTGCTCCAATCGCTTAACCAGAATGGCCTAGGGGAAAAATGCACGTACCATTGTAATCGGGAGAGTTTCTACTTCCACACGCAACAGGAATTTTTGGGTTAGGTCAATCCGTTCGCGAGATATGGGAGTTTGAAGCTAAGAAATGGTTGACAAGACAACAAATTTTTCCCACTTCTGCTGCTCCAATCGCCTAACCAGAATGGGCTAGGGAAAAAACACACATACCGTTGAAATCGGGCCAGTTTCTACTTTCAGATACAATAGGAATTTTTGGGTTAGGTCAATCCGTTCGCGAGATATGGGAGTTTGAAGCCAAGAAATGGTTAAGAAGGCAAAAAATTTTTCGCAATTCTGCTGCTCCAATCGCTTAACCAGAATGGCCTAGGGGAAAAATTCACGTACCATTGTAATCGGGAGAGTTTCTACTTCCACACGCAACAGGAATTTTTGGGTTAGGTCAATCCGTTCGCGAGATATGGGAGTTTGAAGCTAAGAAATGGTTGACAAGACAACAAATTTTTCCCACTTCTGCTGCTCCAATCGCCTAACCAGAATGGGCTAGGGAAAAAACACACATACCGTTGAAATCGGGCGAGTTTCTACTTTCAGATGCATTAGGAATTTTTGGGTTAGGTCAATCCGTTCGCGAGATATGGGAGTTTGAAGCCAAGAAATGGTTAAGAAGGCAAAAAATTTTTCGCAATTCTGCTGCTCCAAACGCTTAACCAGAATGGCCTAGGGAAATAATACACATACCGTTGTAATCGGGCGAGTTTCTACTTTCAGATGCAATAGGAATTTTTGGGTTAGGTCAATCCGTTCGCGAGATATGGGACTTTGAAGCTAAGAAGTGGTTGAGAAGACAACATATTTTTCGCAATTCTGCTGCTCCAAACGCCTAACCAGAATGGGCTAGGGAAAAACACACATACCGTTGAAATCGGGCGAGTTTCTACTTTCAGATGCAATAGGAATTTTTGGGTTAGGTCAATCCGTTCGCGAGATATGGGAGTTTGAAGCCAAGAAATGGTTGAGAAGGCAACAAATTTTTCGCAATTCTGCTGCTCCAAACGCTTAACCAGAATGGCCTAGGGAAAAAATACACATACCGTTGTAATCGGGCGAGTTTCTACTTTCAGTTACAATAGGAATTTTTGGGTTAGGTCAATCCGTTCGCGAGATATGGGAGTTTGAAGCCAAGAAATGGTTAAGAAGGCAAAAAATTTTTCGCAATTCTGCTGCTCCAATCGCTTAACCAGAATGGCCTAGGGGAAAAATGCACGTACCATTGTAATCGGGAGAGTTTCTACTTCCACACGCAACAGGAATTTTTGGGTTAGGTCAATCCGTTCGCGAGATATGGGAGTTTGAAGCTAAGAAATGGTTGACAAGACAACAAATTTTTCGCACTTCTGCTGCTCCAATCGCCTAACAAGAATGGGCTAGGGAAAAAACACACATACCGTTGAAATCGGGCGAGTTTCTACTTTCAGATGCATTAGGAATTTTTGGGTTAGGTCAATCCGTTCGCGAGATATGGGAGTTTGAAGCCAAGAAATGGTTAAGAAGGCAAAAAATTTTTCGCAATTCTGCTGCTCCAAACGCTTAACCAGAATGGCCTAGGGTAAAAATACACATACCGTTGTAATCGGGCGAGCTTCTACTTTCAGATGCAATAGGAATTTTTGGGTTGGGTCAATCCGTTCGCGAGATATGGGACTTTGAAGCTAAGAAATGGTTGAGAAGGCATAAAATTTTTCGCAATTCTGCTGATCCAAACGCTTAACCAGAATGGCCTAGGGAAAAAATACACATACCGTTGTAATCGGGCGAGTTTCTACTTTCAGATGCAATAGGAATTTTTGGGTTAGGTCAATCCGTTCGCGAGATATGGGAGTTTGAAGCCAAGAAATGGTTGAGAAGGCAACAAATTTTTCGCAATTCTGCTGCTCCAAACGCTTAACCAGAATGGCCTAGGGAAAAAATACACATACCGTTGTAATCGGGCGAGTTTCTACTTTCAGTTACAATAGGAATATTTGGGTTAGGTCAATCCGTTCGCGAGATATGGGAGTTTGAAGCCAAGAAATGGTTAAGAAGGCAAAAAATTTTTCGCAATTCTGCTGCTCCAATCGCTTAACCAGAATGGCCTAGGGGAAAAATGCACGTACCATTGTAATCGGGAGAGTTTCTACTTCCACACGCAACAGGAATTTTTGGGTTAGGTCAATCCGTTCGCGAGATATGGGAGTTTGAAGCTAAGAAATGGTTGACAAGACAACAAATTTTTCGCACTTCTGCTGCTCCAATCGCCTAACAAGAATGGGCTAGGGAAAAAACACACATACCGTTGAAATCGGGCGAGTTTCTACTTTCAGATGCATTAGGAATTTTTGGGTTAGGTCAATCCGTTCGCGAGATATGGGAGTTTGAAGCCAAGAAATGGTTAAGAAGGCAAAAAATTTTTCGCAATTCTGCTGCTCCAAACGCTTAACCAGAATGGCCTAGGGTAAAAATACACATACCGTTGTAATCGGGCGAGCTTCTACTTTCAGATGCAATAGGAATTTTTGGGTTGGGTCAATCCGTTCGCGAGATATGGGACTTTGAAGCTAAGAAATGGTTGAGAAGGCATAAAATTTTTCGCAATTCTGCTGATCCAAACGCTTAACCAGAATGGCCTAGGGAAAAAATACACATACCGTTGTAATCGGGCGAGTTTCTACTTTCAGATGCAATAGGAATTTTTGGGTTAGGTCAATCCGTTCGCGAGATATGGGACTTTGAAGCTAAGAAGTGGTTGAGAAGACAACATATTTTTCGCAATTCTGCTGCTCCAAACGCCTAACCAGAATGGGCTAGGGAAAAAACACACATACCGTTGAAATCGGGCGAGTTTCTACTTTCAGATGCAATAGGAATTTTTGGGTTAGGTCAATCCGTTCGCGAGATATGGGAGTTTGAAGCCAAGAAATGGTTGAGAAGGCAACAAATTTTTCGCAATTCTGCTGCTCCAAACGCTTAACCAGAATGGCCTAGGGAAAAAATACACATACCGTTGTAATCGGGCGAGTTTCTACTTTCAGTTACAATAGGAATATTTGGGTTAGGTCAATCCGTTCGCGAGATATGGGAGTTTGAAGCCAAGAAATGGTTAAGAAGGCAAAAATTTTTTCGCAATTCTGCTGCTCCAATCGCTTAACCAGAATGGCCTAGGGGAAAAATGCACGTACCATTGTAATCGGGAGAGTTTCTACTTCCACACGCAACAGGAATTTTTGGGTTAGGTCAATCCGTTCGCGAGATATGGGAGTTTGAAGCTAAGAAATGGTTGACAAGACAACAAATTTTTCCCACTTCTGCTGCTCCAATCGCCTAACCAGAATGGGCTAGGGAAAAAACACACATACCGTTGAAATCGGGCGAGTTTCTACTTTCAAATGAAATAGGAATTTTTGGGTTAGGTCAATCCGTTCGCGAGATATGGGAGTTCGAAGCTAAGAAATGGTTGAGAAGACAACAAATTTTTCGCAATTCTGCTGCTCCAAACGCTTAACCAGAATGGGCTAGGGAAAAAATACACATACCGTTGTAATCGGGCGAGTTTCTACTTTCAGACGCAACAGGAATTTTTGGGTTGGGTCAATTCGTTCGCGAGATATGGGAGTTTGAAGCCAAGAAATGGTTGTGGCGGCAAAAAATATTTCGCAATTCTGCTGATCCAAACGCTTAACCAGAATGGCCTAGGGAAAAAATACACATAACGTTGTAATCGGGCGAGTGTTCTACTTTCAAATGCAATAGGAATTTTTGGGTTAGGTCAATCCGTTCGCGAGATATGGGAGTTTGGAGCTAAGAAATGGTTGAGAAGACAACAAATTTTTCGCAATTCTGTTGCTCCAAACGCTTAACCGGAATGGCCTAGGGAAAAAATACACATACCGTTGTAATCGGGCGAGTTTCTACTTTCAGTTGCAATAGGAATTTTTGGGTTAGGTCAATCCGTTCGCGAGATATGGGAGTTTGAAGCCAAGAAATGGTTGAGAAGGCAAAAAATTTTTCGCAATTCTGCTGCTCCAAACGCTTAACCAGATCGGCCTAGGGAAAAAATACACATACCGTTGTTATCGGGCGAATTTCTACTTTCAGTTACAATAGGAATTTTTGGGTTAGGTCAATCCGTTCGCGAGATATGGGAGTTTGAAGCCAAGAAGTGGTTAAGAAGGCAAAAAATTTTTCGCAATTCTGCTGCTCCAAACGCTTAACCAGAATGGGCTAGGGAAAAAATACACATACCGTTGTAATCGAGCGAGTTTCTACTTTCAGACGCAACAGGAATTTTTGGGTTGGGTCAATTCGTTCGCGAGATATGGGAGTTTGAAGCCAAGAAATGGTTGAGGCGGCAAAAAATATTTCGCAGTTCTGCTGATCCAAACGCTTAACCAGAATGGCCTAGGGAAAAAATACACATACCGTTGTAATCGGGCGAGTCTCTACTTTCAGATGCAATAGGAATTTTTGGGTTAGGTCAATCGGTTCGCGAGATATGGGAGTTTGAAGCCAAGAAATGGTTGAGAAGGCAAAAAATTTTTCGCAATTCTGCTGCTCCAAACGCTTAACCAGAATGGCCCAGGGAAAAAATACGCATACCGTTGTAATCGGGCGAGTTTCTACTTTCAGACGCAGCAGGAATTTTTGGGTTTGGTCAATCCGTTCGCGAGATATGGGACTTTGAATCCAAGAAATGGTTGAGAAGACAACAAATTTTTCGCAATTCTGCTGCTCCAAACGCTTAACCAGAATGGGCTAGGGAAAAAATACACATACCGTTGAAATCGGGCGAGTTTCTACTTTCACATGCAACAGGAATTTTTGGGTTAGGTCAATCCGTTCGCGAGATATGGGAGTTTGAAGCCAAGAAATGATTGAGAAGGCACAAAATTTTTCGCAATTCTGCTGATCCAAACGCTTAACCAGAATGGCCTAGGGAAAAAATACACGTACCGTTTTAACCGGGCGAGTTTCTACTTTCAGTCGCAACAGGAATTTTTGGGTTAGGTCAATCCGTTCGCGAGATATGGGAGTTGGAAGCCAAGAAATGGTTGAGAAGCCAAAAAATTTTTCGCAATTCTGCTGCTCCAAACGCTTAACCAGAATGGCCTAGGGAAAAAATAATCTTACCGTTGTAATCGGGCGAGTTTCTACTTTCAGTTACAATAGGTATTTTTGGGTTAGGTCAGTCCGTTCGAGAGATATGGCAGTTTGAATCCAAGAAATGGTTAAGAAGGCAAAAAATTTTTCGCAATTCTGCTGCTCCAAACGCTTAACCAGAATGGCCTAGGGAAAAAATACACATACCGTTGTAATCGGGCGAGTTTCTACTTTCAGTTACAATAGGAATTTTTGGGTTAGGTCAATCCGTTCGCGAGATATGGGAGTTTGAAGCCAAGAAATGGTTAAGAAGGCAAAAAATTTTTCGCAATTCTGCTGCTCCAATCGCTTAACCAGAATGGCCTAGGGGAAAAATGCACGTACCATTGTAATCGGGAGAGTTTCTACTTCCACACGCAACAGGAATTTTTGGGTTAGGTCAATCCGTTCGCGAGATATGGTAGTTTGAAGCTAAGAAATGGTTGACAAGACAACAAATTTTTCGCCCTTCTGCTGCTCCAATCGCCTAACAAGAATGGGCTAGGGAAAAAACACACATACCGTTGAAATCGGGCGAGTTTCTACTTTCAGATGCATTAGGAATTTTTGGGTTAGGTCAATCCGTTCGCGAGATATGGGAGTTTGAAGCCAAGAAATGGTTAAGAAGGCAAAAAATTTTTCGCAATTCTGCTGCTCCAAACGCTTAACCAGAATGGCCTAGGGAAATAATACACATACCGTTGTAATCGGGCGAGTTTCTACTTTCAGATGCAATAGGAATTTTTGGGTTAGGTCAATCCGTTCGCGAGATATGGGACTTTGAAGCTAAGAAGTGGTTGAGAAGACAACATATTTTTCGCAATTCTGCTGCTCCAAACGCCTAACCAGAATGGGCTAGGGAAAAAACACACATACCGTTGAAATCGGGCGAGTTTCTACTTTCAGATGCAATAGGAATTTTTGGGTTAGGTCAATCCGTTCGCGAGGTATGGGAGTTTGAAGCCAAGAAATGGTTGAGAAGCCAACAAATTTTTCGCAATTCTGTTGCTCCAGTCGCTTAACCAGAATGGCCTAGGGGAAAAATACCCGTACCATTGTAATCGGGCGGGTTTCTACTTTCAAATGAAATAGGAATTTTTGGGTTAGGTCAATCCGTTCGCGACATATGGGAGTTCGAAGCTAAGAAATGGTTGAGAAGACAACAAATTTTTCGCAATTCTGCTGCTCCAAACGCTTAACCAGAATGGGCTAGGGAAAAAATACACACACCGTTGTAATCGGGCGAGTTTCTACTTTCAGACGCAACAGGAATTTTTGGGTTGGGTCAATTCGTTCGCGACATATGGGAGTTTGAAGCCAAGAAATGGTTGAGGCGGCAAAATATATTTCGCAATTCTGCTGATCCAAACGCTTAACCAGAATGGCCTAGGGAAAAAATACACATACCGTTGTAATCGGGCGAGTGTTCTACTTTCAAATGCAATAGGAATTTTTGGGTTAGGTCAATCCGTTCGCGAGATATGGGAGTTTGGAGATAAGAAATGGTTGAGAAGACAACAAATTTTTCGCAATTCTGTTGCTCCAAACGCTTAACCGGAATGGCCTAAGGAAAAAATCCACATACCGTTGTAATCGGGCGAGTTTCTACTTTCAGAAGCAACAGGAATTTTTGGGTTAGGTCAATCCGTTCGCGAGATATGGGAGTTTGAAGCCAAGAAATGGTTGAGAAGGCAAAAAATTTTTCGCAATTCTGCTGCTCCAAACGCTTAACCAGAATGGCCTAGGGAAAAAATACACATACCGTTGTAATCGGGCGAGTTTCTACTTTCAGTTACAATAGGAATTTTTGGGTTAGGTCAATCCGTTCGCGAGATATGGGAGTTTGAAGCCAAGAAATGGTTGAGAAGGCAAAAAATTTTTCGCAATTCTGCTGCTCCAAACGCTTAACCAGATCGGCCTAGGGAAAAAATACACATACCGTTGTAATCGGGCGAGTTTCTACTTTCAGTTACAATACGAATTTTTGGGTTAGGTCAATCCGTTCGCGAGATATGGGAGTTTGAAGCCAAGAAGTGGTTAAGAAGGCAAAAAATTTTTCACAATTCTGCTGCTCCAGACGCTTAACCAGAATGGCCTAGGGAAAAAATACACATACCGTTGTAATCGGGCGAGTTTCTACTTTCAAATGCAATAGGAATTTTTGGGTTAGGTCAATCCGTTCGCGAGATATGGGAGTTTGAAGCTAAGAAATGGTTGAGAAGACAACAAATTTTTCGCAATTCTGTTGCTCCAAACGCTTAACCGGAATGGCTTAAGGAAAAAATCCACATACCGTTGTAATCGGGCGAGTTTCTACTTTCAGAAGCAACAGGAATTTTTGGGTTAGGTCAATCCGTTCGCGAGATATGGGAGTTTGAAGCCAAGAAATGGTTGAGAAGGCATAAAATTTTTCGCAATTCTGCTGATCCAAACGCTTAACTAGAATGTCCTAGAGAAAAAATACACGTACCGTTTTAACCGGGCGAGTTTCTACTTTCAGACGAAACAGGAATTTTTGGGTTAGGTCAATCCGTTCGCGAGATATGGGAGTTTGAAGCCAAGAAATGGTTGAGAAGGCAAAAAATTTTTCGCAATTCTGCTGCTCCACACGCTTAACCAGAATGGCCTAGGGAAAAAATACACATACCGTTGTAATCGGGCGAGTTTCTACTTTCAGTTACAATAGGAATTTTTGGGTTAGGTCAATCCGTTCGCGAGATATGGGAGTTTGAAGCCAAGAAGTGTTTAAGAAGACAAAAAATTTTTCGCAATTCTGCTGCTCCAAACGCTTAACCAGAATGGCCTAGGGAAAAAATAGACATACCGTTGTAATCGGGCGAGTTTCTACTTTCAGATGCAATAGGAATTTTTGGGTTAGGTCAATCCGTTCGCGAGATATGGGACTTTGAAGCTAAGAAGTGGTTGAGAAGACAACAAATTTTTCGCAATTCTGCTGCTCCAAACGCCTAACCAGAATGGGCTAGGGAAAAAACACACATAACGTTGAAATCGGGCGAGTTTCTGCTTTCAAATGCAATAGGAATTTTTGGGTTAGGTCAATCCGTTCGCGAGATATGGGAGTTTGAAGCCAAGAAATAGTTAAGAAGGCAAAAAATTTTTCGCAATTCTGCTGCTCCAAACGCTTAACCAGAATGGCCTAGGGAAAAAATACACATACCGTTGTAATCGGGCGAGTTTCTACTTTCAGTTACAATAGGAATTTTTGGGTTAGGTCAATCCGTTCGCGAGATATGGGAGTTTGAAGCCAAGAAGTGTTTAAGAAGACAAAAAATTTTTCGCAATTCTGCTGCTCCAAACGCTTAACCAGAATGGCCTAGGGAAAAAATAAACATACCGTTGTAATCGGGCGAGTTTCTACTTTCAGATGCAATAGGAATTTTTGGGTTAGGTCAATCCGTTCGCGAGATATGGGACTTTGAAGCTAAGAAGTGGTTGAGAAGACAACAAATTTTTCGCAATTCTGCTGCTCCAAACGCCTAACCAGAATGGGCTAGGGAAAAAACACACATAACGTTGAAATCGG
The DNA here is from genome assembly GCF_051014685.1 of Ptiloglossa arizonensis. Classification (NCBI taxonomy): domain Eukaryota; kingdom Metazoa; phylum Arthropoda; class Insecta; order Hymenoptera; family Colletidae; genus Ptiloglossa; species Ptiloglossa arizonensis. The sequence continues at coordinate 279,812 of NW_027478452.1, read as the reverse complement.
GCGAGTTTCTACTTTCAAATGCAATAGGAATTTTTGGGTTAGGTCAATCCGTTCGCGAGATATGGGAGTTTGAAGCCAAGAAATGGTTAAGAAGGCAAAAAATTTTTCGCAATTCTGCTGCTCCAAACGCTTAACCAGAATGGCCTAGGGAAAAAATACACATACCGTTGTAATCGGGCGAGTTTCTACTTTCACACGCAACAGGAATTTTTGGGTTAGGTCAATCCGTTCGCGAGATACGGGAGTTTGAAGCTAAGAAATGGTTGAGAAGACAACAAATTTTTCGCAATTCTGTTGCTCCAAACGCTTAACCGGAATGGCCTAAGGAAAAAATCCACATACTGTTGTAATCGAGCGAGTTTCTACTTTCAGAAGCAACAGGAATTTTTGGGTTAGGTCAATCCGTTCGCGAGATATGGGAGTTTGAAGCCAAGAAATGGTTGAGAAGGCACAAAATTTTTCGCAATTCTGCTGATCCAAACGCTTAACCAGAATGGCCTAGGGAAAAAATACACGTACCGTTTTAACCGGGCGAGTTTCTACTTTCAGACGCAACAGGAATTTTTGGGTTAGGTCAATCCGTTCGCGAGATATGGGAGTTGGAAGCCAAGAAATGGTTGAGAAGCCAAAAAATTTTTCGCAATTCTGCTGCTCCAAACGCTTAACCAGAATGGCCTAGGGAAAAAATACTCATACCGTTGTAATCGGGCGAGTTTCTACTTTCAGTTACAATAGGAATTTTTGGGTTAGGTCAGTCCGTTCGAGAGATATGGCAGTTTGAATCCAAGAAATGGTTAAGAAGGCAAAAAATTTTTCGCAATTCTGCTGCTCCAAACGCTTAACCAGAATGCCCTAGGGAAAATATACACATACCGTTGTAATCGGGCGAGTTTCTACTTTCAAATGCAATAGGAATTTTTGGGTTATGTCAATCCGTTCGCGAGATATGGGAGTTTGAAGCCAAGAAATGGTTAAGAAGGCAAAAAATTTTTCGCAATTCTGTTGCACCAAACGCTTAACCGGAATGGCCTAGGGAAAAAATACTCATACCGTTGTAATCGGGCGAGTTTCTACTTTCAGTTACAATAGGAATTTTTGGGTTAGGTCAATCCGTTCGCGCGATATGGGAGTTTGAAGCCAAGAAATGGTTGAGAAGGCAAAAAATTTTTCGCAATTCTGCTGCTCCAAACGCTTAACCAGAATGGCCTAAGGAAAAAATCCACATACCGTTGTAATCGGGCGAGTTTCTACTTTCAGAAGCAACAGGAATTTTTGGGTTAGGTCAATCCGTTCGCGAGATATGGGAGTTTGAAGCCAAGAAATGGTTGAGAAGGCACAAAATTTTTCGCAATTCTGCTGATCCAAACGCTTAACCAGAATGGCCTAGGGAAAAAATACACGTACCGTTTTAACCGGGCGAGTTTCTACTTTCAGACGCAACAGGAATTTTTGGGTTAGGTCAATCCGTTCGCGAGATATGGGAGTTGGAAGCCAAGAAATGGTTGAGAAGCCAAAAAATTTTTCGCAATTCTGCTGCTCCAAACGCTTAACCAGAATGGCCTAAGGAAAAAATACTCATACCGTTGTAATCGGGCGAGTTTCTACTTTCAGTTACAATAGGAATTTTTGGGTTAGGTCAGTCCGTTCGAGAGATATGGCAGTTTGAATCCAAGAAATGGTTAAGAAGGCAAAAAATTTTTCGCAATTCTGCTGCTCCAAACGCTTAACCAGAATGCCCTAGGGAAAATATACACATACCGTTGTAATCGGGCGAGTTTCTACTTTCAAATGCAATAGGAATTTTTGGGTTAGGTCAATCCGTTCGCGAGATATGGGAGTTTGAAGCCAAGAAATGGTTGAGAAGGCAAAAAATTTTTCGCAATTCTGCTGCTCCAAACGCTTAACCAGAATGGCCCAGGGAAAAAATACGCATACCGTTGTAATCGGGCGAGTTTCTACTTTCAGACGCAGCAGGAATTTTTGGGTTTGGTCAATCCGTTCGCGAGATATGGGACTTTGAAGCCAAGAAATGGTTGAGAAGACAACAAATTTTTCGCAATTCTGCTGCTCCAAACGCTTAACCAGAATGGGCTAGGGAAAAAATACACATACCGTTGAAATCGGGCGAGTTTCTACTTTCACATGCAACAGGAATTTTTGGGTTAGGTCAATCCGTTCGCGAGATATGGGAGTTTGAAGCCAAGAAATGATTGAGAAGGCACAAAATTTTTCGCAATTCTGCTGATCCAAACGCTTAACCAGAATGGCCTAGGGAAAAAATACACGTACCGTTTTAACCGGGCGAGTTTCTACTTTCAGTCGCAACAGGAATTTTTGGGTTAGGTCAATCCGTTCCCGAGATATGGGAGTTGGAAGCCAAGAAATGGTTGAGAAGCCAAAAAATTTTTCGCAATTCTGCTGCTCCAAACGCTTAACCAGAATGGCCTAGGGAAAAAATAATCTTACCGTTGTAATCGGGCGAGTTTCTACTTTCAGTTACAATAGGTATTTTTGGGTTAGGTCAGTCCGTTCGAGAGATATGGCAGTTTGAATCCAAGAAATGGTTAAGAAGGCAAAAAATTTTTCGCAATTCTGCTGCTCCAAACGCTTAACCAGAATGGCCTAGGGAAAAAATACACATACCGTTGTAATCGGGCGAGTTTCTACTTTCAGTTACAATAGGAATTTTTGGGTTAGGTCAATCCGTTCGCGAGATATGGGAGTTTGAAGCCAAGAAATGGTTAAGAAGGCAAAAAATTTTTCGCAATTCTGCTGCTCCAATCGCTTAACCAGAATGGCCTAGGGGAAAAATGCACGTACCATTGTAATCGGGAGAGTTTCTACTTCCACACGCAACAGGAATTTTTGGGTTAGGTCAATCCGTTCGCGAGATATGGTAGTTTGAAGCTAAGAAATGGTTGACAAGACAACAAATTTTTCGCACTTCTGCTACTCCAATCGCCTAACAAGAATTGGCTAGGGAAAAAACACACATACCGTTGAAATCGGGCGAGTTTCTACTTTCAGATGCATTAGGAATTTTTGGGTTAGGTCAATCCGTTCGCGAGATATGGGAGTTTGAAGCCAAGAAATGGTTAAGAAGGCAAAAAATTTTTCGCAATTCTGCTGCTCCAAACGCTTAACCAGAATGGCCTAGGGAAATAATACACATACCGTTGTAATCGGGCGAGTTTCTACTTTCAGATGCAATAGGAATTTTTGGGTTAGGTCAATCCGTTCGCGAGATATGGGACTTTGAAGCTAAGAAGTGGTTGAGAAGACAACATATTTTTCGCAATTCTGCTGCTCCAAACGCCTAACCAGAATGGGCTAGGGAAAAAACACACATACCGTTGAAATCGGGCGAGTTTCTACTTTCAGATGCAATAGGAATTTTTGGGTTAGGTCAATCCGTTCGCGAGGTATGGGAGTTTGAAGCCAAAAAATGGTTGAGAAGCCAACAAATTTTTCGCAATTCTGTTGCTCCAGTCGCTTAACCAGAATGGCCTAGGGGAAAAATACCCGTACCATTGTAATCGGGCGGGTTTCTACTTTCAAATGAAATAGGAATTTTTGGGTTAGGTCAATCCGTTCGCGACATATGGGAGTTCGAAGCTAAGAAATGGTTGAGAAGACAACAAATTTTTCGCAATTCTGCTGCTCCAAACGCTTAACCAGAATGGGCTAGGGAAAAAATACACACACCGTTGTAATCGGGCGAGTTTCTACTTTCAGAAGCAACAGGAATTTTTGGGTTAGGTCAATCCGTTCGCGAGATATGGGAGTTTGAAGCCAAGAAATGGTTGAGAAGGCAAAAAATTTTTCGCAATTCTGCTGCTCCAAACGCTTAACCAGAATGGCCTAGGGAAAAAATACACATACCGTTGTAATCGGGCGAGTTTCTACTTTCAGTTACAATAGGAATTTTTGGGTTAGGTCAATCCGTTCGCGAGATATGGGAGTTTGAAGCCAAGAAATGGTTGAGAAGGCAAAAAATTTTTCGCAATTCTGCTGCTCCAAACGCTTAACCAGATCGGCCTAGGGAAAAAATACACATACCGTTGTAATCGGGCGAGTTTCTACTTTCAGTTACAATACGAATTTTTGGGTTAGGTCAATCCGTTCGCGAGATATGGGAGTTTGAAGCCAAGAAGTGGTTAAGAAGGCAAAAAATTTTTCACAATTCTGCTGCTCCAGACGCTTAACCAGAATGGCCTAGGGAAAAAATACACATACCGTTGTAATCGGGCGAGTTTCTACTTTCAAATGCAATAGGAATTTTTGGGTTAGGTCAATCCGTTCGCGAGATATGGGAGTTTGAAGCTAAGAAATGGTTGAGAAGACAACAAATTTTTCGCAATTCTGTTGCTCCAAACGCTTAACCGGAATGGCTTAAGGAAAAAATCCACATACCGTTGTAATCGGGCGAGTTTCTACTTTCAGAAGCAACAGGAATTTTTGGGTTAGGTCAATCCGTTCGCGAGATATGGGAGTTTGAAGCCAAGAAATGGTTGAGAAGGCATAAAATTTTTCGCAATTCTGCTGATCCAAACGCTTAACTAGAATGTCCTAGAGAAAAAATACACGTACCGTTTTAACCGGGCGAGTTTCTACTTTCAGACGAAACAGGAATTTTTGGGTTAGGTCAATCCGTTCGCGAGATATGGGAGTTTGAAGCCAAGAAATGGTTGAGAAGGCAAAAAATTTTTCGCAATTCTGCTGCTCCACACGCTTAACCAGAATGGCCTAGGGAAAAAATACACATACCGTTGTAATCGGGCGAGTTTCTACTTTCAGTTACAATAGGAATTTTTGGGTTAGGTCAATCCGTTCGCGAGATATGGGAGTTTGAAGCCAAGAAGTGTTTAAGAAGACAAAAAATTTTTCGCAATTCTGCTGCTCCAAACGCTTAACCAGAATGGCCTAGGGAAAAAATAGACATACCGTTGTAATCGGGCGAGTTTCTACTTTCAGATGCAATAGGAATTTTTGGGTTAGCTCAATCCGTTCGCGAGATATGGGACTTTGAAGCTAAGAAGTGGTTGAGAAGACAACAAATTTTTCGCAATTCTGCTGCTCCAAACGCCTAACCAGAATGGGCTAGGGAAAAAACACACATAACGTTGAAATCGGGCGAGTTTCTACTTTCAAATGCAATAGGAATTTTTGGGTTAGGTCAATCCGTTCGCGAGATATGGGAGTTTGAAGCCAAGAAATAGTTAAGAAGGCAAAAAATTTTTCGCAATTCTGCTGCTCCAAACGCTTAACCAGAATGGCCTAGGGAAAAAATACACATACCGTTGTAATCGGGCGAGTTTCTACTTTCAGTTACAATAGGAATTTTTGGGTTAGGTCAATCCGTTCGCGAGATATGGGAGTTTGAAGCCAAGAAGTGTTTAAGAAGACAAAAAATTTTTCGCAATTCTGCTGCTCCAAACGCTTAACCAGAATGGCCTAGGGAAAAAATAAACATACCGTTGTAATCGGGCGAGTTTCTACTTTCAGATGCAATAGGAATTTTTGGGTTAGGTCAATCCGTTCGCGAGATATGGGACTTTGAAGCTAAGAAGTGGTTGAGAAGACAACAAATTTTTCGCAATTCTGCTGCTCCAAACGCCTAACCAGAATGGGCTAGGGAAAAAACACACATAACGTTGAAATCGGGCGAGTTTCTACTTTCAAATGCAATCGGAATTTTTGGGTTAGGTCAATCCGTTCGCGAGATATGGGAGTTTGAAGCCAAGAAATGGTTAAGAAGGCAAAAAATTTTTCGCAATTCTGCTGCTCCAAACGCTTAACCAGAATGGCCTAGGGAAAAAATACACATACCGTTGTAATCGGGCGAGTTTCTACTTTCACACGCAACAGGAATTTTTGGGTTAGGTCAATCCGTTCGCGAGATACGGGAGTTTGAAGCTAAGAAATGGTTGAGAAGACAACAAATTTTTCGCAATTCTGTTGCTCCAAACGCTTAACCGGAATGGCCTAAGGAAAAAATCCACATACTGTTGTAATCGAGCGAGTTTCTACTTTCAGAAGCAACAGGAATTTTTGGGTTAGGTCAATCCGTTCGCGAGATATGGGAGTTTGAAGCCAAGAAATGGTTGAGAAGGCACAAAATTTTTCGCAATTCTGCTGATCCAAACGCTTAACCAGAATGGCCTAGGGAAAAAATACACGTACCGTTTTAACCGGGCGAGTTTCTACTTTCAGACGCAACAGGAATTTTTGGGTTAGGTCAATCCGTTCGCGAGATATGGGAGTTGGAAGCCAAGAAATGGTTGAGAAGCCAAAAAATTTTTCGCAATTCTGCTGCTCCAAACGCTTAACCAGAATGGCCTAGGGAAAAAATACTCATACCGTTGTAATCGGGCGAGTTTCTACTTTCAGTTACAATAGGAATTTTTGGGTTAGGTCAGTCCGTTCGAGAGATATGGCAGTTTGAATCCAAGAAATGGTTAAGAAGGCACAAAATTTTTCGCAATTCTGCTGATCCAAACGCTTAACCAGAATGGCCTAGGGAAAAAATACACGTACCGTTTTAACCGGGCGAGTTTCTACTTTCAGACGCAACAGGAATTTTTGGGTTAGGTCAATCCGTTCGCGAGATATGGGAGTTGGAAGCCAAGAAATGGTTGAGAAGCCAAAAAATTTTTCGCAATTCTGCTGCTCCAAACGCTTAACCAGAATGGCCTAAGGAAAAAATACTCATACCGTTGTAATCGGGCGAGTTTCTACTTTCAGTTACAATAGGAATTTTTGGGTTAGGTCAGTCCGTTCGAGAGATATGGCAGTTTGAATCCAAGAAATGGTTAAGAAGGCAAAAAATTTTTCGCAATTCTGCTGCTCCAAACGCTTAACCAGAATGCCCTAGGGAAAATATACACATACCGTTGTAATCGGGCGAGTTTCTACTTTCAAATGCAATAGGAATTTTTGGGTTAGGTCAATCCGTTCGCGAGATATGGGAGTTTGAAGCCAAGAAATGGTTAAGAAGGCAAAAAATTTTTCGCAATTCTGTTGCACCAAACGCTTAACCGGAATGGCCTAGGGAAAAAATACTCATACCGTTGTAATCGGGCGAGTTTCTACTTTTAGTTACAATAGGAATTTTTGGGTTAGGTCAATCCGTTCGCGAGATATGGGAGTTTGAAGCCAAGAAATGGTTGAGAAGGCAAAAAATTTTCGCAATTCTGCTGCTCCAAACGCTTAACCAGAATGGCCTAGGGAAAAAATACACATACCGTTGTAATCGGGCGAGTTTCTACTTTCAGTTACAATAGGAATTTTTGGGTTAGGTCAATCCGTTCGCGAGATATGGGAGTTTGAGGCCAAGAAATGGTTAAGAAGGCAAAAAATTTTTCGCAATTCTGCTGCTCCAATCGCTTAACCAGAATGGCCTAGGGGAAAAATGCACGTACCATTGTAATCGGGCGAGTTTCTACTTCCACACGCAACAGGAATTTTTGGGTTAGGTCAATCCGTTCGCGAGATATGGGAGTTTGAAGCCAAGAAATGGTTGTGGCGGCAAAAAATATTTCGCAATTCTGCTGATCCAAACGCTTAACCAGAATGGCCTAGGGAAAAAGTACACATAACGTTGTAATCGGGCGAGTGTTCTACTTTCAAATGCAATAGGAATTTTTGGGTTAGGTCAATCCGTTCGCGAGGTATGGGAGTTTGGAGCTAAGAAATGGTTGAGAAGACAACAAATTTTTCGCAATTCTGTTGCTCCAAACGCTTAACCGGAATGGCCTAGGGAAAAAATACACATACCGTTGTAATCGGGCGAGTTTCTACTTTCAGTTACAATAGGAATTTTTGGGTTAGGTCAATCCGTTCGCGAGATATGGGAGTTTGAAGCCAAGAAATGGTTGAGAAGGCAAAAAATTTTTCGCAATTCTGCTGCTCCAAACGCTTAACCAGATCGGCCTAGGGAAAAAATACACATACCGTTGTTATCGGGCGAGTTTCTACTTTCAGTTACAATAGGAATTTTTGGGTTAGGTCGATCCGTTCGCGAGATATGGGAGTTTGAAGCCAAGAAGTGGTTAAGAAGGCAAAAAATTTTTCGCAATTCTGCTGCTCCAATCGCTTAACCAGAATGGCCTAGGGGAAAAATACACGTACCGTTGTAATCGGGCGAGTTCCTACTTTCAAATGCAATAGGAATTTTTGGGTTAGGTCAATCCGTTCGCGAGATATGGGAGTTTGAAGCTAAGAAATGGTTGAGAAGACAACAAATTTTTCGCAATTCTGCTGCTCCAAACGCTTAACCAGAATGGGCTAGGGAAAAAATACACATACCGTTGTAATCGAGCGAGTTTCTACTTTCAGACGCAACAGGAATTTTTGGGTTGGGTCAATTCGTTCGCGAGATATGGGAGTTTGAAGCCAAGAAATGGTTGAGGCGGCAAAAAATATTTCGCAGTTCTGCTGATCCAAACGCTTAACCAGAATGGCCTAGGGAAAAAATACACATACCGTTGTAATCGGGCGAGTCTCTACTTTCAGATGCAATAGGAATTTTTGGGTTAGGTCAATCGGTTCGCGAGATATGGGAGTTTGAAGCCAAGAAATGGTTGAGAAGGCAAAAAATTTTTCGCAATTCTGCTGCTCCAAACGCTTAACCAGAATGGCCCAGGGAAAAAATACGCATACCGTTGTAATCGGGCGAGTTTCTACTTTCAGACGCAGCAGGAATTTTTGGGTTTGGTCAATCCGTTCGCGAGATATGGGACTTTGAAGCCAAGAAATGGTTGAGAAGACAACAAATTTTTCGCAATTCTGCTGCTCCAAACGCTTAACCAGAATGGGCTAGGGAAAAAATACACATACCGTTGAAATCGGGCGAGTTTCTACTTTCACATGCAACAGGAATTTTTGGGTTAGGTCAATCCGTTCGCGAGATATGGGAGTTGGAAGCCAAGAAATGGTTGAGAAGCCAACAAATTTTTCACAATTCTGCTGCTCCAGACGCTTAACCAGAATGTCCTAGGGGAAAAATACACATACCGTTGTAATCGGGCGAGTTTCTACTTTCAGATGCAATAGGAATTTTTGGTTTAGGTCAATCCGTTCGCGAGATATGGGAGTTTGAAGCCAAGAAATGGTTGAGAAGGCACAAAATTTTTCGCAATTCTGCTGCTCCAAACGCTTAACCAGAATGGCCTAGGGAAAAAATACACATACCGTTGTAATCGGGCGAGTTTCTACTTTCAGTTACAATAGGAAGTTTTGGGTTAGGTCAATCCATTCGCGAGATATGGGACTTTGAAGCTAAGAAATGGTTGACAAGACAACAAATTTTTCGCACTTCTGCTGCTCCAATCGCTTAACCAGAATGGCCTAGGGGAAAAATACACGTACCGTTAGTAATCGGGCGAGTTTCTACTTTCACACGCAACAGGAATTTTTGGGTTAGGTCAATCCGTTCGCGAGATATGGGAGTTTGAAGCCAAGAAATGGTTGAGGAGGCATAAAATTTTTCGCAATTCTGCTGCTCCAAACGCTTAACCAGAATGGCCTAGGGAAAAAATACACATACCGTTGTAATCGGGCGAGCTTCTACTTTCAGATGCAATAGGAATTTTTGGGTTGGGTCAATCCGTTCGCGAGATATGGGACTTTGAAGCTAAGAAATGGTTGAGAAGGCATAAAATTTTTCGCAATTCTGCTGATCCAAACGCTTAACCAGAATGGCCTAGGGAAAAAATACACATACCGTTGTAATCGGGCGAGTTTCTACTTTCAGTTACAATAGGAATTTTTGGGTTAGGTCAATCCGTTCGCGAGATATGGGAGTTTGAAGCCAAGAAATGGTTAAGAAGGCAAAAAATTTTTCGCAATTCTGCTGCTCCAATCGCTTAACCAGAATGGCCTATGGGAAAAATACACGTACCGTTGTAATCGGGCGAGTTTCTACTTTCACACGCAACAGGAATTTTTGGGTTAGGTCAATCCGTTCGCGAGATATGGGAGTTTGAAGCTAAGAAATGGTTGAGAAGACAACAAATTTTTCGCAATTCTGTTGCTCCAACGCTTAACCAGAATGGCCTAAGGAAAAAATCCACATACCGTTGTAATCGGGCGAGTTTCTACTTTCAGAAGCAACAGGAATTTTTGGGTTAGGTCAATCCGTTCGCGAGATATGGGAGTTTGAAGCCAAGAAATGGTTGAGAAGGCAACAAATTTTTCGCAATTCTGCTGCTCCAAACGCTTAACCAGAATGGCCTAGGGAAAAAATACACATACCGTTGTAATCGGGCGAGTTTCTACTTTCAGTTACAATAGGAATTTTTGGGTTAGGTCAATCCGTTCGCGAGATATGGGAGTTTGAAGCCAAGAAATGGTTAAGAAGGCAAAAAATTTTTCGCAATTCTGCTGCTCCAATCGCTTAACCAGAATGGCCTTGGCGAAAAATGCACGTACCATTGTAATCGGGAGAGTTTCTACTTCCACACGCAACAGGAATTTTTGGGTTAGGTTAATCCGTTCGCGAGATATGGGAGTTTGAAGCCAAGAAATGGTTGAGAAGGCAACAAATTTTTCGCAATTCTGCTGCTCCAAACGCTTAACCAGAATGGCCTAGGGAAATAATACACATACCGTTGTAATCGGGCGAGTTTCTACTTTCAGATGCAATAGGAATTTTTGGGTTAGGCCAATCCGTTCGCGAGGTATGGGACTTTGAAGCTAAGAAGTGGTTGAGAAGACAACATATTTTTCGCAATTCTGCTGCTCCAAACGCCTAACCAGAATGGGCTAGGGAAAAAACACACATGCCGTTGAAATCGGGCGAGTTTCTACTTTCAGATGCAATAGGAATTTTTGGGTTAGGTCAATCCGTTCGCGAGGTATGGCAGTTTGAAGCCAAGAAATGGTTGAGAAGACAACAATTTTTTCGCAATTCTGTTGCTCCAAACGCTTAACCGGAATGGCCTAAGGAAAAAATCCACATACCGTTGTAATCGGGCGAGTTTCTACTTTCAGAAGCAACAGGAATTTTTGGGTTACGTCAATCCGTTCGCGAGATATGGGAGTTTGAAGCCAAGAAATGGTTGAGAAGGCAAAAAATTTTTCGCAATTCTGCTGCTCCAAACGCTTAACCAGAATGGCCTAGGGAAAAAATACACATACCGTTGTAATCGGGCGAGTTTCTACTTTCAGTTACAATAGGAATTTTTGGGTTAGGTCAATCCGTTCGCGAGATATGGGAGTTTGAAGCCAAGAAGTGTTTAAGAAGACAAAAAATTTTTCGCAATTCTGCTGCTCCAAACGCTTAATCAGAATGGCCTAGGGAAAAAATAGACATACCGTTGTAATCGGGCGAGTTTCTACTTTCAGATGCAATAGGAATTTTTGGGTTAGGTCAATCCGTTCGCGAGATATGGGACTTTGAAGCTAAGAAGTGGTTGAGAAGACAACAAATTTTTCGCAATTCTGCTTCTCCAAACGCCTAACCAGAATGGGCTAGGGAAAAAACACACATAACGTTGAAATCGGGCGAGTTTCTACTTTCAAATGCAATAGGAATTTTTGGGTTAGGTCAATCCGTTCGCGAGATATGGGAGTTTGAAGCCAAGAAATAGTTAAGAAGGCAAAAAATTTTTCGCAATTCTGCTGCTACAAACGCTTAACCAGAATGGCCTAGGGAAAAAATACACATACCGTTGTAATCGGGCGAGTTTCTACTTTCAGTTACAATAGGAATTTTTGGGTTAGGTCAATCCGTTCGCGAGATATGGGAGTTTGAAGCCAAGAAGTGTTTAAGAAGACAAAAAATTTTTCGCAATTCTGCTGCTCCAAACGCTTAACCAGAATGGCCTAGGGAAAAAATAAACATACCGTTGTAATCGGGCGAGTTTCTACTTTCAGAAGCAACAGGAATTTTTGGGTTAGGTCAATCCGTTCGCGAGATATGGGAGTTTGAAGCCAAGAAATGGTTGAGAAGGCACAAAATTTTTCGCAATTCTGCTGATCCAAACGCTTAACCAGAATGGCCTAGGGAAAAAATACACGTACCGTTTTAACCGGGCGAGTTTCTACTTTCAGACGCAACAGGAATTTTTGGGTTAGGTCAATCCGTTCGCGAGATATGGGAGTTGGAAGCCAAGAAATGGTTGAGAAGCCAAAAAATTTTTCGCAATTCTGCTGCTCCAAACGCTTAACCAGAATGGCCTAGGGAAAAAATACTCATACCGTTGTAATCGGGCGAGTTTCTACTTTCAGTTACAATAGGAATTTTTGGGTTAGGTCAGTCCGTTCGAGAGATATGGCAGTTTGAATCCAAGAAATGGTTAAGAAGGCAAAAAATTTTTCGCAATTCTGCTGCTCCAAACGCTTAACCAGAATGCCCTAGGGAAAATATACACATACCGTTGTAATCGGGCGAGTTTCTACTTTCAAATGCAATAGGAATTTTTGGGTTATGTCAATCCGTTCGCGAGATATGGGAGTTTGAAGCCAAGAAATGGTTAAGAAGGCAAAAAATTTTTCGCAATTCTGTTGCACCAAACGCTTAACCAGATTGGCCTAAGGAAAAAATCCACATACCGTTGTAATCGGGCGAGTTTCTACTTTCAGAAGCAACAGGAATTTTTGGGTTAGGTCAATCCGTTCGCGAGATATGGGAGTTTGAAGCCAAGAAATGGTTGAGAAGGCACAAAATTTTTCGCAATTCTGCTGATCCAAACGCTTAACCAGAATGGCCTAGGGAAAAAATACACGTACCGTTTTAACCGGGCGAGTTTCTACTTTCAGACGCAACAGGAATTTTTGGGTTAGGTCAATCCGTTCGCGAGATATGGGAGTTGGAAGCCAAGAAATGGTTGAGAAGCCAAAAAATTTTTCGCAATTCTGCTGCTCCAAACGCTTAACCAGAATGGCCTAAGGAAAAAATACTCATACCGTTGTAATCGGGCGAGTTTCTACTTTCAGTTACAATAGGAATTTTTGGGTTAGGTCAGTCCGTTCGAGAGATATGGCAGTTTGAATCCAAGAAATGGTTAAGAAGGCAAAAAATTTTTCGCAATTCTGCTGCTCCAAACGCTTAACCAGAATGCCCTAGGGAAAATATACACATACCGTTGTAATCGGGCGAGTTTCTACTTTCAAATGCAATAGGAATTTTTGGGTTAGGTCAATCCGTTCGCGAGATATGGGAGTTTGAAGCCAAGAAATGGTTAAGAAGGCAAAAAATTTTTCGCAATTCTGTTGCACCAAACGCTTAACCGGAATGGCCTAGGGAAAAAATACTCATACCTTTGTAATCGGGCGAGTTTCTACTTTCAGTTACAATAGGAATTTTTGGGTTAGGTCAATCCGTTCGCGAGATATGGGAGTTTGAAGCCAAGAAATGGTTGAGAAGGCAAAAAATTTTCGCAATTCTGCTGCTCCAAACGCTTAACCAGAATGGCCTAGGGAAAAAATACACATACCGTTGTAATCGGGCGAGTTTCTACTTTCAGTTACAATAGGAATTTTTGGTTAGGTCAATCCGTTCGCGAGATATGGGAGTTTGAAGCCAAGAAATGGTTAAGAAGGCAAAAAATTTTTCGCAATTCTGCTGCTCCAATCGCTTAACCAGAATGGCCTAGGGGAAAAATGCACGTACCATTGTAATCGGGCGAGTTTCTACTTCCACACGCAACAGGAATTTTTGGGTTAGGTCAATCCGTTCGCGAGATATGGGAGTTTGAAGCCAAGAAATGGTTGTGACGGCAAAAAATATTTCGCAATTCTGCTGATCCAAACGCTTAACCAGAATGGCCTAGGGAAAAAGTACACATAACGTTGTAATCGGGCGAGTGTTCTACTTTCAAATGCAATAGGAATTTTTGGGTTAGGTCAATCCGTTCGCGAGGTATGGGAGTTTGGAGCTAAGAAATGGTTGAGAAGACAACAAATTTTTCGCAATTCTGCTGCTCCAAACGCTTAACCAGAATGGGCTAGGGAAAAAATACACATACCGTTGTAATCGAGCGAGTTTCTACTTTCAGACGCAACAGGAATTTTTGGGTTGGGTCAATTCGTTCGCGAGATATGGGAGTTTGAAGCCAAGAAATGGTTGAGGCGGCAAAAAATATTTCGCAGTTCTGCTGATCCAAACGCTTAACCAGAATGGCCTAGGGAAAAAATACACATACCGTTGTAATCGGGCGAGTCTCTACTTTCAGATGCAATAGGAATTTTTGGGTTAGGTCAATCGGTTCGCGAGATATGGGAGTTTGAAGCCAAGAAATGGTTGAGAAGGCAAAAAATTTTTCGCAATTCTGCTGCTCCAAACGCTTAACCAGAATGGCCCAGGGAAAAAATACGCATACCGTTGTAATCGGGCGAGTTTCTACTTTCAGACGCAGCAGGAATTTTTGGGTTTGGTCAATCCGTTCGCGAGATATGGGACTTTGAAGCCAAGAAATGGTTGAGAAGACAACAAATTTTTCGCAATTCTGCTGCTCCAAACGCTTAACCAGAATGGGCTAGGGAAAAAATACACATACCGTTGAAATCGGGCGAGTTTCTACTTTCACATGCAACAGGAATTTTTGGGTTAGGTCAATCCGTTCGCGAGATATGGGAGTTTGAAGCCAAGAAATGGTTGAGAAGGCACAAAATTTTTCGCAATTCTGCTGATCCAAACGCTTAACCAGAATGGCCTAGGGAAAAAATACACGTACCGTTTTAACCGGGCGGGTTTCTACTTTCAGACGCAACAGGAATTTTTCGGTTAGGTCAATCCGTTCGCGAGATATGGGAGTTGGAAGCCAAGAAATGGTTGAGAAGCCAAAAAATTTTTCGCAATTCTGCTGCTCCAAACGCTTAACCAGAATGGCCTAGGGAAAAAATAGACATACCGTTGTAATCGAGCGAGTTTCTACTTTCAGACGCAACAGGAATTTTTGGGTTGGATCAATTCGTTCGCGAGATATGGGAGTTTGAAGCCAAGAAATGGTTGAGGCGGCAAAAAATATTTCGCAGTTCTGCTGATCCAAACGCTTAACCAGAATGGCCTAGGGAAAAAATACACGTACCGTTGTAATCGGGCGAGTTTCTACTTTCAGTTACAATAGGAATTTTTGGGTTAGGTCAATCCGTTCGCGAGATATGGGAGTTTGAAGCCAAGAAGTGTTTAAGAAGACAAAAAATTTTTCGCAATTCTGCTGCTCCAAACGCTTAACCAGAATGGCCTAGGGAAAAAATAGACATACCGTTGTAATCGGGCGAGTTTCTACTTTCAGATGCAATAGGAATTTTTGGGTTAGGTCAATCCGTTCGCGAGATATGGGACTTTGAAGCCAAGAAGTGGTTGAGAAGACAACAAATTTTTCGCAATTCTGCTGCTCCAAACGCCTAACCAGAATGGGCTAGGGAAAAAACACACATAACGTTGAAATCGGGCGAGTTTCTACTTTCAAATGCAATAGGAATTTTTGGGTTAGGTCAATCCGTTCGCGAGATATGGGAGTTTGAAGCCAAGAAATAGTTAAGAAGGCAAAAAATTTTTCGCAATTCTGCTGCTCCAAACGCTTAACCAGAATGGCCTAGGGAAAAAATACACATACCGTTGTAATCGGGCGAGTTTCTACTTTCAGTTACAATAGGAATTTTTGGGTTAGGTCAATCCGTTCGCGAGATATGGGAGTTTGAAGCCAAGAAGTGTTTAAGAAGACAAAAAATTTTTCGCAATTCTGCTGCTCCAAACGCTTAACCAGAATGGCCTAGGGAAAAAATAAACATACCGTTGTAATCGGGCGAGTTTCTACTTTCAGAAGCAACAGGAATTTTTGGGTTAGGTCAATCCGTTCGCGAGATATGGGAGTTTGAAGCCAAGAAATGGTTGAGAAGGCACAAAATTTTTCGCAATTCTGCTGATCCAAACGCTTAACCAGAATGGCCTAGGGAAAAAATACACGTACCGTTTTAACCGGGCGAGTTTCTACTTTCAGACGCAACAGGAATTTTTGGGTTAGGTCAATCCGTTCGCGAGATATGGGAGTTGGAAGCCAAGAAATGGTTGAGAAGCCAAAAAATTTTTCGCAATTCTGCTGCTCCAAACGCTTAACCAGAATGGCCTAGGGAAAAAATACTCATACCGTTGTAATCGGGCGAGTTTCTACTTTCAGTTACAATAGGAATTTTTGGGTTAGGTCAGTCCGTTCGAGAGATATGGCAGTTTGAATCCAAGAAATGGTTAAGAAGGCAAAAAATTTTTCGCAATTCTGCTGCTCCAAACGCTTAACCAGAATGCCCTAGGGAAAATATACACATACCGTTGTAATCGGGCGAGTTTCTACTTTCAAATGCAATAGGAATTTTTGGGTTATGTCAATCCGTTCGCGAGATATGGGAGTTTGAAGCCAAGAAATGGTTAAGAAGGCAAAAAATTTTTCGCAATTCTGTTGCACCAAACGCTTAACCGGAATGGCCTAGGGAAAAAATACTCATACCGTTGTAATCGGGCGAGTTTCTACTTTCAGTTACAATAGGAATTTTTGGGTTAGGTCAATCCGTTCGCGCGATATGGGAGTTTGAAGCCAAGAAATGGTTGAGAAGGCAAAAAATTTTTCGCAATTCTGCTGCTCCAAACGCTTAACCAGAATGGCCTAAGGAAAAAATCCACATACCGTTGTAATCGGGCGAGTTTCTACTTTCAGAAGCAACAGGAATTTTTGGGTTAGGTCAATCCGTTCGCGAGATATGGGAGTTTGAAGCCAAGAAATGGTTGAGAAGGCACAAAATTTTTCGCAATTCTGCTGATCCAAACGCTTAACCAGAATGGGCTAGGGAAAAAATACACATACCGTTGTAATCGAGCGAGTTTCTACTTTCAGACGCAACAGGAATTTTTGGGTTGGGTCAATTCGTTCGCGAGATATGGGAGTTTGAAGCCAAGAAATGGTTGAGGCGGCAAAAAATATTTCGCAGTTCTGCTGATCCAAACGCTTAACCAGAATGGCCTAGGGAAAAAATACACATACCGTTGTAATCGGGCGAGTCTCTACTTTCAGATGCAATAGGAATTTTTGGGTTAGGTCAATCGGTTCGCGAGATATGGGAGTTTGAAGCCAAGAAATGGTTGAGAAGGCAAAAAATTTTTCGCAATTCTGCTGCTCCAAACGCTTAACCAGAATGGCCCAGGGAAAAAATACGCATACCGTTGTAATCGGGCGAGTTTCTACTTTCAGACGCAGCAGGAATTTTTGGGTTTGGTCAATCCGTTCGCGAGATATGGGACTTTGAAGCCAAGAAATGGTTGAGAAGACAACAAATTTTTCGCAATTCTGCTGCTCCAAACGCTTAACCAGAATGGGCTAGGGAAAAAATACACATACCGTTGAAATCGGGCGAGTTTCTACTTTCACATGCAACAGGAATTTTTGGGTTAGGTCAATCCGTTCGCGAGATATGGGAGTTTGAAGCCAAGAAATGGTTGAGAAGGCACAAAATTTTTCGCAATTCTGCTGATCCAAACGCTTAACCAGAATGGCCTAGGGAAAAAATACACGTACCGTTTTAACCGGGCGAGTTTCTACTTTCAGACGCAACAGGAATTTTTCGGTTAGGTCAATCCGTTCGCGAGATATGGGAGTTGGAAGCCAAGAAATGGTTGAGAAGCCAAAAAATTTTTCGCAATTCTGCTGCTCCAAACGCTTAACCAGAATGGCCTAGGGAAAAAATACTCATACCGTTGTAATCGGGCGAGTTTCTACTTTCAGTTACAATAGGAATTTTTGGGTTAGGTCAGTCCGTTCGAGAGATATGGCAGTTTGAATCCAAGAAATGGTTAAGAAGGCAAAAAATTTTTCGCAATTCTGCTGCTCCAAACGCTTAACCAGATTGCGCTAGGGAAAAAATTACACATACCGTTGTAATCGGGCGAGTTTCTACTTTCAGATGCAATAGGAATTTTTGTGTTAGGTCAATCCGTTCGCGAGATATGGGAGTTTGAAGCTAAGAAATGGTTGAGAAGACAACAAATTTTTCGCAATTCTGCTGCTCCAAACGCTTAACCAGAATGGGCTAGGGAAAAAATACACATACCGTTGAAATCGGGCGAGTTTCTACTTTCACATGCAACAGGAATTTTTGGGTTAGGTCAATCCGTTCGCGAGATATGGGAGTTTGAAGCCAAGAAATGGTTGAGAAGGCACAAAATTTTTCGCAATTCTGCTGATCCAAACGCTTAACCAGAATGGCCTAGGGAAAAAATACACGTACCGTTGTAATCGGGCGAGTTTCTACTTTCAAATGCAATAGGAATTTTTGGGTTAGGTCAATCCGTTCGCGAGATATGGGAGTTTGAAGCTAAGAAATGGTTGAGAAGACAACAAATTTTTCGCAATTCTGCTGCTCCAAACGCTTAACCAGAATGGGCTAGGGAAAAAATACACATACCGTTGTAATCGAGCGAGTTTCTACTTTTAGACGCAACAGGAATTTTCGGGTTGGGTCAATTCGTTCGCGAGATATGGGAGTTTGAAGCCAAGAAATGGTTGAGGCGGCAAAAAATATTTCGCAGTTCTGCTGATCCAAACGCTTAACCAGAATGGCCTAGGGAAAAAATACACATACCGTTGTAATCGGGCGAGTCTCTACTTTCAGATGCAATAGGAATTTTTGGGTTAGGTCAATCGGTTCGCGAGATATGGGAGTTTGAAGCCAAGAAATGGTTGAGAAGGCAAAAAATTTTTCGCAATTCTGCTGCTCCAAACGCTTAACCAGAATGGCCCAGGGAAAAAATACGCATACCGTTGTAATCGGGCGAGTTTCTACTTTCAGACGCAGCAGGAATTTTTGGGTTTGGTCAATCCGTTCGCGAGATATGGGACTTTGAAGCCAAGAAATGGTTGAGAAGACAACAAATTTTTCGCAATTCTGCTGCTCCAAACGCTTAACCAGAATGGGCTAGGGAAAAAATACACATACCGTTGAAATCGGGCGAGTTTCTACTTTCACATGCAACAGGAATTTTTGGGTTAGGTCAATCCGTTCGCGAGATATGGGAGTTTGAAGCCAAGAAATGGTTGAGAAGGCACAAAATTTTTCGCAATTCTGCTGATCCAAACGCTTAACCAGAATGGCCTAGGGAAAAAATACACGTACCGTTTTAACCGGGCGAGTTTCTACTTTCAGACGCAACAGGAATTTTTCGGTTAGGTCAATCCGTTCGCGAGATATGGGAGTTGGAAGCCAAGAAATGGTTGAGAAGCCAAAAAATTTTTCGCAATTCTGCTGCTCCAAACGCTTAACCAGAATGGCCTAGGGAAAAAATACTCATACCGTTGTAATCGGGCGAGTTTCTACTTTCAGTTACAATAGGAATTTTTGGGTTAGGTCAGTCAGTTCGCGAGATATGGGAGTTTGAAGCTAAGAAATGGTTGAGAAGACAACAAATTTTTCGCAATTCTGCTGCTCCAAACGCTTAACCAGAATGGGCTAGGGAAAAAATACACATACCGTTGAAATCGGGCGAGTTTCTACTTTCACATGCAACAGGAATTTTTCGGTTAGGTCAATCCGTTCGCGAGATATGGGAGTTTGAAGCCAAGAAATGGTTGAGAAGGCACAAAATTTTTCGCAATTCTGCTGATCCAAACGCTTAACCAGAATGGCCTAGGGAAAAAATACACGTACCGTTTTAACCGGGCGAGTTTCTACTTTCAGACGCAACAGGAATTTTTGGGTTAGGTCAATCCGTTCGCGAGATATGGGAGTTGGAAGCCAAGAAATGGTTGAGAAGCCAAAAAATTTTTCGCAATTCTGCTGCTCCAAACGCTTAACCAGAATGGCCTAGGGAAAAAATACTCATACCGTTGTAATCGGGCGAGTTTCTACTTTCAGTTACAATAGGAATTTTTGGGTTAGGTCAGTCCGTTCGAGAGATATGGCAGTTTGAATCCAAGAAATGGTTAAGAAGGCAAAAAATTTTTCGCAATTCTGCTGCTCCAAACGCTTAACCAGAATGCCCTAGGGAAAAAATACACATACCGTTGTAATCGGGCGAGTTTCTACTTTCAGATGCAATAGGAATTTTTGTGTTAGGTCAATCCGTTCGCGAGATATGGGAGTTTGAATCTAAGAAATGGTTGAGAAGACAACAAATTTTTCACAATTCTGCTGCTCCAGACGCTTAACCAGAATGTCCTAGGGGAAAAATACACATACCGTTGTAATCGGGCGAGTTTCTACTTTCAGATGCAATAGGAATTTTTGGTTTAGGTCAATCCGTTCGCGAGATATGGAAGTTTGAAGCCAAGAAATGGTTGAGAAGGCACAAAATTTTTCGCAATTCTGCTGCTCCAAACGCTTAACCAGAATGGCCTAGGGAAAAAATACACATACCGTTGTAATCGGGCGAGTTTCTACTTTCAGTTACAATAGGAAGTTTTGGGTTAGGTCAATCCGTTCGCGAGATATGGGACTTTGAAGCTAAGAAATGGTTGACAAGACAACAAATTTTTCGCACTTCTGCTGCTCCAATCGCTTAACCAGAATGGCCTAGGGGAAAAATACACGTACCGTTAGTAATCGGGCGAGTTTCTACTTTCACACGAAACAGGAATTTTTGGGTTAGGTCAATCCGCTCGCGAGATATGGGAGTTTGAAGCCAAGAAATGGTTGAGGAGGCATAAAATTTTTCGCAATTCTGCTGCTCCAAACGCTTAACCAGAATGGCCTAGGGAAAAAATACACATACCGTTGTAATCGGGCGAGCTTCTACTTTCAGATGCAATAGGAATTTTTGGGTTGGGTCAATCCGTTCGCGAGATATGGGACTTTGAAGCTAAGAAATGGTTGAGAAGGCATAAAATTTTTCGCAATTCTGCTGATCCAAACGCTTAACCAGAATGGCCTAGGGAAAAAATACACATACCGTTGTAATCGGGCGAGTTTCTACTTTCAGTTACAATAGGAATTTTTGGGTTAGGTCAATCCGTTCGCGAGATATGGGAGTTTGAAGCCAAGAAATGGTTAAGAAGGCAAAAAATTTTTCGCAATTCTGCTGCTCCAATCGCTTAACCAGAATGGCCTATGGGAAAAATACACGTACCGTTGTAATCGGGCGAGTTTCTACTTTCACACGCAACAGGAATTTTTGGGTTAGGTCAATCCGT
This sequence comes from Ptiloglossa arizonensis, assembly GCF_051014685.1. Lineage (NCBI taxonomy): Eukaryota > Metazoa > Arthropoda > Insecta > Hymenoptera > Colletidae > Ptiloglossa > Ptiloglossa arizonensis. The sequence continues at coordinate 258,696 of NW_027478452.1, read as the reverse complement.
TCGCGAGATATGGGAGTTTGAAGCTAAGAAATGGTTGAGAAGACAACAAATTTTTCGCAATTCTGTTGCTCCAAACGCTTAACCAGAATGGCCTAAGGAAAAAATCCACATACCGTTGTAATCGGGCGAGTTTCTACTTTCAGAAGCAACAGGAATTTTTGGGTTAGGTCAATCCGTTCGCGAGATATGGGAGTTTGAAGCCAAGAAATGGTTGAGAAGGCAACAAATTTTTCGCAATTCTGCTGCTCCAAACGCTTAACCAGAATGGCCTAGGGAAATAATACACATACCGTTGTAATCGGGCGAGTTTCTACTTTCAGATGCAATAGGAATTTTTGGGTTAGGTCAATCCGTTCGCGAGGTATGGGACTTTGAAGCTAAGAAGTGGTTGAGAAGACAACATATTTTTCGCAATTCTGCTGCTCCAAACGCCTAACCAGAATGGGCTAGGGAAAAAACACACATGCCGTTGAAATCGGGCGAGTTTCTACTTTCAGATGCAATAGGAATTTTTGGGTTAGGTCAATCCGTTCGCGAGGTATGGCAGTTTGAAGCCAAGAAATGGTTGAGAAGACAACAATTTTTTCGCAATTCTGTTGCTCCAAACGCTTAACCGGAATGGCCTAAGGAAAAAATCCACATACCGTTGTAATCGGGCGAGTTTCTACTTTCAGAAGCAACAGGAATTTTTGGGTTAGGTCAATCCGTTCGCGAGATATGGGAGTTTGAAGCCAAGAAATGGTTGAGAAGGCAAAAAATTTTTCGCAATTCTGCTGCTCCAAACGCTTAACCAGAATGGCCTAGGGAAAAAATACACATACCGTTGTAATCGGGCGAGTTTCTACTTTCAGTTACAATAGGAATTTTTGGGTTAGGTCAATCCGTTCGCTAGATATGGGAGTTTGAAGCCAAGAAATGCTTGAGAAGGCAAAAAATTTTTCGCAATTCTGCTGCTCCAATCGCTTAACCAGAATGGCCTAGGGGAAAAATACACGTACCGTTGTAATCGGGCGAGTTTCTACTTTCACACGCAACAGGAATTTTTGGGTTAGGTCAATCCGTTCGCGAGATATGGGAGTTTGAAGCCAAGAAATGGTTGAGAAGGCAAAGAATTTTTCGCAATTCTGCTGCTCCAAACGCCTAACCAGAATGGGCTAGGGAAAAAATACACATACCGTTGTAATCGGGCGAGTCTCTACTTCCACTCGCAACAGGAATTTTTGGGTTAGGTCAATCCGTTCGCGAGATATGGGAGTTTGAAGCCAAGAAATGGTTGAGAAGTCATAAAATTTTTCGCAATTCTGCTGATCCAAACGCTTAACCAGCATGGCCTATGGAAGAAATACACGTACCGTTTTAACCGGGCGAGTTTCTACTTTCAGACGCAACAGGAATTTTTGGGTTAGGTCAATCCGTTCGAGAGATATGGGAGTTTGAATCCAAGAAATGGTTGAGAAGGCAAAAAATTTTTCGCAATTCTGCTGCTCGAAACGCTTAACCAGAATGGCCTAGGGAAAAAATACTCATACCGTTGTAATCGGGAGAGTTTCTACTTTCAGTTACAATAAGAATTTTTGGGTTAGGTCAATCCGTTCGCGAGATATGGGACTTTGAAGCTAAGAAGTGGTTGAGAAGACTACAAATTTTTCGCAATTCTGCTGCTTCAAACGCCTAACCAGAATGGGCTAGGGAAGAAACACACATACCGTTGAAATCGGGCGAGTTTCTACTTTCAGATGCAATTGGAATTTTTGGGTTAGGTCAATCCGTTCGCGAGATATGGGAGTTTGAAGCCAAGAAATGGTAGAGAAGGCAACAAATTTTTCGCACTTCTGCTGCTCCAATCGCTTAACCAGAATGGCCTAGGCGAAAAATACCCGTACCGTTGTAATAGGGCGAGTTTCTACTTTCAAATGCAATAGGAATTTTTTGGGTTAGGTCAATCCGTTCGCGAGATATGGGAGTTTGAAGCTAAGAAATGGTTGAGAAGACAACAAATTTTTCGCAATTCAGCTGCTCCAAACGCTTAACCAGAATGGGCTAGGGAAAAAATACACATACCGTTGTAATCGGGCGAGTTTCTACTTTCAGACGCAACAGGAATTTTTGGGTTGGGTCAATCCGTTCGCGAGATATGGGAGTTTGAAGCCAAGAAATGGTTGAGGCGGCAAAAAATATTTCGCAATTCTGCTGATCCAAACGCTTAACCAGAATGGCCTAGGGAAAAAATACACATACCGTTGTAATCGGGCGAGTCTCTACTTTCAGATGCAATAGGAATTTTTGGGTTAGGTCAATCGGTTCGCGAGATATGTGAGTTTGAAGCCAAGAAATGGTTGAGAAGGCAAAAAATTTTTCGCAATTCTGCTGCTTCAAACGCTTAACCAGAATGGCCCAGGGAAAAAATACGCATACCTTTGTAATCGGGCGAGTTTCTACTTTCAGACGCAGCAGGAATTTTTGGGTTTGGTCAATCCGTTCGCGAGATATGGGACTTTGAAGCCAAGAAATGGTTGAGGCGGCAAAAAATATTTCGCAATTCTGCTGATCCAAACGCTTAACCAGAATGGCCTAGGGAAAAAATACACATACCGTTGTAATCGGGCGAGTCTCTACTTTCAGATGCAATAGGAATTTTTGGGTTAGGTCAATCGGTTCGCGAGATATGTGAGTTTGAAGCCAAGAAATGGTTGAGAAGGCAAAAAATTTTTCGCAATTCTGCTGCTTCAAACGCTTAACCAGAATGGCCCAGGGAAAAAATACGCATACCTTTGTAATCGGGCGAGTTTCTACTTTCAGACGCAGCAGGAATTTTTGGGTTTGGTCAATCCGTTCGCGAGATATGGGACTTTGAAGCCAAGAAATGGTTGAGAAGACAACAAATTTTTCGCAATTCTGCTGCTCCAAACGCTTAACCAGAATGGGCTAGGGAAAAAATACACATACCGTTGAAATCGGGCGAGTTTGTACTTTCACAAGCAACAGGAATTTTTGGGTTAGGTCAATCCGTTCGCGAGATATGGGAGTTTGAAGCCAAGAAATGGTTGAGAAGGCATAAAATTTTTCGCAATTCTGCTGATCCAAACGCTTAACCAGCATGGCCTAGGGTAGAAATACACGTACCGTTTTAACCGGGCGAGTTTCTACTTTCAGACGCATCAGGAATTTTTGGGTTAGGTCAATCCGTTCGCGAGATATGGGAGTTTGAAGCCAAGAAATGGTTGAGAAGGCAAAAAATTTTTCGCAATTCTGCTGCTCCAAACGCTTAACCAGAATGGCCTAGGGAAAAAATACTCATACCGTTGAAATCGGGCGAGTTTCTACTTTCACAGGCAACAGGAATTTTTGGGTTAGGTCAATCCGTTCGCGAGATATGGGAGTTTGAAGCCAAGAAATGGTTGAGAAGGCAAAAATTTTTTCGCAATTCTGCTGCTCCAAACGCTTAACCAGAATGGCCTAGGGAAAAAATACTCATACCGTTGTAATCGGGCGAGTTTCTACTTTCAGACGCAACAGGAATTTTTGGGGTAGGTCAATCCGTTCGAGAGATATGGGAGTTTGAAGCCAAGAAATGGTTGAGAAGGCAAAAAATTTTTCGCAATTCTGCTGCTCGAAACGCTTAACCAGAATGGCCTAGGGAAAAAACACACATACCGTTGAAATCGGGCGAGTTTCTACTTTCAGATGCAATTGGAATTTTTGGGTTAGGTCAATCCGTTCGCGAGATATGGGAGTTTGAAGCCAAGAAACGGTTGAGAAGGCAACAAATTTTTCGCACTTCTGCTGCTCCAATAGCTTAACCAGAATGGCCTAGGGGAAAAATACCCGTACCGTTGTAATAGGGCGAGTTTCTACTTTCAAATGCAATAGGAATTTTTGGGTTAGGTCAATCCGTTCGCGAGATATGGGAGTTTGAAGCTAAGAAATGGTTGAGAAGACAACAAATTTTTCGCAATTCAGCTGCTCCAAACGCTTAACCAGAATGGGCTAGGGAAAAAATACACATACCGTTGTAATCGGGCGAGTTTCTACTTTCAGACGCAACAGGAATTTTTGGGTTGGGTCAATCCGTTCGCGAGATATGGGAGTTTGAAGCCAAGAAATGGTTGAGGCGGCAAAAAATATTTCGCAATTCTGCTGATCCAAACGCTTAACCAGAATGGCCTAGGGAAAAAATACACATACCGTTGTAATCGGGCGAGTCTCTACTTTCAGATGCAATAGGAATTTTTGGGTTAGGTCAATCGGTTCGCGAGATATGTGAGTTTGAAGCCAAGAAATGGTTGAGAAGGCAAAAAATTTTTCGCAATTCTGCTGCTTCAAACGCTTAACCAGAATGGCCCAGGGAAAAAATACGCATACCTTTGTAATCGGGCGAGTTTCTACTTTCAGACGCAGCAGGAATTTTTGGGTTTGGTCAATCCGTTCGCGAGATATGGGACTTTGAAGCCAAGAAATGGTTGAGGCGGCAAAAAATATTTCGCAATTCTGCTGATCCAAACGCTTAACCAGAATGGCCTAGGGAAAAAATACACATACCGTTGTAATCGGGCGAGTCTCTACTTTCAGATGCAATAGGAATTTTTGGGTTAGGTCAATCGGTTCGCGAGATATGTGAGTTTGAAGCCAAGAAATGGTTGAGAAGGCAAAAAATTTTTCGCAATTCTGCTGCTTCAAACGCTTAACCAGAATGGCCCAGGGAAAAAATACGCATACCTTTGTAATCGGGCGAGTTTCTACTTTCAGACGCAGCAGGAATTTTTGGGTTTGGTCAATCCGTTCGCGAGATATGGGACTTTGAAGCCAAGAAATGGTTGAGAAGACAACAAATTTTTCGCAATTCTGCTGCTCCAAACGCTTAACCAGAATGGGCTAGGGAAAAAATACACATACCGTTGAAATCGGGCGAGTTTGTACTTTCACAGGCAACAGGAATTTTTGGGTTAGGTCAATCCGTTCGCGAGATATGGGAGTTTGAAGCCAAGAAATGGTTGAGAAGGCATAAAATTTTTCGCAATTCTGCTGATCCAAACGCTTAACCAGCATGGCCTAGGGTAGAAATACACGTACCGTTTTAACCCGGCGAGTTTCTACTTTCAGACGCATCAGGAATTTTTGGGTTAGGTCAATCCGTTCGCGAGATATGGGAGTTTGAAGCCAAGAAATGGTTGAGAAGGCAAAAAATTTTTCGCAATTCTGCTGCTCCAAACGCTTAACCAGAATGGCCTAGGGAAAAAATACTCATACCGTTGAAATCGGGCGAGTTTCTACTTTCACAGGCAACAGGAATTTTTGGGTTAGGTCAATCCGTTCGCGAGATATGGGAGTTTGAAGCCAAGAAATGGTTGAGAAGGCAAAAATTTTTTCGCAATTCTGCTGCTCCAAACGCTTAACCAGAATGGCCTAGGGAAAAAATACTCATACCGTTGTAATCGGGCGAGTTTCTACTTTCAGACGCAACAGGAATTTTTGGGTTAGGTCAATCCGTTCGAGAGATATGGGAGTTTGAAGCCAAGAAATGGTTGAGAAGGCAAAAAATTTTTCGCAATTCTGCTGCTCGAAACGCTTAACCAGAATGGCCTAGGGAAAAAACACACATACCGTTGAAATCGGGCGAGTTTCTACTTTCAGATGCAATTGGAATTTTTGGGTTAGGTCAATCCGTTCGCGAGATATGGGAGTTTGAAGCCAAGAAACGGTTGAGAAGGCAACAAATTTTTCGCACTTCTGCTGCTCCAATAGCTTAACCAGAATGGCCTAGGGGAAAAATACCCGTACCGTTGTAATCGGGCGAGTTTCTACTTTCAAATGCAATAGGAATTTTTGGGTTAGGTCAATCCGTTCGCGAGATATGGGAGTTTGAAGCTAAGAAATGGTTGAGAAGACAACAAATTTTTCGCAATTCAGCTGCTCCAAACGCTTAACCAGAATGCGCTAGGGAAAAAATACACATACCGTTGTAATCGGGCGAGTTTCTACTTTCAGATGCAATAGGAATTTTTGTGTTAGGTCAATCCGTTCGCGAGATATGGGAGTTTGAAGCTAAGAAATGGTTGAGAAGACAACAAATTTTTCGCAATTCTGCTGCTCCAAACGCTTAACCAGAATGGGCTAGGGAAAAAATACACATACCGTTGAAATCGGGCGAGTTTCTACTTTCACATGCAACAGGAATTTTTGGGTTAGGTCAATCCGTTCGCGAGATATGGGAGTTTGAAGCCAAGAAATGGTTGAGAAGGCACAAAATTTTTCGCAATTCTGCTGATCCAAACGCTTAACCAGAATGGCCTAGGGAAAAAATACACGTACCGTTTTAACCGGGCGAGTTTCTACTTTCAGACGCAACAGGAATTTTTGGGTTAGGTCAATCCGTTCGCGAGATATGGGAGTTGGAAGCCAAGAAATGGTTGAGAAGCCAAAAAATTTTTCGCAATTCTGCAGCTCCAAACGCTTAACCAGAATGGCCTAGGGAAAAAATACTCATACCGTTGTAATCGGGCGAGTTTCGACTTTCAGTTACAATAGGAATTTTTGGGTTAGGTCAGTCCGTTCGAGAGATATGGCAGTTTGAATCCAAGAAATGGTTAAGAAGGCAAAAAATTTTTCGCAATTCTGCTGCTCCAAACGCTTAACCAGAATGCCCTAGGGAAAAAATACACATACCGTTGTAATCGGGCGAGTTTCTACTTTCAGATGCAATAGGAATTTTTGTGTTAGGTCAATCCGTTCGCGAGATATGGGAGTTTGAAGCTAAGAAATGGTTGAGAAGACAACAAATTTTTCACAATTCTGCTGCTCCAGACGCTTAACCAGAATGTCCTAGGGGAAAAATACACATACCGTTGTAATCGGGCGAGTTTCTACTTTCAGATGCAATAGGAATTTTTGGTTTAGGTCAATCCGTTCGCGAGATATGGAAGTTTGAAGCCAAGAAATGGTTGAGAAGGCACAAAATTTTTCGCAATTCTGCTGCTCCAAACGCTTAACCAGAATGGCCTAGGGAAAAAATACACATACCGTTGTAATCGGGCGAGTTTCTACTTTCAGTTACAATAGGAAGTTTTGGGTTAGGTCAATCCGTTCGCGAGATATGGGACTTTGAAGCTAAGAAATGGTTGACAAGACAACAAATTTTTCGCACTTCTGCTGCTCCAATCGCTTAACCAGAATGGCCTAGGGGAAAAATACACGTACCGTTAGTAATCGGGCGAGTTTCTACTTTCACACGCAACAGGAATTTTTGGGTTAGGTCAATCCGCTCGCGAGATATGGGAGTTTGAAGCCAAGAAATGGTTGAGGAGGCATAAAATTTTTCGCAATTCTGCTGCTCCAAACGCTTAACCAGAATGGCCTAGGGAAAAAATACACATACCGTTGTAATCGGGCGAGCTTCTACTTTCAGATGCAATAGGAATTTTTGGGTTGGGTCAATCCGTTCGCGAGATATGGGACTTTGAAGCTAAGAAATGGTTGAGAAGGCATAAAATTTTTCGCAATTCTGCTGATCCAAACGCTTAACCAGAATGGCCTAGGGAAAAAATACACATACCGTTGTAATCGGGCGAGTTTCTACTTTCAGTTACAATAGGAATTTTTGGGTTAGGTCAATCCGTTCGCGAGATATGGGAGTTTGAAGCCAAGAAATGGTTAAGAAGGCAAAAAATTTTTCGCAATTCTGCTGCTCCAATCGCTTAACCAGAATGGCCTATGGGAAAAATACACGTACCGTTGTAATCGGGCGAGTTTCTACATTCACACGCAACAGGAATTTTTGGGTTAGGTCAATCCGTTCGCGAGATATGGGAGTTTGAAGCTAAGAAATGGTTGAGAAGACAACAAATTTTTCGCAACTCTGTTGCTCCAAACGCTTAACCAGAATGGCCTAAGGAAAAAATCCACATACCGTTGTAATCGGGCGAGTTTCTACTTTCAGAAGCAACAGGAATTTTTGGGTTAGGTCAATCCGTTCGCGAGATATGGGAGTTTGAAGCCAAGAAATGGTTGAGAAGGCAACAAATTTTTCGCAATTCTGCTGCTCCAAACGCTTAACCAGAATGGCCTAGGGAAAAAATACACATACCGTTGTAATCGGGCGAGTTTCTACTTTCAGTTACAATAGGAATTTTTGGGTTAGGTCAATCCGTTCGCGAGATATGGGAGTTTGAAGCCAAGAAATGGTTAAGAAGGCAAAAAAATTTTCGCAATTCTGCTGCTCCAATCGCTTAACCAGAATGGCCTTGGCGAAAAATGCACGTACCATTGTAATCGGGAGAGTTTCTACTTCCACACGCAACAGGAATTTTTGGGTTAGGTCAATCCGTTCGCGAGATATGGGAGTTTGAAGCCAAGAAATGGTTGAGAAGGCAACAAATTTTTCGCAATTCTGCTGCTCCAAACGCTTAACCAGAATGGCCTAGGGAAATAATACACATACCGTTGTAATCGGGCGAGTTTCTACTTTCAGATGCAATAGGAATTTTTGTGTTAGGTCAATCCGTTCGCGAGATATGGGAGTTTGAAGCTAAGAAATGGTTGAGAAGACAACAAATTTTTCACAATTCTGCTGCTCCAGACGCTTAACCAGAATGTCCTAGGGGAAAAATACACATACCGTTGTAATCGGGCGAGTTTCTACTTTCAGATGCAATAGGAATTTTTGGTTTAGGTCAATCCGTTCGCGAGATATGGAAGTTTGAAGCCAAGAAATGGTTGAGAAGGCACAAAATTTTTCGCAATTCTGCTGCTCCAAACGCTTAACCAGAATGGCCTAGGGAAAAAATACACATACCGTTGTAATCGGGCGAGTTTCTACTTTCAGTTACAATAGGAAGTTTTGGGTTAGGTCAATCCGTTCGCGAGATATGGGACTTTGAAGCTAAGAAATGGTTGACAAGACAACAAATTTTTCGCACTTCTGCTGCTCCAATCGCTTAACCAGAATGGCCTAGGGGAAAAATACACGTACCGTTAGTAATCGGGCGAGTTTCTACTTTCACACGCAACAGGAATTTTTGGGTTAGGTCAATCCGCTCGCGAGATATGGGAGTTTGAAGCCAAGAAATGGTTGAGGAGGCATAAAATTTTTCGCAATTCTGCTGCTCCAAACGCTTAACCAGAATGGCCTAGGGAAAAAATACACATACCGTTGTAATCGGGCGAGCTTCTACTTTCAGATGCAATAGGAATTTTTGGGTTGGGTCAATCCGTTCGCGAGATATGGGACTTTGAAGCTAAGAAATGGTTGAGAAGGCATAAAATTTTTCGCAATTCTGCTGATCCAAACGCTTAACCAGAATGGCCTAGGGAAAAAATACACATACCGTTGTAATCGGGCGAGTTTCTACTTTCAGTTACAATAGGAATTTTTGGGTTAGGTCAATCCGTTCGCGAGATATGGGAGTTTGAAGCCAAGAAATGGTTAAGAAGGCAAAAAATTTTTCGCAATTCTGCTGCTCCAATCGCTTAACCAGAATGGCCTATGGGAAAAATACACGTACCGTTGTAATCGGGCGAGTTTCTACATTCACACGCAACAGGAATTTTTGGGTTAGGTCAATCCGTTCGCGAGATATGGGAGTTTGAAGCTAAGAAATGGTTGAGAAGACAACAAATTTTTCGCAACTCTGTTGCTCCAAACGCTTAACCAGAATGGCCTAAGGAAAAAATCCACATACCGTTGTAATCGGGCGAGTTTCTACTTTCAGAAGCAACAGGAATTTTTGGGTTAGGTCAATCCGTTCGCGAGATATGGGAGTTTGAAGCCAAGAAATGGTTGAGAAGGCAACAAATTTTTCGCAATTCTGCTGCTCCAAACGCTTAACCAGAATGGCCTAGGGAAAAAATACACATACCGTTGTAATCGGGCGAGTTTCTACTTTCAGTTACAATAGGAATTTTTGGGTTAGGTCAATCCGTTCGCGAGATATGGGAGTTTGAAGCCAAGAAATGGTTAAGAAGGCAAAAAAATTTTCGCAATTCTGCTGCTCCAATCGCTTAACCAGAATGGCCTTGGCGAAAAATGCACGTACCATTGTAATCGGGAGAGTTTCTACTTCCACACGCAACAGGAATTTTTGGGTTAGGTCAATCCGTTCGCGAGATATGGGAGTTTGAAGCCAAGAAATGGTTGAGAAGGCAACAAATTTTTCGCAATTCTGCTGCTCCAAACGCTTAACCAGAATGGCCTAGGGAAATAATACACATACCGTTGTAATCGGGCGAGTTTCTACTTTCAGATGCAATAGGAATTTTTGGGTTAGGTCAATCCGTTCGCGAGGTATGGGACTTTGAAGCTAAGAAGTGGTTGAGAAGACAACATATTTTTCGCAATTCTGCTGCTCCAAACGCCTAACCAGAATGGGCTAGGGAAAAAACACACATGCCGTTGAAATCGGGCGAGTTTCTACTTTCAGATGCAATAGGAATTTTTGGGTTAGGTCAATCCGTTCGCGAGGTATGGCAGTTTGAAGCCAAGAAATGGTTGAGAAGACAACAATTTTTTCGCAATTCTGTTGCTCCAAACGCTTAACCGGAATGGCCTAAGGAAAAAATCCACATACCGTTGTAATCGGGCGAGTTTCTACTTTCAGAAGCAACAGGAATTTTTGGGTTAGGTCAATCCGTTCGCGAGATATGGCAGTTTGAAGCCAAGAAATGGTTGAGAAGACAACAATTTTTTCGCAATTCTGTTGCTCCAAACGCTTAACCGGAATGGCCTAAGGAAAAAATCCACATACCGTTGTAATCGGGCGAGTTTCTACTTTCAGAAGCAACAGGAATTTTTGGGTTAGGTCAATCCGTTCGCGAGATATGGGAGTTTGAAGCCAAGAAATGGTTGAGAAGGCAAAAAATTTTTCGCAATTCTGCTGCTCCAAACGCTTAACCAGAATGGCCTAAGGAAAAAATCCACATACCGTTGTAATCGGGCGAGTTTCTACTTTCAGAAGCAACAGGAATTTTTGGGTTAGGTCAATCCGTTCGCGAGATATGGGAGTTTGAAGCCAAGAAATGGTTGAGAAGACTACAAATTTTTCGCAATTCTGCTGCTTCAAACGCCTAACCAGAATGGGCTAGGGAAGAAACACACATACCGTTGAAATCGGGCGAGTTTCTACTTTCAGATGCAATTGGAATTTTTGGGTTAGGTCAATCCGTTCGCGAGATATGGGAGTTTGAAGCTAAGAACTGGTTGAGAAGACAACAAATTTTTCGCAATTCAGCTGCTCCAAACGCTTAACCAGAATGGGCTAGGGAAAAAATACACATACCGTTGTAATCGGGCGAGTTTCTACTTTCAGACGCAACAGGAATTTTTGGGTTGGGTCAATCCGTTCGCGAGATATGGGAGTTTGAAGCCAAGAAATGGTTGAGGCGGCAAAAAATATTTCGCAATTCTGCTGATCCAAACGCTTAACCAGAATGGCCTAGGGAAAAAATACACATACCGTTGTAATCGGGCGAGTCTCTACTTTCAGATGCAATAGGAATTTTTGGGTTAGGTCAATCGGTTCGCGAGATATGTGAGTTTGAAGCCAAGAAATGGTTGAGAAGGCAAAAAATTTTTCGCAATTCTGCTGCTTCAAACGCTTAACCAGAATGGCCCAGGGAAAAAATACGCATACCTTTGTAATCGGGCGAGTTTCTACTTTCAGACGCAGCAGGAATTTTTGGGTTTGGTCAATCCGTTCGCGAGATATGGGACTTTGAAGCCAAGAAATGGTTGAGGCGGCAAAAAATATTTCGCAATTCTGCTGATCCAAACGCTTAACCAGAATGGCCTAGGGAAAAAATACACATACCGTTGTAATCGGGCGAGTCTCTACTTTCAGATGCAATAGGAATTTTTGAGTTAGGTCAATCGGTTCGCGAGATATGTGAGTTTGAAGCCAAGAAATGGTTGAGAAGGCAAAAAATTTTTCGCAATTCTGCTGCTTCAAACGCTTAACCAGAATGGCCCAGGGAAAAAATACGCATACCTTTGTAATCGGGCGAGTTTCTACTTTCAGACGCAGCAGGAATTTTTGGGTTTGGTCAATCCGTTCGCGAGATATGGGACTTTGAAGCCAAGAAATGGTTGAGAAGACAACAAATTTTTCGCAATTCTGCTGCTCCAAACGCTTAACCAGAATGGGCTAGGGAAAAAATACACATACCGTTGAAATCGGGCGAGTTTGTACTTTCACAGGCAACAGGAATTTTTGGGTTAGGTCAATCCGTTCGCGAGATATGGGAGTTTGAAGCCAAGAAATGGTTGAGAAGGCATAAAATTTTTCGCAATTCTGCTGATCCAAACGCTTAACCAGCATGGCCTAGGGTAGAAATACACGTACCGTTTTAACCGGGCGAGTTTCTACTTTCAGACGCATCAGGAATTTTTGGGTTAGGTCAATCCGTTCGCGAGATATGGGAGTTTGAAGCCAAGAAATGGTTGAGAAGGCAAAAAATTTTTCGCAATTCTGCTGCTCCAAACGCTTAACCAGAATGGCCTAGGGAAAAAATACTCATACCGTTGAAATCGGGCGAGTTTCTACTTTCACAGGCAACAGGAATTTTTGGGTTAGGTCAATCCGTTCGCGAGATATGGGAGTTTGAAGCCAAGAAATGGTTGAGAAGGCAAAAATTTTTTCGCAATTCTGCTGCTCCAAACGCTTAACCAGAATGGCCTAGGGAAAAAATACTCATACCGTTGTAATCGGGCGAGTTTCTACTTTCAGACGCAACAGGAATTTTTGGGTTAGGTCAATCCGTTCGAGAGATATGGGAGTTTGAAGCCAAGAAATGGTTGAGAAGGCAAAAAATTTTTCGCAATTCTGCTGCTCGAAACGCTTAACCAGAATGGCCTAGGGAAAAAACACACATACCGTTGAAATCGGGCGAGTTTCTACTTTCAGATGCAATTGGAATTTTTGGGTTAGGTCAATCCGTTCGCGAGATATGGGAGTTTGAAGCCAAGAAACGGTTGAGAAGGCAACAAATTTTTCGCACTTCTGCTGCTCCAATAGCTTAACCAGAATGGCCTAGGGGAAAAATACCCGTACCGTTGTAATCGGGCGAGTTTCTACTTTCAAATGCAATAGGAATTTTTGGGTTAGGTCAATCCGTTCGCGAGATATGGGAGTTTGAAGCTAAGAAATGGTTGAGAAGACAACAAATTTTTCGCAATTCAGCTGCTCCAAACGCTTAACCAGAATGGGCTAGGGAAAAAATACACATACCGTTGTAATCGGGCGAGTTTCTACTTTCAGACGCAACAGGAATTTTTGGGTTGGGTCAATCCGTTCGCGAGATATGGGAGTTTGAAGCCAAGAAATGGTTGAGGCGGCAAAAAATATTTCGCAATTCTGCTGATCCAAACGCTTAACCAGAATGGCCTAGGGAAAAAATACACATACCGTTGTAATCGGGCGAGTCTCTACTTTCAGATGCAATAGGAATTTTTGGGTTAGGTCAATCGGTTCGCGAGATATGGGAGTTTGAAGCCAGGAAATGGTTGAGAAGGCAAAAAATTTTTCGCAATTCTGCTGCTCCAAACGTTTAACCAGAATGGCCCAGGGAAAAAATACGCATACCTTTGTAATCGGGCGAGTTTCTACTTTCAGACGCAGCAGGAATTTTTGGGTTAGGTCAATCCGTTCGCGAGATATGGGAGTTTGAAGCCAAGAAATGGTTGAGAAGGCAAAAAATTTTTCGCAATTCTGCTGCTCCAAACGCTTAACCAGAATGGCCTAGGGAAAAAATACTCATACCGTTGTAATCGGGCGAGTCTCTACTTTCAGATGCAATAGGAATTTTTGGGTTAGGTCAATCGGTTCGCGAGATATGGGAGTTTGAAGCCAAGAAATGGTTGAGAAGGCAAAAAATTTTTCGCAATTCTGCTGCTCCAAACGCTTAACTAGAATGGCCTAGGGAAAAAATACACATACCGTTGTAATCGGGAGAGCTTCTACTTTCAGATGCAATAGGAATTTTTGGGTTGGGTCAATCCGTTCGCGAGATATGGGACTTTGAAGCTAAGAAATGGTTGAGAAGGCATAAAATTTTTCGCAATTCTGCTGATCCAAACGCTTAACCAGAATGGCCTAGGGAAAAAATACACATACCGTTGTAATCGGGCGATTTTCTACTTTCAGTTACAATAGGAATTTTTGAGTTAGGTCAATCCGTTCGCGAGATATGGGAGTTTGAAGCCAAGAAGTGGTTAAGAAGGCAAAAAATTTTTCGCAATTCTGCTGCTCCAAACGCTTAACCAGAATGGCCTAGGGAAAAAATACACATAACGTTGTAATCGGGCGAGTTTCTACTTTCAGATGCAATAGGAATTTTTGGGTTAGGTCAATCCGTTCGCGAGATATGGGACTTTGAAGCTAAGAACTGGTTGAGAAGACAACAAATTTTTCGCAATTCTGCTGCTCCAAACGCCTAACCAGAATGGGCTAGGGAAAAAACACACATACCGTTGAAATCGGGCGAGTTTCTACTTTCAGACGCAACAGGAATTTTTGGGTTGGGTCAATCCGTTCGCGAGATATGGGAGTTTGAAGCCAAGAAATGGTTGAGGGGGCAAAAAATATTTCGCAATTCTGCTGATCCAAACGCTTAACCAGAATGGCCTAGGGAAAAAATACACATACCGTTGTAATCGGGCGAGTCTCTACTTTCAGATGCAATAGGAATTTTTGGGTTAGGTCAATCGGTTCGCGAGATATGGGAGTTTGAAGCCAAGAAATGGTTGAGAAGGCAAAAAATTTTTCGCAATTCTGCTGCTCCAAACGCTTAACCAGAATGGCCCAGGGAAAAAATACGCATACCGTTGTAATCGGGCGAGTTTCTACTTTCAGATGCAATAGGAATTTTTGGGTTAGGTCAATCCGTTCGCGAGATATGGGACTTTGAAGACGAGAAATGGTTGAGAAAACAACAAATTTTTCGCAATTCTGCTGCTCCAAACGCCTAACCAGAATGGGCTAGGGAAAAAATACACATACCGTTGTAATCGGGCGAGTCTCTACTTCCGCACGCAACAGGAATTTTTGGGTTAGGTCAATCCGTTCGCGAGATATGGGAGTTTGAAGCCAAGAAATGGTTGAGAAGGCAAAAAATTTTTCGCAATTCTGCTGCTCCAAACGCTTAACCAGAATGGCCTAGGGAAAAAATACTCATACCGTTGTAATCGGGCGAGTTTCTACTTTCAGATGCAATAGGAATTTTTGGGTTAGGTCAATCCGTTCGCGAGATATGGGACTTTGAAGCTAAGAAGTGGTTGAGAAGACAACAAATTTTTCGCAATTCTGCTGCTCCAAACGCCTAACTAGAATCGGCTAGGGAAAAAACACACATACCGTTGAATTCGGGCGAGTTTCTACTTTCAGATGCAATAGGAATTTTTGGGTTAGGTCAATCCGTTCGCGAGATATGGGAGTTTGAAGCCAAGAAATGGTTGAGAAGGCAACAAATTTTTCGCACTTCTGCTGCTCCAATCGCTTAACCAGAATGGCCTAGGGGAAAAATACCCGTACCGTTGTAATCGGGCGAGTTTCTACTTTCAAATGCAATAGGAATTTTTGGGTTAGGTCAATCCGTTCGCGAGATATGGGAGTTTGAAGCTAAGAAATGGTTGAGAAGACAACAAATTTTTCGCAATTCAGCTGCTCCAAACGCTTAACCAGAATGGGGTAGGGAAAAAATACACATACCGTTGTAATCGGGCGAGTTTCTACTTTCAGACGCAACAGGAATTTTTGGGTTGGGTCAATCCGTTCGCGAGATATGGGAGTTTGAAGCCAAGAAATGGTTGAGGCGGCAAAAAATATTTCGCAATTCTGCTGATCCAAACGCTTAACCAGAATGGCCTAGGGAAAAAATACACATACCGTTGTAATCGGGCGAGTCTCTACTTTCAGACGCAGCAGGAATTTTTGGGTTTGGTCAATCCGTTCGCGAGATATGGGACTTTGAAGCCAAGAAATGGTTGAGAAGACAACAAATTTTTCGCAATTCTGCTGCTCCAAACGCTTAACCAGAATGGGCTAGGGAAAAAATACACATACCGTTGAAATTGGGCGAGTTTCTACTTTCACAGGCAACAGGAATTTTTGGGTTAGGTCAATCCGTTCGCGAGATATGGGAGTTTGAAGCCAAGAAATGGTTGAGAAGGCATAAAATTTTTCGCAATTCTGCTGATCCAAACGCTTAACCAGCATGGCCTAGGGAAGTAATACACGTACCGTTTTAACCGGGCGAGTTTCTACTTTCAGACGCAACAGGAATTTTTGGGTTAGGTCAATCCGTTCGCGAGATATGGGAGTTTGAAGCCAAGAAATGGTTGAGCAGGCAAAAAATTTTTCGCAATTCTGCTGCTCCAAACGCTTAACCAGAATGGCATAGGGAAAAAATACTCATACCGTTGTAATCGGGCGAGTTTCTACTTTCAGTTACAATAGGAATTTTTGGGTTAGGTCAATCGGTTCGCGAGATATGGGAGTTTGAAGCCAAGAAATATTTGAGAAGGCAAAAAATTTTTCGCAATTCTGCTGCTCCAAACGCTTAACCAGAATGGCCCAGGGAAAAAATACGCATACCGTTGTAATCGGGCGAGTTTCTACTTTCACACGCAACAGGAATTTTTGGGTTAGGTCAATCCGTTCGCGTGATATGGGAGTTTGAAGCCAAGAAATGGTTGAGAAGGCAAAAAATTTATCGCAATTCTGCAGCTCCAAACGCTTAACCAGAATGGCCCAGGGAAAAAATACGCATACAGTTGTAATCGTGCGAGTTTCTACTTTCAGACGCAGCAGGAATTTTTGGGTTTGGTCAATCCGTTCGCGAGATATGGGAGTTTGAAGCCAAGAAATGGTTGAGAATGCAAAAAATTTATCGCCATTCTGCTGCTCCAAACGCTTAACCAGAATGGCCTAGGGAAAAAATACACATACCGTTGTAACAGGGCGAGTTTCTACTTTCAGACGCAACAGGAATTTTTGGGTTAGGTCAATCCGTTCGCGAGATGTGGGAGTTTGAAGCCAAGAAATGGTTGAGAAGGCAAAAAATTTTTCGCAATTCTGCTGCTTCAAACGCTTAACCAGAATGGCCTAGGGAAAAAATACACATACCGTTGTAATCGGGCGAGTTTCTACTTTCACTTACAATAGGGATTTTTGGGTGAGGTCAATCCGTTCGCGAAATATGGGAGTTTGGAGCTAAGAAATGGTTGAGAAGACAACAAATTTTTCGCAATTCTGTTGCTCCAAACGCTTAACCGGAATGGCCTAGGGGAAAAATACTCATACCGTTGTAATCGGGCGAGTTTCTACTTTCAGTTACAATAGGAATTTTTGGGTTGGGTCAATCCGTTCGCGACATATGGGAGTTTGAAGCCAAGAAATGGTTAAGAAGGCAAAAAATTTTTCGCAATTCTGCTGCTCCAATCGCTTAACCAGAATGGCCTAGGGGAAAAATACTCATACCGTTGTAATCGGGCGAGTTTCTACTTTCAGATGCAATAGGAATTTTTGGGTTAGGTCAATCCGTTCGCGAGATATGGGACTTTGAAGCTAAGAAGTGGTTGAGAAGACAACAAATTTTTCGCAATTCTGCTGCTCCAAACGCCTAACCAGAATGGGCTAGGGAAAAAACACACATACCGTTGTAATCGGGCGAGTTTCTACTTTCAGATGCAATAGGAATTTTTGGGTTAGGTCAATCCGTTCGCGAGATATGGGAGTTTGAAGACAAGAAATGGTTGAGAAGGAAAAAAATTTTTCGCAATTCTGCTGCTCCAAACGCTTAACCAGAATGGCGTAGGGAAAAAATACACATACCGTTGTAATTGGGCGAGTTTCTACTTTCAGATGCAATAGGAATTTTTGGGTTAGGTCAATCAGTTCGCGAGATATGGGAGTTTGAAGCCAAGAAATGGTTGAGAAGGCACAAAATTTTTCGCAATTCTGCTGCTCCAAACGCTTAACAAGAATGGCCTAGGGAAAAAATACACATACCGTTGTAATCGGGCGAGTTTCTACTTTCAGTTACAATAGGAATTTTTGGGTTAGGTCAATCCGTTCGCGAGATATGGGACTTTGAAGCTAAGAAATGGTTGACAAGACAACAAATTTTTCGCACTTCTGCTGCTCCAATCGCTTAACCAGAATGGCCTAGGGGAAAAATACACGTACCGTTGTAATCGGGCGAGTTTCTACTTTCACACGCAACAGGAATTTTTGGGTTAGGTCAATCCGTTCGCGAGATATGAGAGTTTGAAGCTAAGAAATGGTTGAGAAGACAACAAATTTTTCGCAAATCTGCTGCTCCAAACGCTTAACCAGAATGGCCTAGGGAAAAAATACGCATACCGTTGTAACCGGCCGAGTTTCTACCTTCAGACGCAACGGGAATTTTTGGGTTAGGTCAATCCGTTCGCGAGATATGGGAGTTTGAAGCCAAGAAATGGTTGAGAAGGCAAAAAATTTTTCGCCATTCTGCTGCTCCAAACGCTTAACCAGAATGTCCTAGGGAAAAAATACGCATACCGTTGTAATCGGGCGAGTTTCTACTTTCAGTTACAATAGGAATTTTTGGGTTGGGTCAATCCGTTCGCGAGATATGGGCCTTTGAATCCAAGAAATGGTTGAAAAAGACAGCAAATTTTTCGCACTTCTGCTGCTCCAAACGCTTAACCAGAATGGCCTAGGGAAAACATACGCACACCGTTGTAAGCGGGCGAGTTTCTACTTTCAGATGCAATAGGAATTTTTGGGTTAGGTCAATCCGACCGCGAGATATGGGAGTTTGAAGCCAAGAAATGGTAGAGAAGACAACAAATTTTTCGCACTTCCGCTGCTCCAAACGCTTAACCAGAATGGCCTAGGGAAAAAATACACATACCGTTGTAATCGGGCGAGTTTCTACTTTCAAATGGAATAGGAATTTTTGGGTCAGGTCAATCCGTTCGCGAGATATGGGAGTTTGAAGCTAAGAAATGGTTGAGAAGACAACAAATTTTTCGCAATTCTGCTGCTTCAAACGCTTAACCAGAATGGCCCAGGGAAAAAATACACATACCGTTGTAATCGGGCGAGTTTCTACTTTCACTTACAACAGGAATTTTTGGGTGAGGTCAATCCGTTCGCGAAATATGGGTGTTTGAAGCCAAGAAATGGTTGAGAAGGCAAAAAATTTTTCGCAATTCTGCTGCTTCAAACGCTTAACCAGAATGGCCTAGGGAAAAAATACACATACCGTTGTAATCGGACGAGGTTCTACTTTCAGTTACAATAGGAATTTTTGGGTGAGGTCAATCCGTTCGCGAGATATGGGAGTTTGAAGCCAAGAAATGGTTGAGAAGACAACAAATTTTTCGCAATTCCGCTGCTCCAAACGCTTAACCAGAATGGCCTCGGGAAAAAATACGCATACCGTTGTAATCGGGCGAGTTTCCACTTTCAGATGCAATAGGAATTTTTGGGTTAGGTCAATCCGTTCGCGAGATATGGGAGTTTGAAGCCAAGAAATGGTTGAGAAGGCAAAAAAATTTTCACAATTCTGCTGGTCCAAACGCTTAACCAGAATGGCCTAGGGAAAAAATAACCATACCTTTGTAATCCGGCGAGTTTCTACTTTCAGTTACAATGGGAATTTTTGGGTTAGGTCAATCCGTTCGCGAGATATGGGCCTTTGAAGCGAAGAAATGTTTGACAAGACAACAAATTTTTCGCAATTCCGCTGCTCCAAACGCTTAACCAGAATGGCCTAGGGAAAAAATACACATACCGTTGCAATTGGGCGAGTTTCTCCTTTCAGATGCAATAGGAATTTTTGGGTTAGGTCAATCCGTTCGGGAGATATGGGAATTTGAAGACAAGAAATGATTGAGAAGCCAAAAAATTTTTGGCAATTCTGTTGCTCCAAACGCTTAACCAGAATGGCCTAAAGAAAAAATACACATACCGTTGTAATCGGGCGAGTTTCTACTTTCAGATGCAATAGGAATTTTTGGGTTAGGTCAATCCGTTCGCGAGATATGGGAGTTTGAAGCCAAGAAATGGTTGAGAAGGCAAAAAATTTTTCGCAATTTTGCTGCTCCAAAAGCTTAACCAGAATGGCCTAGGGAAAAAATACACATACCGTTGCAATTGGGCGAGTTTCTCCTTTCAGATGCAATAGGAATTTTTGGGTTAGGTCAATCCGTTCGGGAGATATGGGAATTTGAAGACAAGAAATGATTGAGAAGGCAAAAAATTTTTGGCAATTCTGTTGCTCCAAACGCTTAACCAGAATGGCCTAAGGAAAAAATACACATACCGTTGTAATCGGGCGAGTTTCTACTTTCAGATGCAATAGGAATTTTTGGTTTAGGTCAATCCGTTCGCGAGATATGGGAGTTTGAAGCCAAGAAATGGTTGAGAAGGCAAAAAATTTTTCGCAATTTTGCTGCTCCAAAAGCTTAACCAGAATGGCCTAGGGGAAAAACACACGTACCGTTGTAATCGGGCGAGTTTCCACTTTCAGATGCAATAGGAATTTTTGGGTAAGGTCAATCCGTCCGCGAGATATGGGAGTTTGAAGCCAAGAAATGGTAGAGAAGGCACAAAATTTTTCACAATTCTTTTGGTCCAAACGCTTAACCAGAAAGTCCTAGGGAAAAAATACGCATACCGTTGTAATCGGGCGAGTTTCTACTTTCAGTTACAATAGGAATTTTTGGGTTGGGTCAATCCGTTCGCGAGATATGGGACTTTGAATCCAAGAAATGGTTGACAAGACAGCAAATTTTTCGCACTTCTGCTGCTCCAAACGCTTAACCAGAATGGCCTAGGGAAAAAATACGCACACCGTTGTAATCGGGCGAGTTTCTACTTTCAGATGCAACAGGAATTTTTGGGTTAGGTCAATCCGTTCGCGAGATATGGGAGTTTGAAGCCAAGAAATGGTTGTGAAGGCAAAAAATTTTTCGCAATTCTGCTGCTCCAAACGCTTAACCAGAATGGCCTAGGGAAAAAATACTCATACCGTTGTATTCGGGCGAGTTTCTACTTTCAGTTACAATAGGAATTTTTGGGTGAGGTCTATCCGTTCGCGAGATATGGGAGTTTGAAGCCAAGAAATGGTTGAGAAGGCAAAAAAATTTTCACAATTCTGCTGGTCCAAACGCTTAACCAGAATGGCCTAGGGAAAAAATAACCATACCTTTGTAATCCGGCGAGTTTCTACTTTCAGTTACAATGGGAATTTTTGGGTTAGGTCAATCCGTTCGCGAGATATGGGCCTTTGAAGCGAAGAAATGTTTGACAAGACAACAAATTTTTCGCAATTCCGCTGCTCCAAACGCTTAACCAGAATGGCCTAGGGAAAAAATACGCATACCGTTATAATCGGGCGAGTTTCTACTTTCAGATGCAACACGAATTTTTGCGTTAGGTCAATCCGTTCGCGAGATATGGGAGTTTGAAGCCAAGAAATGGTGAGAAGGCAAAAAATTTTACGCAATTCTGCTGCTCCAAACGCTTAACCAGAATGGCCTAGGGAAAAAATACACATACCGTTGCAATTGGGCGAGTTTCTCCTTTCAGATGCAATAGGAATTTTTGGGTTAGGTCAATCCGTTCGCGAGATATGGGAGTTTGAAGCCAAGAAATGGTTGAGAAGGCAAAAAATTTTTCGCCATTCTGCTGCTCCAAACGCTTAACCAGAAAGTCCTAGGGAAAAAATACTCATACCGTTGTATTCGGGCGAGTTTCTACTTTCAGTTACAATAGGAATTTTTGGGTGAGGTCTATCCGTTCGCGAGATATGGGAGTTTGAAGCCAAGAAATGGTTGAGAAGGCAAAAAATTTTTCGCCATTCTGCTGCTCCAAACGCTTAACCAGAAAGTCCTAGGGAAAAAATACGCATACCGTTGTAATCGGGCGAGTTTCTACTTTCAGTTACAATAGGAATTTTTGGGTTGGGTCAATCCGTTCGCGAGATATGGGACTTTGAATCCAAGAAATGGTTGACAAGACAGCAAATTTTTCGCACTTCTGCTGCTCCAAACGCTTAACGAGAATGGCCTAGGGAAAAAATACGCACACCGTTGTAATCGGGCGAGTTTCTACTTTCAGATGCAACAGGAATTTTTGGGTTAGGTCAATCCGTTCGCGAGATATGGGAGTTTGAAGCCAAGAAATGGTTGTGAAGGCAAAAAATTTTTCGCAATTCTGCTGCTCCAAACGCTTAACCAGAATGGCCTAGGGAAAAAATACTCATACCGTTGTATTCGGGCGAGTTTCTACTTTCAGTTACAATAGGAATTTTTGGGTGAGGTCTATCCGTTCGCGAGATATGGGAGTTTGAAGCCAAGAAATGGTTGAGAAGGCAAAAAAATTTTCACAATTCTGCTGGTCCAAACGCTTAACCAGAATGGCCTAGGGAAAAAATAACCATACCTTTGTAATCCGGCGAGTTTCTACTTTCAGTTACAATGGGAATTTTTGGGTTAGGTCAATCCGTTCGCGAGATATGGGCCTTTGAAGCGAAGAAATGTTTGACAAGACAACAAATTTTTCGCAATTCCGCTGCTCCAAACGCTTAACCAGAATGGCCTAGGGAAAAAATACGCATACCGTTATAATCGGGCGAGTTTCTACTTTCAGATGCAACACGAATTTTTGCGTTAGGTCAATCCGTTCGCGAGATATGGGAGTTTGAAGCCAAGAAATGGTGAGAAGGCAAAAAATTTTACGCAATTCTGCTGCTCCAAACGCTTAACCAGAATGGCCTAGGGAAAAAATACACATACCGTTGCAATTGGGCGAGTTTCTCCTTTCAGATGCAATAGGAATTTTTGGGTTAGGTCAATCCGTTCGCGAGATATGGGAGTTTGAAGCCAAGAAATGGTTGAGAAGGCAAAAAATTTTTCGCAATTTTGCTGCTCCAAAAGCTTAACCAGAATGGCCTAGGGGAAAAACACACGTACCGTTGTAATCGGGCGGGTTTCCACTTTCAGATGCAATAGGAATTTTTGGGTAAGGTCAATCCGTCCGCGAGATATGGGAGTTTGAAGCCAAGAAATGGTAGAGAAGGCAAAAAATTTTTCACAATTCTGCTGGTCCAAACGCTTAACCAGAATGGCCTAGGTAAAAAATACACATACCGTTGTAATCGGGCGAGTTTCTACTTTCAGATGCAATAGGAATTTTTGGGTTAGGTCAATCCGTACGCGAGATATGGGAGTTTGAAGCCAAGAAATGGTTGAGAAGGCAAAAAATTTTTCGCCATTCTGCTGCTCCAAACGCTTAACCAGAAAGTCCTAGGGAAAAAATACGCATACCGTTGTAATCGGGCGAGTTTCTACTTTCAGTTACAATAGGAATTTTTGGGTTGGGTCAATCCGTTCGCGAGATATGGGACTTTGAATCCAAGAAATGGTTGACAAGACAGCAAATTTTTCGCACTTCTGCTGCTCCAAACGCTTAACCAGAATGGCCTAGGGAAAAAATACGCACACCGTTGTAATCGGGCGAGTTTCTACTTTCAGATGCAACAGGAATTTTTGGGTTAGGTCAATCCGTTCGCGAGATATGGGAGTTTGAAGCCAAGAAATGGTTGTGAAGGCAAAAAATTTTTCGCAATTCTGCTGCTCCAAACGCTTAACCAGAATGGCCTAGGGAAAAAATACTCATACCGTTGTATTCGGGCGAGTTTCTACTTTCAGTTACAATAGGAATTTTTGGGTGAGGTCTATCCGTTCGCGAGATATGGGAGTTTGAAGCCAAGAAATGGTTGAGAAGGCAAAAAATTTTTCGCAATTCTGCTGCTTCAAACGCTTAACCAGAATGGCCCAGGGAAAAAATACACATACCGATGTAATCGGGCGAGTTTCTACTTTCACTTACAACAGGAATTTTTGGGTGAGGTCAATCCGTTCGCGAAATATGGGTGTTTGAAGCCAAGAAATGGTTGAGAAGGCAAAAAATTTTTCGCAATTCTGCTGCTTCAAACGCTTAACCAGAATGGCCTAGGGAAAAAATACACATACCGTTGTAATCGGGCGAGTTTCTACTTTCAGTTACAATAGGAATTTTTGGGTGAGGTCAATCCGTTCGCGAGATATGGGAGTTTGAAGCCAAGAAATGGTTGAGAAGACAACAAATTTTTCGCAATTCCGCTGCTCCAAACGCTTAACCAGAATGGCCTAGGGAAAAAATACGCATACCGTTGTAATCGGGCGAGTTTCTACTTTCAGATGCAATAGGAATTTTTGGGTTAGGTCAATCCGTTCGCGAGATATGGGAGTTTGAAGCCAAGAAATGGTTGAGAAGGCAAAAAAATTTTCACAATTCTGCTGGTCCAAACGCTTAACCAGAATGGCCTAGGGAAAAAATAACCATATCTTTGTAATCCGGCGAGTTTCTACTTTCAGTTACAATAGGAATTTTTGGGTTAGGTCAATCCGTTCGCGAGATATGGGCCTTTGAAGCGAAGAAATGTTTGACAAGACAACAAATTTTTCGCAATTCCGCTGCTCCAAACGCTTAACCAGAATGGCCTAGGGAAAAAATACGCATACCGTTGTAATCGGGCGAGTTTCTACTTTCAGATGCAACACGAATTTTTGCGTTAGGTCAATCCGTTCGCGAGATATGGGAGTTTGAAGCCAAGAAATGGTGAGAAGGCAAAAAATTTTTCGCAATTCTGCTGCTCCAAACGCTTAACCAGAATGGCCTAGGGAAAAAATACACATACCGTTGTAATCGGGCGAGTTTCTACTTTCAGATGCAATAGGAATTTTTGGGTTAGGTCAATCCGTCCGCGAGATATGGGAGTTTGAAGCCAAGAAATGGTAGAGAAGGCAAAAAATATTTCACAATTCTGCTGCTCCAAACGCTTAACCAGAATGGCCTAGGGAAAAAATACACATACCTTTGTAAACGGGCGAGTTTCTACTTTCAGATGCAATAGGAATTTTTGGGTAAGGTCAATCCGTCCGCGAGATATGGGAGTTTGAAGCCAAGAAATGGTAGAGAAGGCAAAAAATTTTTCACAATTCTGCTGGTCCAAACGCTTAACCAGAATGGCCTAGGTAAAAAATACACATACCGTTGTAATCGGGCGAGTTTCTACTTTCAGATGCAATAGGAATTTTTGGGTTAGGTCAATCCGTTCGCGAGATATGGGACTTTGAATCCAAGAAATGGTTGACAAGACAGCAAATTTTTCGCACTTCTGCAGCTCCAAACGCTTAACCAGAATGGCCTAGGGAAAAAATACGCACACCGTTGTAATCGGGCGAGTTTCTACTTTCAGATTCAACAGGAATTTTTGGGTTACGTCAATCCGTTCGCGAGAAATGGGAGTTTGAAGCCAAGAAATGGTTGAGAAGGCAAAAAATTTTTCGCAATTCTGCTGCTCCAAACGCTTAACCAGAATGGCCTACGGAAAAACTACAGATACTGTTGTAATCGGGCGAGTTTCTGCTTTCAGATGCAACAGGAATTTTTGGGTTAGGTCAATCCATTCGCGAGATATGGGAGTTTGAAGCCAAGAAAGGGTTGAGAAGGCAAAAAATTTTTCCCAATTCTGCTGCTCCAAACGCTTAACCAGAATGGCCTAGGGAAAAAATACACATACCTTTGTAAACGGGCGAGTTTCTACTCTCAGATGCAATAGGAATTTTTGGGTTAGGTCAATCCGTCCGCGAGATATGGGAGTTTGAAGCTAAGAAATGGTTGAGAAGACAACAAATTTTTCGCAATTCTGCTGCTCCAAACGCTTAACCAGCATGGCCTAGGGAAAAAATACACATACCGTTGTAATCGGGCGAGTTTCTACTTTCAGATGCAATAGGAATTTTTGGGTTAGGTCAATCCGTTCGCGAGATATGGGAGTTTGAAGCTAAGAAATGGTTGAGAAGACAACAAATTTTTCGCAATTCTGCTGCTCCAAACGCTTAACCAGAATGGCCTAGGGAAAAAATTCACATACCGTTGTAATTGGGCGAGTTTCTCCTTTCAGATGCAATAGGAATTTCTGGGTTAGGTCAATCCGTTCGCGAGATATGGGAGTTTGAAGACAAGAAACGGTTGAGAAGGCAAAAAATTTTTCGCAATTCTGCTGCTCCAAACGCTTAACCAGAATGGCCTAAGGAAAAACTACAGATACTGTTGTAATCGGGCGAGTTTCTGCTTTCAGATGCAATAGGAATTTTTGGGTTAGGTCAATCCATTCGCGAGATATGGGAGTTTGAAGCCAAGAAATGGTTGAGAAGGCAAAAAATTTTTCGCAATTCTGCTGCTCCAAACGCTTAACAAGAATGGCCTAGGGAAAAAATACACATACCGTTGTAATCGGGCGAGTTTCTACTTTCAGTTACAATAGGAATTTTTGGGTTAAGTCAATCCGTTCGCGAGATATGGGACTTTGAAACTAAGAAATGTTTGACAAGACAACAAATTTTTCGCCCTTCTGCTGCTCCAATCGCTTAACCAGAATGGCCTAGGGGAAAAATACACGTACCGTTGTAATCGGGCGTGTTTCTACTTTCAGATGCAACACGAATTTTTGGGTTAGGTCAATCCATTCGCGAGATATGGGAGTTTGAAGCCAAGAAATGGTGAGAAGGCAAAAAATTTTTCCCAATTCTGCTGCTCCAAACGCTTAACCAGAATGGCCTAGGGAAAAAATACACATACCGTTGTAATTGCGCGAGTTTCTCCTTTCAGATGCAATAGGAATTTTTGGGTTAGGTCAATCCGTTCGCGAGATATGGGAATTTGAATCCAAGAAATGGTTGACAAGACAGCAAATTTTTCGCACTTCTGCTGCTCCAAACGCTTAACCAGAATGGCCTAGGGAAAAAATATGCACACCGTTGTAATCGGGCGAGTTTCTACTTTCAGATTCAACAGGAATTTTTGGGTTAGGTCAATCCGTTCGCGAGAAATGGGAGTTTGAAGCCAAGAAATGGTTGAGAAGGCAAAAAATTTTTCGCAATTCTGCTGCTTCAAACGCTTAACCAGAATGGCCTAGGGAAAAAATACACATACCGTTGTAATCGGGCGAGTTTCTACTTTCAGTTACAATAGGAATTTTTGGGTGAGGTCAATCCGTTCGCGAGATATGGGAGTTTGAAGCCAAGAAATGGTTGAGAAGACAACAAATTTTTCGCAATTCCGCTGCTCCAAACGCTTAACCAGAATGGCCTAGGGAAAAAATACGCATACCGTTGTAATCGGGCGAGTTTCTACTTTCAGATGCAATAGGAATTTTTGGGTTAGGTCAATCCGTTCGCGAGATATGGGAGTTTGAAGCCAAGAAATGGTTGAGAAGGCAAAAAAATTTTCACAATTCTGCTGGTCCAAACGCTTAACCAGAATGGCCTAGGGAAAAAATAACCATATCTTTGTAATCCGGCGAGTTTCTACTTTCAGTTACAATAGGAATTTTTGGGTTAGGTCAATCCGTTCGCGAGATATGGGCCTTTGAAGCGAAGAAATGTTTGACAAGACAACAAATTTTTCGCAATTCCGCTGCTCCAAACGCTTAACCAGAATGGCCTAGGGAAAAAATACGCATACCGTTGTAATCGGGCGAGTTTCTACTTTCAGATGCAACACGAATTTTTGCGTTAGGTCAATCCGTTCGCGAGATATGGGAGTTTGAAGCCAAGAAATGGTGAGAAGGCAAAAAATTTTTCGCAATTCTGCTGCTCCAAACGCTTAACCAGAATGGCCTAGGGAAAAAATACACATACCGTTGTAATCGGGCGAGTTTCCACTTTCAAATGCAATAGGAATTTTTGGGTTAGGTCAATCCGTTCGCGAGATATGAGAGTTTGAAGCTAAGAAATGGTTGAGAAGACAACAAATTTTTCGCAAATCTGCTGCTCCAAACGCTTAACCAGAATGGCCTAGGGAAAAAATACGCATACCGTTGTAACCGGCCGAGTTTCTACCTTCAGACGCAACGGGAATTTTTGGGTTAGGTCAATCCGTTCGCGAGATATGGGAGTTTGAAGCCAAGAAATGGTTGAGAAGGCAAAAAATTTTTCGCCATTCTGCTGCTCCAAACACTTAACCAGAATGTCCTAGGGAAAAAATACACATACCGTTGTAATCGGGCGAGTTTCTACTTTCAGATGCAATAGGAATTTTTGGGTTAGGTCAATCCGTCCGCGAGATATGGGCCTTTGAAGCGAAGAAATGTTTGACAAGACAACAAATTTTTCGCAATTCCGCTGCTCCAAACGCTTAACCAGAATGGCCTAGGGAAAAAATATGCACACCGTTGTAATCGGGCGAGTTTCTACTTTCAGATTCAACAGGAATTTTTGGGTTAGGTCAATCCGTTCGCGAGAAATGGGAGTTTGAAGCCAAGAAATGGTTGAGAAGGCAAAAAATTTTTCGCAATTCTGCTGCTTCAAACGCTTAACCAGAATGGCCTAGGGAAAAAATACACATACCGTTGTAATCGGGCGAGTTTCTACTTTCAGTTACAATAGGAATTTTTGGGTGAGGTCAATCCGTTCGCGAGATATGGGAGTTTGAAGCCAAGAAATGGTTGAGAAGACAACAAATTTTTCGCAATTCCGCTGCTCCAAACGCTTAACCAGAATGGCCTAGGGAAAAAATACGCATACCGTTGTAATCCGGCGAGTTTCTACTTTCAGATGCAATAGGAATTTTTGGGTTAGGTCAATCCGTCCGCGAGATATGGGAGTTTGAAGCCAAGAAATGGTAGAGAAGGCAAAAAATATTTCACAATTCTGCTGCTCCAAACGCTTAACCAGAATGGCCTAGGGAAAAAATACACATACCTTTGTAAACGGGCGAGTTTCTACTTTCAGATGCAATAGGAATTTTTGGGTAAGGTCAATCCGTCCGCGAGATATGGGAGTTTGAAGCCAAGAAATGGTAGAGAAGGCAAAAAATTTTTCACAATTCTGCTGGTCCAAACGCTTAACCAGAATGGCCTAGGTAAAAAATACACATACCGTTGTAATCGGGCGAGTTTCTACTTTCAGATGCAATAGGAATTTTTGGGTTAGGTCAATCCGTTCGCGAGATATGGGAGTTTGAAGCCAAGAAATGGTTGAGAAGGCAAAAAATTTTTCGCCACTCTGCTGCTCCAAACGCTTAAGCAGAATGTCCTAGGGAAAAAATACGCATACCGTTGTAATCGGGCGAGTTTCTACTTTCAGTTACAATAGGAATTTTTGGGTTGGGTCAATCCGTTCGCGAGATATGGGACTTTGAATCCAAGAAATGGTTGACAAGACAGCAAATTTTTCGCACTTCTGCTGCTCCAAACGCTTAACCAGAATGGCCTAGGGAAAAAATACGCACACCGTTGTAATCGGGCGAGTTTCTACTTTCAGATGAAATAGGAATTTTTGGGTTAGGTCAATCCGACCGCGAGATATGGGAGTTTGAAGCCAAGAAATGGTAGAGAAGACAACAAATTTTTCGCACTTCCGCTGCTCCAAACGCTTAACCAGAATGGCCTAGGGAAAAAATACACATACCGTTGTAATCGGGCGAGTTTCTACTTTCAAATGGAATAGGAATTTTTGGGTTAGGTCAATCCGTTCGCGAGATATGGGAGTTTGAAGCTAAGAAATGGTTGAGAAGACAACAAATTTTTCGCAATTCTGCTGCTCAAAACGCTTAACCAGAATGGCCTAGGGAAAAAATACACATACCGTTGTAATCGGGCGAGTTTCTACTTTCAGATGCAATAGGAATTTTTGGGTTAGGTCAATCCGTTCGCGAGATATGGGAGTTTGAAGACAAGAAATGGTTGAGAAGGCAAAAAATTTTTCGCAATTCTGCTGCTCCAAACGCTTAACCAGAATGGCCTAAGGAAAAAATACACATACCGTTGTAATCGGGCGAGTTTCTACTTTCAGATGCAATAGGAATTTTTGGGTTAGGTCAATCCGTTCGCGCGATATGGGAGTTTGAAGCCAAGAAATGGTTGAGAAGGCAAAAAATTTTTCGCCATTCTGCTGCTCCAAACGCTTAACCAGAATGTCCTAGGGAAAAAATACGCATACCGTTGTAATCGGGCGAGTTTCTACTTTCAGTTGCAATAGGAATTTTTGGGTTGGGTCAATCCGTTCGCGAGATATGGGACTTTGAATCCAAGAAATGGTTGACAAGACAGCAAATTTTTCGCACTTCTGCTGCTCCAAACGCTTAACCAGAATGGCCTAGGGAAAAAATTCACATGCCGTTGTAATTGGGCGAGTTTCTACTTTCAGAAGCAACAGGAATTTTTGGGTTAGGTCAATCCGTTCGCGAGATATGGGAGTTTGAAGCCAAGAAATGGTTGAGAAGGCAAAAAATTTTTCGGATTTCTGCTGCTCCAAACGCTTAACCAGAATGGCCTAAGGAAAAAATACACATACCGTTGTAATTGGGCGAGTTTCTACTTTCAAATGCAATAGGAATTTTTGGGTTAGGTCAATCCGTCCGCGAGATATGGGAGTTTGAAGACAAGAAATGGTTGACAAGACAGCAAATTTTTCGGATTTCTGCTGCTCCAAACGCTTAACCAGAATGGCCTAAGGAAAAAATACACATACCGTTGTAATTGGGCGAGTTTCTACTTTCAAATGCAATAGGAATTTTTGGGTTAGGTCAATCCGTCCGCGAGATATGGGAGTTTGAAGACAAGAAATGGTTGAGAAGGCAAAAAATTTTTCGGATTTCTGCTGCTCCAAACGCTTAACCAGAATGGCCTAAGGAAAAAATACATATACCGTTGTAATTGGGCGAGTTTCTCCTTTCAGATGCAACACGAATTTTTCGGTTAGGTCAATCCGTTCGCGAGATATGGGAGTTTGAAGCCAAGAAATGGTGAGAAGGCAAAAAATTTTTCCCAATTCTGCTGCTCCAAACGCTTAACCAGAATGGCCTAGGGAAAAAATACACATACCGTTGTAATTGCGCGAGTTTCTCCTTTCAGATGCAATAGGAATTTTTGGGTTAGGTCAATCCGTTCGCGAGATATGGGAATTTGAATCCAAGAAATGGTTGACAAGACAGCAAATTTTTCGCACTTCTGCTGCTCCAAACGCTTAACCAGAATGGCCTAGGGAAAAAATACGCACACCGTTGTAATCGGGCGAGTTTCTACTTTCAGATGCAATAGGAATTTTTGGGTTAGGTCAATCCGACCGCGAGATATGGGAGTTTGAAGCCAAGAAATGGTAGAGAAGACAACAAATTTTTCGCACTTCCGCTGCTCCAAACGCTTAACCAGAATGGCCTAGGGAAAAAATACACATACCGTTGTAATCGGGCGAGTTTCTACTTTCAAATGGAATAGGAATTTTTGGGTTAGGTCAATCCGTTCGCGAGATATGGGAGTTTGAAGCTAAGAAATGGTTGAGAAGACAACAAATTTTTCGCAATTCTGCTGCTCAAAACGCTTAACCAGAATGGCCTAGGGAAAAAATACACATACCGTTGTAATCGGGCGAGTTTCTACTTTCAGATGCAATAGGAATTTTTGGGTTAGGTCAATCCGTTCGCGAGATATGGGAGTTTGAAGACAAGAAATGGTTGAGAAGGCAAAAAATTTTTCGCAATTCTGCTGCTCCAAACGCTTAACCAGAATGGCCTAGGGAAAAAATACACATACCGTTGTAATCGGGCGAGTTTCTACTTTCAGATGCAATAGGAATTTTTGGGTTAGGTCAATCCGTTCGCGAGATATGGGAGTTTGAAGCTAAGAAATGGTTGAGAAGGCAAAAAATTTTTCGCAATTCTGCTGCTCCAAACGCTTAACCAGAATGGCCTAGGGAAAAAATTCACATACCGTTGTAATTGGGCGAGTTTCTCCTTTCAGATGCAATAGGAATTTCTGGGTTAGGTCAATCCGTTCGCGAGATATGGGAGTTTGAAGACAAGAAACGGTTGAGAAGGCAAAAAATTTTTCGCAATTCTGCTGCTCCAAACGCTTAACCAGAATGGCCTAAGGAAAAACTACAGATACTGTTGTAATCGGGCGAGTTTCTGCTTTCAGATGCAACAGGAATTTTTGGGTTAGGTCAATCCATTCGCGAGATATGGGAGTTTGAAGCCAAGAAATGGTTGAGAAGGCAAAAAATTTTTCGCAATTCTGCTGCTCCAAACGCTTAACAAGAATGGCCTAGGGAAAAAATACACATACCGTTGTAATCGGGCGAGTTTCTACTTTCAGTTACAATAGGAATTTTTGGGTTAAGTCAATCCGTTCGCGAGATATGGGACTTTGAAACTAAGAAATGTTTGACAAGACAACAAATTTTTCGCCCTTCTGCTGCTCCAATCGCTTAACCAGAATGGCCTAGGGGAAAAATACACGTACCGTTGTAATCGGGCGTGTTTCTACTTTCAGATGCAACACGAATTTTTGGGTTAGGTCAATCCATTCGCGAGATATGGGAGTTTGAAGCCAAGAAATGGTGAGAAGGCAAAAAATTTTTCCCAATTCTGCTGCTCCAAACGCTTAACCAGAATGGCCTAGGGAAAAAATACACATACCGTTGTAATTGCGCGAGTTTCTCCTTTCAGATGCAATAGGAATTTTTGGGTTAGGTCAATCCGTTCGCGAGATATGGGAATTTGAATCCAAGAAATGGTTGACAAGACAGCAAATTTTTCGCACTTCTGCTGCTCCAAACGCTTAACCAGAATGGCCTAGGGAAAAAATATGCACACCGTTGTAATCGGGCGAGTTTCTACTTTCAGATTCAACAGGAATTTTTGGGTTAGGTCAATCCGTTCGCGAGAAATGGGAGTTTGAAGCCAAGAAATGGTTGAGAAGGCAAAAAATTTTTCGCAATTCTGCTGCTCCAAACGCTTAACCAGAATGGCCTAAGGAAAAACTACAGATACTGTTGTAATCGGGCGAGTTTCTGCTTTCAGATGCAACTGGAATTTTTGGGTTAGGTCAATCCATTCGCGAGATATGGGAGTTTGAAGCCAAGAATGGGTTGAGAAGGCAAAAAATTTTTCCCAATTCTGCTGCTCCAAACGCTTAACTAGAATGGCCTAGGGAAAAAATACACATACCTTTGTAAACGGGCGAGTTTCTACTCTCAGATGCAATAGGAATTTTTGGGTTAGGTCAATCCGTCCGCGAGATATGGGAGTTTGAAGCCAAGAAATGGTAGAGAAGGCAACAAATTTTTCGCCATTCTGCTGCTCCAAACGCTTAACCAGAATGTCCTAGGGAAAAAATACTCATACCGTTGTAATCGGGCGAGTTTCTACTTTCAGATGCAATAGGAATTTTTGGGTTAGGTCAATCCGACCGCGAAATATGGGAGTTTGAAGCCAAGAAATGGTAGAGAAGACAACAAATTTTTCGCACTTCCGCTGCTCCAAACGCTTAACCAGAATGGCCTAGGGAAAAAATACACATACCCTTGTAATCGGGCGAGTTTCTACTTTCAAATGGAATAGGAATTTTTGGGTTAGGTCAATCCGTTCGCGAGATATGGGAGTTTGAAGCTAAGAAATGGTTGAGAAGACAACAAATTTTTCGCAATTCTGCTGCTCCAAATGCTTAACCAGAATGGCCTAGGGAAAAAATACACATACCGTTGTAATCGGGCGAGTTTCTACTTTCAGATGCAATAGGAATTTTTGGGTTAGGTCAATCCGTTCGCGAGATATGGGAGTTTGAAGACAAGAAATGGTTGAGAAGGCAAAAAATTTTTCGCAATTCTGCTGCTCCAAACGCTTAACCAGAATGGCCTAAGGAAAAAATACACATACCGTTGTAATCGGGCGTGTTTCTACTTTCAGATGCAACAGGAATTTTTGGGTTAGGTCAATCCGTTCGCGAGATAAGGGAGTTTGAAGCCAAGAAATGGTGAGAAGGCAAAAAATTTTTCGCAATTCTGCTGCTCCAAACGCTTAACCAGAATGGCCTAGGGAAAAAATTCACATACCGTTGTAATTGGGCGAGTTTCTCCTTTCAGATGCAATAGGAATTTCTGGGTTAGGTCAATCCGTTCGAGAGATATGGGAGTTTGAAGACAAGAAATGGTTGAGAAGGCAAAAAGTTTTCGCAATTCTGCTGCTCCAAACGCATATCCAGAATGGCCTAAGGAAAAAATACACATACCGTTGTAATCGGGCGAGTTTCTACTTTCAGTTACAATAGGAATTTTTGGGTTAGGACAATCCGTTCGCGAGATATGGGACTTTGAAACTAAGAAATGTTTGACAAGACAACAAATTTTTCGCCCTTCTGCTGCTCCAATCGCTTAACCAGAATGGCCTAGGGGAAAAATACACGTACCGTTGTAATCGGGCGAGTTTCTACTTTCAAATGCAATAGGAATTTTTGGGTTAGGTCAATCCGTCCGCGAGATATGGGAGTTTGAAGACAAGAAATGGTTGAGAAGGCAAAAAATTTTTCGCACTTCTGCTGCTCCAAACGCTTAACCAGAATGGCCTAAGGAAAAAATACACATACCGTTGTAATTGGGCGAGTTTCTCCTTTCAGATGCAACACGAATTTTTCGGTTAGGTCAATCCGTTCGCGAGATATGGGAGTTTGAAGCCAAGAAATGGTGAGAAGGCAAAAAATTTTTCGCAATTCTGCTGCTCCAAACGCTTAACCAGAATGGCCTAGGGAAAAAACACACATACCGTTGTAATTGCGCGAGTTTCTCCTTTCAGATGCAATAGGAATTTTTGGGTTAGGTCAATCCGTTCGCGAGATATGGGAATTTGAAGACAAGAAATGGTTGAGAAGGCAAAAAATTTTTCGCAATTCTGTTGCTCCAAACGCTTAACCAGAATGGCCTATGGAAAAAATACACATACCGTTGTAATCGGGCGAGTTTCTACTTTCAGATGCAACAGGAATTTTTGGGTTAGGTCAATCCGTTCGCGAGATATGGGAGTTTGAAGCCAAGAAATGGTTGAGACGGCAAAAAATTTTTCGCAATTTTGCTGCTCCAAAAGCTTAACCAGAATGGCCTAGGGGAAAAACACACGTACCGTTGTAATCGGGCGAGTTTCCACTTTCAAATGCAATAGGAATTTTTGGGTTAGGTCAATCCGTTCGCGAGATATGGTAGTTTGAAGCTAAGAAATGGTTGAGAAGAGAACAAATTTTTCGCATTTCTGCTGCTCCAAACGCTTAACCAGAGTGTCCTAGGGAAAAAATACACATACCGTTGTAATCGGGCGAGTTTCTACTTTCAGACGCAACAGGAATTTTTGGGTTAGGTCAATCCGTTCGCGAGATATGGGAGTTTGAAGCCAAGAAATGGTGAGAAGGCAAAAAATTTTTCGCAATTCTGCTGCTCCAAACGCTTAACCAGAATGGCCTAGGGAAAAAATACACATACCGTTGTAATCGGGCGAGTTTCTACTTTCAGTTACAATAGGCATTTTTGGGTTAGGTCAATCCGTTCGCGAGATATGGGACTTTGAATCTAAGAAATGGTTGACAAGACAGCAAATTGTTCGCACTTCTGCTGCTCCAACCGCTTAACCAGAATGGCCTAGGGAAAAAATACGCACACCGTTGTAATCGGGCGAGTTTCTACTTTCAGACGCAACAGGAATTTTTGGGTTAGGTCAATCCGTTCGCGAGATATGGGAATTTGAATCCAAGAAATGGTTGACAAGACAGCAAATTTTTCGCACTTCTGCTGCTCCAAACGCTTAACCAGAATGGTCTAGGGAAAAAATACGCACACCGTTGTAATCGGGCGAGTTTCTACTTTCAGATTCAACAGGAATTTTTGGGTTAGGTCAATCCGTTCGCGAGAAATGGGAGTTTGAAGCCAAGAAATGGTTGAGAAGGCAAAAAATTTTTCGCAATTCTGCTGCTCCAAACGCTTAACCAGAATGGCCTAAGGAAAAACTACAGATACTGTTGTAATCGGGCGAGTTTCTGCTTTCAGATGCAACAGGAATTTTTGGGTTAGGTCAATCCATTCGCGAGATATGGGAGTTTGAAGCCAAGAAAGGGTTGAGAAGGCAAAAAATTTTTCCCAATTCTGCTGCTCCAAACGGTTAACCAGAATGGCCTAGGGAAAAAATACACATACCTTTGTAAATGGGCGAGTTTCTACTCTCAGATGCAATAGGAATTTTTGGGTTAGGTCAATCCGTCCGCGAGATATGGGAGTTTGAAGCCAAGAAATGGTAGAGAAGGCAACAAATTTTTCGCCATTCTGCTGCTCCAAACGCTTAACCAGAATGTCCTAGGGAAAAAATACTCATACCGTTGTAATCGGGCGAGTTTCTACTTTCAGATGCAATAGGAATTTTTGGGTTAAGTCAATCCGACCGCGAAATATGGGAGTTTGAAGCCAAGAAATGGTAGAGAAGACAACAAATTTTTCGCACTTCCGCTGCTCCAAACGCTTAACCAGAATGGCCTAGGGAAAAAATACACATACCGTTGTAATCGGGCGAGTTTCTACTTTCAAATGGAATAGGAATTTTTGGGTTAGGTCAATCCGTTCGCGAGATATGGGAGTTTGAAGCTAAGAAATGGTTGAGAAGACAACAAATTTTTCGCAATTCTGCTGCTCCAAACGCTTAACCAGAATGGCCTAGGGAAAAAATACACGTACCGTTGTAATCGGGCGTGATTCTACTTTCAGATGCAACAGGAATTTTTGGGTTAGGTCAATCCGTTCGCGAGATAAGGGAGTTTGAAGCCAAGAAATGGTGAGAAGGCAAAAAATTTTTCGCAATTCTGCTGCTCCGAACGCTTAACCAGAATGGCCTAGGGAAAAAATTCACATACCGTTGTAATTGGGCGAGTTTCTCCTTTCAGATGCAATAGGAATTTCTGGGTTAGGTCAATCCGTTCGCGAGATATGGGAGTTTGAAGCCAAGAAATGGTAGAGAAGGCAAAAAATTTTTCACAATTCTGCTGGTCCAAACGCTTAACCAGAAAGGCCTAGGTAAAAAATACACATACCGTTGTATTCGGGCGAGTTTCTACTTTCAGTTACAATAGGAATTTTTGGGTGAGGTCTATCCGTTCGCGAGATATGGGAGTTTGAAGCCAAGAAATGGTTGAGAAGGCAAAAAAATTTTCACAATTCTGCTGGTCCAAACGCTTAACCAGAATGGCCTAGGGAAAAAATAACCATACCTTTGTAATCGGGCGAGTTTCTACTTTCAGTTACAATAGGCATTTTTGGGTTAGGTCAATCCGTTCGCGAGATATGGGACTTTGAATCTAAGAAATGGTTGACAAGACAGCAAATTGTTCGCACTTCTGCTGCTCCAACCGCTTAACCAGAATGGCCTAGGGAAAAAATACGCACACCGTTGTAATCGGGCGAGTTTCTACTTTCAGACGCAACAGGAATTTTTGGGTTGGGTCAATCCGTTCGCGAGATATGGGACTTTGAATCCAAGAAATGGTTGACAAGACAGCAAATTTTTCGCACTTCTGCTGCTCCAAACGCTTAACCAGAATGGCCTAGGGAAAAAATACGCACACCGTTGTAATCGGGCGAGTTTCTACTTTCAGATGCAACAGGAATTTTTGGGTTAGGTCAATCCGTTCGCGAGATATGGGAGTTTGAAGCCAAGAAATGGTTGTGAAGGCAAAAAATTTTTCGCAATTCTGCTGCTCCAAACGCTTAACCAGAATGGCCTAGGGAAAAAATACTCATACCGTTGTATTCGGGCGAGTTTCTACTTTCAGTTACAATAGGAATTTTTGGGTGAGGTCTATCCGTTCGCGAGATATGGGAGTTTGAAGCCAAGAAATGGTTGAGAAGGCAAAAAAATTTTCACAATTCTGCTGGTCCAAACGCTTAACCAGAATGGCCTAGGGAAAAAATAACCATACCTTTGTAATCCGGCGAGTTTCTACTTTCAGTTACAATGGGAATTTTTGGGTTAGGTCAATCCGTTCGCGAGATATGGGCCTTTGAAGCGAAGAAATGTTTGACAAGACAACAAATTTTTCGCAATTCCGCTGCTCCAAACGCTTAACCAGAATGGCCTAGGGAAAAAATACGCATACCGTTATAATCGGGCGAGTTTCTACTTTCAGATGCAACACGAATTTTTGCGTTAGGTCAATCCGTTCGCGAGATATGGGAGTTTGAAGCCAAGAAATGGTGAGAAGGCAAAAAATTTTACGCAATTCTGCTGCTCCAAACGCTTAACCAGAATGGCCTAGGGAAAAAATACACATACCGTTGCAATTGGGCGAGTTTCTCCTTTCAGATGCAATAGGAATTTTTGGGTTAGGTCAATCCGTTCGCGAGATATGGGAGTTTGAAGCCAAGAAATGGTTGAGAAGGCAAAAAATTTTTCGCCATTCTGCTGCTCCAAACGCTTAACCAGAAAGTCCTAGGGAAAAAATACTCATACCGTTGTATTCGGGCGAGTTTCTACTTTCAGTTACAATAGGAATTTTTGGGTGAGGTCTATCCGTTCGCGAGATATGGGAGTTTGAAGCCAAGAAATGGTTGAGAAGGCAAAAAATTTTTCGCCATTCTGCTGCTCCAAACGCTTAACCAGAAAGTCCTAGGGAAAAAATACGCATACCGTTGTAATCGGGCGAGTTTCTACTTTCAGTTACAATAGGAATTTTTGGGTTGGGTCAATCCGTTCGCGAGATATGGGACTTTGAATCCAAGAAATGGTTGACAAGACAGCAAATTTTTCGCACTTCTGCTGCTCCAAACGCTTAACGAGAATGGCCTAGGGAAAAAATACGCACACCGTTGTAATCGGGCGAGTTTCTACTTTCAGATGCAACAGGAATTTTTGGGTTAGGTCAATCCGTTCGCGAGATATGGGAGTTTGAAGCCAAGAAATGGTTGTGAAGGCAAAAAATTTTTCGCAATTCTGCTGCTCCAAACGCTTAACCAGAATGGCCTAGGGAAAAAATACTCATACCGTTGTATTCGGGCGAGTTTCTACTTTCAGTTACAATAGGAATTTTTGGGTGAGGTCTATCCGTTCGCGAGATATGGGAGTTTGAAGCCAAGAAATGGTTGAGAAGGCAAAAAAATTTTCACAATTCTGCTGGTCCAAACGCTTAACCAGAATGGCCTAGGGAAAAAATAACCATACCTTTGTAATCCGGCGAGTTTCTACTTTCAGTTACAATGGGAATTTTTGGGTTAGGTCAATCCGTTCGCGAGATATGGGCCTTTGAAGCGAAGAAATGTTTGACAAGACAACAAATTTTTCGCAATTCCGCTGCTCCAAACGCTTAACCAGAATGGCCTAGGGAAAAAATACGCATACCGTTATAATCGGGCGAGTTTCTACTTTCAGATGCAACACGAATTTTTGCGTTAGGTCAATCCGTTCGCGAGATATGGGAGTTTGAAGCCAAGAAATGGTGAGAAGGCAAAAAATTTTACGCAATTCTGCTGCTCCAAACGCTTAACCAGAATGGCCTAGGGAAAAAATACACATACCGTTGCAATTGGGCGAGTTTCTCCTTTCAGATGCAATAGGAATTTTTGGGTTAGGTCAATCCGTTCGCGAGATATGGGAGTTTGAAGCCAAGAAATGGTTGAGAAGGCAAAAAATTTTTCGCAATTTTGCTGCTCCAAAAGCTTAACCAGAATGGCCTAGGGGAAAAACACACGTACCGTTGTAATCGGGCGGGTTTCCACTTTCAGATGCAATAGGAATTTTTGGGTAAGGTCAATCCGTCCGCGAGATATGGGAGTTTGAAGCCAAGAAATGGTAGAGAAGGCAAAAAATTTTTCACAATTCTGCTGGTCCAAACGCTTAACCAGAATGGCCTAGGTAAAAAATACACATACCGTTGTAATCGGGCGAGTTTCTACTTTCAGATGCAATAGGAATTTTTGGGTTAGGTCAATCCGTACGCGAGATATGGGAGTTTGAAGCCAAGAAATGGTTGAGAAGGCAAAAAATTTTTCGCCATTCTGCTGCTCCAAACGCTTAACCAGAAAGTCCTAGGGAAAAAATACGCATACCGTTGTAATCGGGCGAGTTTCTACTTTCAGTTACAATAGGAATTTTTGGGTTGGGTCAATCCGTTCGCGAGATATGGGACTTTGAATCCAAGAAATGGTTGACAAGACAGCAAATTTTTCGCACTTCTGCTGCTCCAAACGCTTAACCAGAATGGCCTAGGGAAAAAATACGCACACCGTTGTAATCGGGCGAGTTTCTACTTTCAGATGCAACAGGAATTTTTGGGTTAGGTCAATCCGTTCGCGAGATATGGGAGTTTGAAGCCAAGAAATGGTTGTGAAGGCAAAAAATTTTTCGCAATTCTGCTGCTCCAAACGCTTAACCAGAATGGCCTAGGGAAAAAATACTCATACCGTTGTATTCGGGCGAGTTTCTACTTTCAGTTACAATAGGAATTTTTGGGTGAGGTCTATCCGTTCGCGAGATATGGGAGTTTGAAGCCAAGAAATGGTTGAGAAGGCAAAAAATTTTTCGCAATTCTGCTGCTTCAAACGCTTAACCAGAATGGCCCAGGGAAAAAATACACATACCGATGTAATCGGGCGAGTTTCTACTTTCACTTACAACAGGAATTTTTGGGTGAGGTCAATCCGTTCGCGAAATATGGGTGTTTGAAGCCAAGAAATGGTTGAGAAGGCAAAAAATTTTTCGCAATTCTGCTGCTTCAAACGCTTAACCAGAATGGCCTAGGGAAAAAATACACATACCGTTGTAATCGGGCGAGTTTCTACTTTCAGTTACAATAGGAATTTTTGGGTGAGGTCAATCCGTTCGCGAGATATGGGAGTTTGAAGCCAAGAAATGGTTGAGAAGACAACAAATTTTTCGCAATTCCGCTGCTCCAAACGCTTAACCAGAATGGCCTAGGGAAAAAATACGCATACCGTTGTAATCGGGCGAGTTTCTACTTTCAGATGCAATAGGAATTTTTGGGTTAGGTCAATCCGTTCGCGAGATATGGGAGTTTGAAGCCAAGAAATGGTTGAGAAGGCAAAAAAATTTTCACAATTCTGCTGGTCCAAACGCTTAACCAGAATGGCCTAGGGAAAAAATAACCATATCTTTGTAATCCGGCGAGTTTCTACTTTCAGTTACAATAGGAATTTTTGGGTTAGGTCAATCCGTTCGCGAGATATGGGCCTTTGAAGCGAAGAAATGTTTGACAAGACAACAAATTTTTCGCAATTCCGCTGCTCCAAACGCTTAACCAGAATGGCCTAGGGAAAAAATACGCATACCGTTGTAATCGGGCGAGTTTCTACTTTCAGATGCAACACGAATTTTTGCGTTAGGTCAATCCGTTCGCGAGATATGGGAGTTTGAAGCCAAGAAATGGTGAGAAGGCAAAAAATTTTTCGCAATTCTGCTGCTCCAAACGCTTAACCAGAATGGCCTAGGGAAAAAATACACATACCGTTGTAATCGGGCGAGTTTCTACTTTCAGATGCAATAGGAATTTTTGGGTTAGGTCAATCCGTCCGCGAGATATGGGAGTTTGAAGCCAAGAAATGGTAGAGAAGGCAAAAAATATTTCACAATTCTGCTGCTCCAAACGCTTAACCAGAATGGCCTAGGGAAAAAATACACATACCTTTGTAAACGGGCGAGTTTCTACTTTCAGATGCAATAGGAATTTTTGGGTAAGGTCAATCCGTCCGCGAGATATGGGAGTTTGAAGCCAAGAAATGGTAGAGAAGGCAAAAAATTTTTCACAATTCTGCTGGTCCAAACGCTTAACCAGAATGGCCTAGGTAAAAAATACACATACCGTTGTAATCGGGCGAGTTTCTACTTTCAGATGCAATAGGAATTTTTGGGTTAGGTCAATCCGTTCGCGAGATATGGGACTTTGAATCCAAGAAATGGTTGACAAGACAGCAAATTTTTCGCACTTCTGCAGCTCCAAACGCTTAACCAGAATGGCCTAGGGAAAAAATACGCACACCGTTGTAATCGGGCGAGTTTCTACTTTCAGATTCAACAGGAATTTTTGGGTTACGTCAATCCGTTCGCGAGAAATGGGAGTTTGAAGCCAAGAAATGGTTGAGAAGGCAAAAAATTTTTCGCAATTCTGCTGCTCCAAACGCTTAACCAGAATGGCCTACGGAAAAACTACAGATACTGTTGTAATCGGGCGAGTTTCTGCTTTCAGATGCAACAGGAATTTTTGGGTTAGGTCAATCCATTCGCGAGATATGGGAGTTTGAAGCCAAGAAAGGGTTGAGAAGGCAAAAAATTTTTCCCAATTCTGCTGCTCCAAACGCTTAACCAGAATGGCCTAGGGAAAAAATACACATACCTTTGTAAACGGGCGAGTTTCTACTCTCAGATGCAATAGGAATTTTTGGGTTAGGTCAATCCGTCCGCGAGATATGGGAGTTTGAAGCTAAGAAATGGTTGAGAAGACAACAAATTTTTCGCAATTCTGCTGCTCCAAACGCTTAACCAGCATGGCCTAGGGAAAAAATACACATACCGTTGTAATCGGGCGAGTTTCTACTTTCAGATGCAATAGGAATTTTTGGGTTAGGTCAATCCGTTCGCGAGATATGGGAGTTTGAAGCTAAGAAATGGTTGAGAAGACAACAAATTTTTCGCAATTCTGCTGCTCCAAACGCTTAACCAGAATGGCCTAGGGAAAAAATTCACATACCGTTGTAATTGGGCGAGTTTCTCCTTTCAGATGCAATAGGAATTTCTGGGTTAGGTCAATCCGTTCGCGAGATATGGGAGTTTGAAGACAAGAAACGGTTGAGAAGGCAAAAAATTTTTCGCAATTCTGCTGCTCCAAACGCTTAACCAGAATGGCCTAAGGAAAAACTACAGATACTGTTGTAATCGGGCGAGTTTCTGCTTTCAGATGCAATAGGAATTTTTGGGTTAGGTCAATCCATTCGCGAGATATGGGAGTTTGAAGCCAAGAAATGGTTGAGAAGGCAAAAAATTTTTCGCAATTCTGCTGCTCCAAACGCTTAACAAGAATGGCCTAGGGAAAAAATACACATACCGTTGTAATCGGGCGAGTTTCTACTTTCAGTTACAATAGGAATTTTTGGGTTAAGTCAATCCGTTCGCGAGATATGGGACTTTGAAACTAAGAAATGTTTGACAAGACAACAAATTTTTCGCCCTTCTGCTGCTCCAATCGCTTAACCAGAATGGCCTAGGGGAAAAATACACGTACCGTTGTAATCGGGCGTGTTTCTACTTTCAGATGCAACACGAATTTTTGGGTTAGGTCAATCCATTCGCGAGATATGGGAGTTTGAAGCCAAGAAATGGTGAGAAGGCAAAAAATTTTTCCCAATTCTGCTGCTCCAAACGCTTAACCAGAATGGCCTAGGGAAAAAATACACATACCGTTGTAATTGCGCGAGTTTCTCCTTTCAGATGCAATAGGAATTTTTGGGTTAGGTCAATCCGTTCGCGAGATATGGGAATTTGAATCCAAGAAATGGTTGACAAGACAGCAAATTTTTCGCACTTCTGCTGCTCCAAACGCTTAACCAGAATGGCCTAGGGAAAAAATATGCACACCGTTGTAATCGGGCGAGTTTCTACTTTCAGATTCAACAGGAATTTTTGGGTTAGGTCAATCCGTTCGCGAGAAATGGGAGTTTGAAGCCAAGAAATGGTTGAGAAGGCAAAAAATTTTTCGCAATTCTGCTGCTTCAAACGCTTAACCAGAATGGCCTAGGGAAAAAATACACATACCGTTGTAATCGGGCGAGTTTCTACTTTCAGTTACAATAGGAATTTTTGGGTGAGGTCAATCCGTTCGCGAGATATGGGAGTTTGAAGCCAAGAAATGGTTGAGAAGACAACAAATTTTTCGCAATTCCGCTGCTCCAAACGCTTAACCAGAATGGCCTAGGGAAAAAATACGCATACCGTTGTAATCGGGCGAGTTTCTACTTTCAGATGCAATAGGAATTTTTGGGTTAGGTCAATCCGTTCGCGAGATATGGGAGTTTGAAGCCAAGAAATGGTTGAGAAGGCAAAAAAATTTTCACAATTCTGCTGGTCCA
Source organism: Ptiloglossa arizonensis (assembly GCF_051014685.1). NCBI lineage: Eukaryota > Metazoa > Arthropoda > Insecta > Hymenoptera > Colletidae > Ptiloglossa > Ptiloglossa arizonensis. The sequence continues at coordinate 214,739 of NW_027478452.1, read as the reverse complement.
AACGCTTAACCAGAATGGCCTAGGGAAAAAATAACCATATCTTTGTAATCCGGCGAGTTTCTACTTTCAGTTACAATAGGAATTTTTGGGTTAGGTCAATCCGTTCGCGAGATATGGGCCTTTGAAGCGAAGAAATGTTTGACAAGACAACAAATTTTTCGCAATTCCGCTGCTCCAAACGCTTAACCAGAATGGCCTAGGGAAAAAATACGCATACCGTTGTAATCGGGCGAGTTTCTACTTTCAGATGCAACACGAATTTTTGCGTTAGGTCAATCCGTTCGCGAGATATGGGAGTTTGAAGCCAAGAAATGGTGAGAAGGCAAAAAATTTTTCGCAATTCTGCTGCTCCAAACGCTTAACCAGAATGGCCTAGGGAAAAAATACACATACCGTTGTAATCGGGCGAGTTTCCACTTTCAAATGCAATAGGAATTTTTGGGTTAGGTCAATCCGTTCGCGAGATATGAGAGTTTGAAGCTAAGAAATGGTTGAGAAGACAACAAATTTTTCGCAAATCTGCTGCTCCAAACGCTTAACCAGAATGGCCTAGGGAAAAAATACGCATACCGTTGTAACCGGCCGAGTTTCTACCTTCAGACGCAACGGGAATTTTTGGGTTAGGTCAATCCGTTCGCGAGATATGGGAGTTTGAAGCCAAGAAATGGTTGAGAAGGCAAAAAATTTTTCGCCATTCTGCTGCTCCAAACACTTAACCAGAATGTCCTAGGGAAAAAATACACATACCGTTGTAATCGGGCGAGTTTCTACTTTCAGATGCAATAGGAATTTTTGGGTTAGGTCAATCCGTCCGCGAGATATGGGCCTTTGAAGCGAAGAAATGTTTGACAAGACAACAAATTTTTCGCAATTCCGCTGCTCCAAACGCTTAACCAGAATGGCCTAGGGAAAAAATATGCACACCGTTGTAATCGGGCGAGTTTCTACTTTCAGATTCAACAGGAATTTTTGGGTTAGGTCAATCCGTTCGCGAGAAATGGGAGTTTGAAGCCAAGAAATGGTTGAGAAGGCAAAAAATTTTTCGCAATTCTGCTGCTTCAAACGCTTAACCAGAATGGCCTAGGGAAAAAATACACATACCGTTGTAATCGGGCGAGTTTCTACTTTCAGTTACAATAGGAATTTTTGGGTGAGGTCAATCCGTTCGCGAGATATGGGAGTTTGAAGCCAAGAAATGGTTGAGAAGACAACAAATTTTTCGCAATTCCGCTGCTCCAAACGCTTAACCAGAATGGCCTAGGGAAAAAATACGCATACCGTTGTAATCCGGCGAGTTTCTACTTTCAGATGCAATAGGAATTTTTGGGTTAGGTCAATCCGTCCGCGAGATATGGGAGTTTGAAGCCAAGAAATGGTAGAGAAGGCAAAAAATATTTCACAATTCTGCTGCTCCAAACGCTTAACCAGAATGGCCTAGGGAAAAAATACACATACCTTTGTAAACGGGCGAGTTTCTACTTTCAGATGCAATAGGAATTTTTGGGTAAGGTCAATCCGTCCGCGAGATATGGGAGTTTGAAGCCAAGAAATGGTAGAGAAGGCAAAAAATTTTTCACAATTCTGCTGGTCCAAACGCTTAACCAGAATGGCCTAGGTAAAAAATACACATACCGTTGTAATCGGGCGAGTTTCTACTTTCAGATGCAATAGGAATTTTTGGGTTAGGTCAATCCGTTCGCGAGATATGGGAGTTTGAAGCCAAGAAATGGTTGAGAAGGCAAAAAATTTTTCGCCACTCTGCTGCTCCAAACGCTTAAGCAGAATGTCCTAGGGAAAAAATACGCATACCGTTGTAATCGGGCGAGTTTCTACTTTCAGTTACAATAGGAATTTTTGGGTTGGGTCAATCCGTTCGCGAGATATGGGACTTTGAATCCAAGAAATGGTTGACAAGACAGCAAATTTTTCGCACTTCTGCTGCTCCAAACGCTTAACCAGAATGGCCTAGGGAAAAAATACGCACACCGTTGTAATCGGGCGAGTTTCTACTTTCAGATGAAATAGGAATTTTTGGGTTAGGTCAATCCGACCGCGAGATATGGGAGTTTGAAGCCAAGAAATGGTAGAGAAGACAACAAATTTTTCGCACTTCCGCTGCTCCAAACGCTTAACCAGAATGGCCTAGGGAAAAAATACACATACCGTTGTAATCGGGCGAGTTTCTACTTTCAAATGGAATAGGAATTTTTGGGTTAGGTCAATCCGTTCGCGAGATATGGGAGTTTGAAGCTAAGAAATGGTTGAGAAGACAACAAATTTTTCGCAATTCTGCTGCTCAAAACGCTTAACCAGAATGGCCTAGGGAAAAAATACACATACCGTTGTAATCGGGCGAGTTTCTACTTTCAGATGCAATAGGAATTTTTGGGTTAGGTCAATCCGTTCGCGAGATATGGGAGTTTGAAGACAAGAAATGGTTGAGAAGGCAAAAAATTTTTCGCAATTCTGCTGCTCCAAACGCTTAACCAGAATGGCCTAAGGAAAAAATACACATACCGTTGTAATCGGGCGAGTTTCTACTTTCAGATGCAATAGGAATTTTTGGGTTAGGTCAATCCGTTCGCGCGATATGGGAGTTTGAAGCCAAGAAATGGTTGAGAAGGCAAAAAATTTTTCGCCATTCTGCTGCTCCAAACGCTTAACCAGAATGTCCTAGGGAAAAAATACGCATACCGTTGTAATCGGGCGAGTTTCTACTTTCAGTTGCAATAGGAATTTTTGGGTTGGGTCAATCCGTTCGCGAGATATGGGACTTTGAATCCAAGAAATGGTTGACAAGACAGCAAATTTTTCGCACTTCTGCTGCTCCAAACGCTTAACCAGAATGGCCTAGGGAAAAAATTCACATGCCGTTGTAATTGGGCGAGTTTCTACTTTCAGAAGCAACAGGAATTTTTGGGTTAGGTCAATCCGTTCGCGAGATATGGGAGTTTGAAGCCAAGAAATGGTTGAGAAGGCAAAAAATTTTTCGGATTTCTGCTGCTCCAAACGCTTAACCAGAATGGCCTAAGGAAAAAATACACATACCGTTGTAATTGGGCGAGTTTCTACTTTCAAATGCAATAGGAATTTTTGGGTTAGGTCAATCCGTCCGCGAGATATGGGAGTTTGAAGACAAGAAATGGTTGACAAGACAGCAAATTTTTCGGATTTCTGCTGCTCCAAACGCTTAACCAGAATGGCCTAAGGAAAAAATACACATACCGTTGTAATTGGGCGAGTTTCTACTTTCAAATGCAATAGGAATTTTTGGGTTAGGTCAATCCGTCCGCGAGATATGGGAGTTTGAAGACAAGAAATGGTTGAGAAGGCAAAAAATTTTTCGGATTTCTGCTGCTCCAAACGCTTAACCAGAATGGCCTAAGGAAAAAATACATATACCGTTGTAATTGGGCGAGTTTCTCCTTTCAGATGCAACACGAATTTTTCGGTTAGGTCAATCCGTTCGCGAGATATGGGAGTTTGAAGCCAAGAAATGGTGAGAAGGCAAAAAATTTTTCCCAATTCTGCTGCTCCAAACGCTTAACCAGAATGGCCTAGGGAAAAAATACACATACCGTTGTAATTGCGCGAGTTTCTCCTTTCAGATGCAATAGGAATTTTTGGGTTAGGTCAATCCGTTCGCGAGATATGGGAATTTGAATCCAAGAAATGGTTGACAAGACAGCAAATTTTTCGCACTTCTGCTGCTCCAAACGCTTAACCAGAATGGCCTAGGGAAAAAATACGCACACCGTTGTAATCGGGCGAGTTTCTACTTTCAGATGCAATAGGAATTTTTGGGTTAGGTCAATCCGACCGCGAGATATGGGAGTTTGAAGCCAAGAAATGGTAGAGAAGACAACAAATTTTTCGCACTTCCGCTGCTCCAAACGCTTAACCAGAATGGCCTAGGGAAAAAATACACATACCGTTGTAATCGGGCGAGTTTCTACTTTCAAATGGAATAGGAATTTTTGGGTTAGGTCAATCCGTTCGCGAGATATGGGAGTTTGAAGCTAAGAAATGGTTGAGAAGACAACAAATTTTTCGCAATTCTGCTGCTCAAAACGCTTAACCAGAATGGCCTAGGGAAAAAATACACATACCGTTGTAATCGGGCGAGTTTCTACTTTCAGATGCAATAGGAATTTTTGGGTTAGGTCAATCCGTTCGCGAGATATGGGAGTTTGAAGACAAGAAATGGTTGAGAAGGCAAAAAATTTTTCGCAATTCTGCTGCTCCAAACGCTTAACCAGAATGGCCTAGGGAAAAAATACACATACCGTTGTAATCGGGCGAGTTTCTACTTTCAGATGCAATAGGAATTTTTGGGTTAGGTCAATCCGTTCGCGAGATATGGGAGTTTGAAGCTAAGAAATGGTTGAGAAGGCAAAAAATTTTTCGCAATTCTGCTGCTCCAAACGCTTAACCAGAATGGCCTAGGGAAAAAATTCACATACCGTTGTAATTGGGCGAGTTTCTCCTTTCAGATGCAATAGGAATTTCTGGGTTAGGTCAATCCGTTCGCGAGATATGGGAGTTTGAAGACAAGAAACGGTTGAGAAGGCAAAAAATTTTTCGCAATTCTGCTGCTCCAAACGCTTAACCAGAATGGCCTAAGGAAAAACTACAGATACTGTTGTAATCGGGCGAGTTTCTGCTTTCAGATGCAACAGGAATTTTTGGGTTAGGTCAATCCATTCGCGAGATATGGGAGTTTGAAGCCAAGAAATGGTTGAGAAGGCAAAAAATTTTTCGCAATTCTGCTGCTCCAAACGCTTAACAAGAATGGCCTAGGGAAAAAATACACATACCGTTGTAATCGGGCGAGTTTCTACTTTCAGTTACAATAGGAATTTTTGGGTTAAGTCAATCCGTTCGCGAGATATGGGACTTTGAAACTAAGAAATGTTTGACAAGACAACAAATTTTTCGCCCTTCTGCTGCTCCAATCGCTTAACCAGAATGGCCTAGGGGAAAAATACACGTACCGTTGTAATCGGGCGTGTTTCTACTTTCAGATGCAACACGAATTTTTGGGTTAGGTCAATCCATTCGCGAGATATGGGAGTTTGAAGCCAAGAAATGGTGAGAAGGCAAAAAATTTTTCCCAATTCTGCTGCTCCAAACGCTTAACCAGAATGGCCTAGGGAAAAAATACACATACCGTTGTAATTGCGCGAGTTTCTCCTTTCAGATGCAATAGGAATTTTTGGGTTAGGTCAATCCGTTCGCGAGATATGGGAATTTGAATCCAAGAAATGGTTGACAAGACAGCAAATTTTTCGCACTTCTGCTGCTCCAAACGCTTAACCAGAATGGCCTAGGGAAAAAATATGCACACCGTTGTAATCGGGCGAGTTTCTACTTTCAGATTCAACAGGAATTTTTGGGTTAGGTCAATCCGTTCGCGAGAAATGGGAGTTTGAAGCCAAGAAATGGTTGAGAAGGCAAAAAATTTTTCGCAATTCTGCTGCTCCAAACGCTTAACCAGAATGGCCTAAGGAAAAACTACAGATACTGTTGTAATCGGGCGAGTTTCTGCTTTCAGATGCAACTGGAATTTTTGGGTTAGGTCAATCCATTCGCGAGATATGGGAGTTTGAAGCCAAGAATGGGTTGAGAAGGCAAAAAATTTTTCCCAATTCTGCTGCTCCAAACGCTTAACTAGAATGGCCTAGGGAAAAAATACACATACCTTTGTAAACGGGCGAGTTTCTACTCTCAGATGCAATAGGAATTTTTGGGTTAGGTCAATCCGTCCGCGAGATATGGGAGTTTGAAGCCAAGAAATGGTAGAGAAGGCAACAAATTTTTCGCCATTCTGCTGCTCCAAACGCTTAACCAGAATGTCCTAGGGAAAAAATACTCATACCGTTGTAATCGGGCGAGTTTCTACTTTCAGATGCAATAGGAATTTTTGGGTTAGGTCAATCCGACCGCGAAATATGGGAGTTTGAAGCCAAGAAATGGTAGAGAAGACAACAAATTTTTCGCACTTCCGCTGCTCCAAACGCTTAACCAGAATGGCCTAGGGAAAAAATACACATACCCTTGTAATCGGGCGAGTTTCTACTTTCAAATGGAATAGGAATTTTTGGGTTAGGTCAATCCGTTCGCGAGATATGGGAGTTTGAAGCTAAGAAATGGTTGAGAAGACAACAAATTTTTCGCAATTCTGCTGCTCCAAATGCTTAACCAGAATGGCCTAGGGAAAAAATACACATACCGTTGTAATCGGGCGAGTTTCTACTTTCAGATGCAATAGGAATTTTTGGGTTAGGTCAATCCGTTCGCGAGATATGGGAGTTTGAAGACAAGAAATGGTTGAGAAGGCAAAAAATTTTTCGCAATTCTGCTGCTCCAAACGCTTAACCAGAATGGCCTAAGGAAAAAATACACATACCGTTGTAATCGGGCGTGTTTCTACTTTCAGATGCAACAGGAATTTTTGGGTTAGGTCAATCCGTTCGCGAGATAAGGGAGTTTGAAGCCAAGAAATGGTGAGAAGGCAAAAAATTTTTCGCAATTCTGCTGCTCCAAACGCTTAACCAGAATGGCCTAGGGAAAAAATTCACATACCGTTGTAATTGGGCGAGTTTCTCCTTTCAGATGCAATAGGAATTTCTGGGTTAGGTCAATCCGTTCGAGAGATATGGGAGTTTGAAGACAAGAAATGGTTGAGAAGGCAAAAAGTTTTCGCAATTCTGCTGCTCCAAACGCATATCCAGAATGGCCTAAGGAAAAAATACACATACCGTTGTAATCGGGCGAGTTTCTACTTTCAGTTACAATAGGAATTTTTGGGTTAGGACAATCCGTTCGCGAGATATGGGACTTTGAAACTAAGAAATGTTTGACAAGACAACAAATTTTTCGCCCTTCTGCTGCTCCAATCGCTTAACCAGAATGGCCTAGGGGAAAAATACACGTACCGTTGTAATCGGGCGAGTTTCTACTTTCAAATGCAATAGGAATTTTTGGGTTAGGTCAATCCGTCCGCGAGATATGGGAGTTTGAAGACAAGAAATGGTTGAGAAGGCAAAAAATTTTTCGCACTTCTGCTGCTCCAAACGCTTAACCAGAATGGCCTAAGGAAAAAATACACATACCGTTGTAATTGGGCGAGTTTCTCCTTTCAGATGCAACACGAATTTTTCGGTTAGGTCAATCCGTTCGCGAGATATGGGAGTTTGAAGCCAAGAAATGGTGAGAAGGCAAAAAATTTTTCGCAATTCTGCTGCTCCAAACGCTTAACCAGAATGGCCTAGGGAAAAAACACACATACCGTTGTAATTGCGCGAGTTTCTCCTTTCAGATGCAATAGGAATTTTTGGGTTAGGTCAATCCGTTCGCGAGATATGGGAATTTGAAGACAAGAAATGGTTGAGAAGGCAAAAAATTTTTCGCAATTCTGTTGCTCCAAACGCTTAACCAGAATGGCCTATGGAAAAAATACACATACCGTTGTAATCGGGCGAGTTTCTACTTTCAGATGCAACAGGAATTTTTGGGTTAGGTCAATCCGTTCGCGAGATATGGGAGTTTGAAGCCAAGAAATGGTTGAGACGGCAAAAAATTTTTCGCAATTTTGCTGCTCCAAAAGCTTAACCAGAATGGCCTAGGGGAAAAACACACGTACCGTTGTAATCGGGCGAGTTTCCACTTTCAAATGCAATAGGAATTTTTGGGTTAGGTCAATCCGTTCGCGAGATATGGTAGTTTGAAGCTAAGAAATGGTTGAGAAGAGAACAAATTTTTCGCATTTCTGCTGCTCCAAACGCTTAACCAGAGTGTCCTAGGGAAAAAATACACATACCGTTGTAATCGGGCGAGTTTCTACTTTCAGACGCAACAGGAATTTTTGGGTTAGGTCAATCCGTTCGCGAGATATGGGAGTTTGAAGCCAAGAAATGGTGAGAAGGCAAAAAATTTTTCGCAATTCTGCTGCTCCAAACGCTTAACCAGAATGGCCTAGGGAAAAAATACACATACCGTTGTAATCGGGCGAGTTTCTACTTTCAGTTACAATAGGCATTTTTGGGTTAGGTCAATCCGTTCGCGAGATATGGGACTTTGAATCTAAGAAATGGTTGACAAGACAGCAAATTGTTCGCACTTCTGCTGCTCCAACCGCTTAACCAGAATGGCCTAGGGAAAAAATACGCACACCGTTGTAATCGGGCGAGTTTCTACTTTCAGACGCAACAGGAATTTTTGGGTTAGGTCAATCCGTTCGCGAGATATGGGAATTTGAATCCAAGAAATGGTTGACAAGACAGCAAATTTTTCGCACTTCTGCTGCTCCAAACGCTTAACCAGAATGGTCTAGGGAAAAAATACGCACACCGTTGTAATCGGGCGAGTTTCTACTTTCAGATTCAACAGGAATTTTTGGGTTAGGTCAATCCGTTCGCGAGAAATGGGAGTTTGAAGCCAAGAAATGGTTGAGAAGGCAAAAAATTTTTCGCAATTCTGCTGCTCCAAACGCTTAACCAGAATGGCCTAAGGAAAAACTACAGATACTGTTGTAATCGGGCGAGTTTCTGCTTTCAGATGCAACAGGAATTTTTGGGTTAGGTCAATCCATTCGCGAGATATGGGAGTTTGAAGCCAAGAAAGGGTTGAGAAGGCAAAAAATTTTTCCCAATTCTGCTGCTCCAAACGGTTAACCAGAATGGCCTAGGGAAAAAATACACATACCTTTGTAAATGGGCGAGTTTCTACTCTCAGATGCAATAGGAATTTTTGGGTTAGGTCAATCCGTCCGCGAGATATGGGAGTTTGAAGCCAAGAAATGGTAGAGAAGGCAACAAATTTTTCGCCATTCTGCTGCTCCAAACGCTTAACCAGAATGTCCTAGGGAAAAAATACTCATACCGTTGTAATCGGGCGAGTTTCTACTTTCAGATGCAATAGGAATTTTTGGGTTAAGTCAATCCGACCGCGAAATATGGGAGTTTGAAGCCAAGAAATGGTAGAGAAGACAACAAATTTTTCGCACTTCCGCTGCTCCAAACGCTTAACCAGAATGGCCTAGGGAAAAAATACACATACCGTTGTAATCGGGCGAGTTTCTACTTTCAAATGGAATAGGAATTTTTGGGTTAGGTCAATCCGTTCGCGAGATATGGGAGTTTGAAGCTAAGAAATGGTTGAGAAGACAACAAATTTTTCGCAATTCTGCTGCTCCAAACGCTTAACCAGAATGGCCTAGGGAAAAAATACACGTACCGTTGTAATCGGGCGTGATTCTACTTTCAGATGCAACAGGAATTTTTGGGTTAGGTCAATCCGTTCGCGAGATAAGGGAGTTTGAAGCCAAGAAATGGTGAGAAGGCAAAAAATTTTTCGCAATTCTGCTGCTCCGAACGCTTAACCAGAATGGCCTAGGGAAAAAATTCACATACCGTTGTAATTGGGCGAGTTTCTCCTTTCAGATGCAATAGGAATTTCTGGGTTAGGTCAATCCGTTCGCGAGATATGGGAGTTTGAAGCCAAGAAATGGTAGAGAAGGCAAAAAATTTTTCACAATTCTGCTGGTCCAAACGCTTAACCAGAAAGGCCTAGGTAAAAAATACACATACCGTTGTAATCGGGCGAGTTTCTACTTTCAGATGCAATATGAATTTTTGGGTTAGGTCAATCCGTTCGCGAGATATGGGAGTTTGAAGCCAAGAAATGGTTGAGAAGGCAAAAAATTTTTCGCCATTCTGCTGCTCCAAACGCTTAACCAGAAAGTCCTAGGGAAAAAATACGCATACCGTTGTAATCGGGCGAGTTTCTACTTTCAGTTACAATAGGAATTTTTGGGTTGGGTCAATCCGTTCGCGAGATATGGGACTTTGAATCCAAGAAATGGTTGACAAGACAGCAAATTTTTCGCACTTCTGCTGCTCCAAACGCTTAACCAGAATGGCCTAGGGAAAAAATACGCACACCGTTGTAATCGGGCGAGTTTCTACTTTCAGATGCAATAGGAATTTTTGGGTTAGGTCAATCCGTTCGCGAGATATGGGAGTTTGAAGACAAGAAATGGTTGAGAAGGCAAAAAATTTTTCGCAATTCTGCTGCTCCAAACGCTTAACCAGAATGGCCTAAGCAAAAAATACACATACTGTTGTAATCGGGCGTGTTTCTACTTTCAGATGCAACAGGAATTTTTGGGTTAGGTCAATCCGTTCGCGAGATATGGGAGTTTGAAGACAAGAAATGGTAGAGAAGGCAAAAAATTTTTCACAATTCTGCTGGTCCAAACGCTTAACCAGAAAGGCCTAGGTAAAAAATACACATACCGTTGTAATCGGGCGAGTTTCTACTTTCAGATGCAATAGGAATTTTTGGGTTAGGTCAATCCGTTCGCGAGATATGGGAGTTTGAAGCCAAGAAATGGTTGAGAAGGCAAAAAATTTTTCGCCATTCTGCTGCTCCAAACGCTTAACCAGAAAGTCCTAGGGAAAAAATACGCATACCGTTGTAATCGGGCGAGTTTCTACTTTCAGTTACAATAGGAATTTTTGGGTTGGGTCAATCCGTTCGCGAGATATGGGACTTTGAATCCAAGAAATGGTTGACAAGACAGCAAATTTTTCGCACTTCTGCTGCTCCAAACGCTTAACCAGAATGGCCTAGGGAAAAAATACGCACACCGTTGTAATCGGGCGAGTTTCTACTTTCAGATGCAACAGGAATTTTTGGGTTAAGTCAATCCATTCGCGAGATATGGGAGTTTGAAGCCAAGAAATGGTTGTGAAGGCAAAAAATTTTTCGCAATTCTCCTGCTCCAAACGCTTAACCAGAATGGCCTAGGGAAAAAATACTCATACCGTTGTATTCGGGCGAGTTTCTACTTTCAGTTACAATAGGAATTTTTGGGTGAGGTCTATCCGTTCGCGAGATATGGGAGTTTGAAGCCAAGAAATGGTTGAGAAGGCAAAAAATTTTTCGCAATTCTGCTGCTTCAAACGCTTAACCAGAATGGCCTAGGGAAAAAATACACATACCGTTGTAATCGGGCGAGTTTCTACTTTCAGTTACAATAGGAATTTTTGGGTGAGGTCAATCCGTTCGCGAGATATGGGAGTTTGAAGCCAAGAAATGGTTGAGAAGACAACAAATTTTTCGCAATTCCGCTGCTCCAAACGCTTAACCAGAATGGCCTAGGGAAAAAATACGCATACCGTTGTAATCGGGCGAGCTTCTACTTTCAGATGCAACACGAATTTTTGCGTTAGGTCAATCCGTTCGCGAGATATGGGAGTTTGAAGCCAAGAAATGGTGAGAAGGCAAAAAATTTTTCGCAATTCTGCTGCTCCAAACGCTTAACCAGAATGGCCTAGGGAAAAAATACACATACCGTTGTAATTGGGCGAGTTTCTCCTTTCAGATGCAATGGGAATTTTTGGGTTAGGTCAATCCGTTCGGGAGATATGGGAATTTGAAGACAAGAAATGGTTGAGAAGGCAAAAAATTTTTCGCCATTCTGCTGCTCCAAACACTTAACCAGAGTGTCATAGGGAAAAAATACACATACCGTTGTAATCGGGCGAGTTTCTACTTTCAGATGCAATAGGAATTTTTGGGTTAGGTCAATCCGTCCGCGAGATATGGGAGTTTGAAGCCAAGAAATGGTAGAGAAGGCAAAATATATTTCACAATTCTGCTGCTCCAAACGCTTAACCAGAATGGCCTAGGGAAAAAATACACATACCATTGTAAACGGGCGAGTTTCTACTTTCAGATGCAATAGGAATTTTTGGGTAAGGTCAATCCGTCCGCGAGATATGGGAGTTTGAAGCCAAGAAATGGTAGAGAAGGCAAAAAATTTTTCACAATTCTGCTGGTCCAAACGCTTAACCAGAATGGCCTAGGTAAAAAATACACATACCGTTGTAATCGGGCGAGTTTCTACTTTCAGATGCAATAGGAATTTTTGGGTTAGGTCAATCCGTTCGCGAGATATGGGAGTTTGAAGCCAAGAAATGGTTGAGAAGGCAAAAAATTTTTCGCTATTCTGCTGCTGCAAACGCTTAACCAGAATGGCCTAGGGGAAAAACACACGTACCGTTGTAATCGGGCGAGTTTCCACTTTCAAATGCAATAGGAATTTTTGGGTTAGGTCAATCCGTTCGCGAGATATGAGAGTTTGAAGCTAAGAAATGGTTGAGAAGACAACAAATTTTTCGCAAATCTGATGCTCCAAACGCTTAACCAGAATGGCCTAGGGAAAAAATACGCATACCGTTGTAACCGGCCGAGTTTCTACCTTCAGACGCAACGGGAATTTTTGGGTTAGGTCAATCCGTTCGCGAGATATGGGAGTTTGAAGCCAAGAAATGGTTGAGAAGGCAAAAAATTTTTCGCCATTCTGCTGCTCCAAACACTTAACCAGAATGTCCTAGGGAAAAAATACACATACCGTTGTAATCGGGCGAGTTTCTACTTTCAGATGCAATAGGAATTTTTGGGTTGGGTCAATCCGTTCGCGAGATATGGGACTTTGAATCCAAGAAATGGTTGACAAGACAGCAAATTTTTCGCACTTCCGCTGCTCCAAACGCTTAACCAGAATGGCCTGGGAAAAAATACGCACACCGTTGTAATCGGGCGAGATTCTACTTTCAGATGCAATAGGAATTTTTGGGTTAGGTCAATCCGACCGCGAGATATGGGAGTTTGAAGCCAAGAAATGGTAGAGAATACAACAAATTTTTCGCACTTCCGCTGCTCCAAACGCTTAACCAGAATGGCCTAGGGAAAAAATACACATACCGTTGTAATCGGGCGAGTTTCTACTTTCAAATGGAATAGGAATTTTTGGGTTAGGTCAATCCGTTCGCGAGATATGGGAGTTTGAAGCTAAGAAATGGTTGAGAAGACAACAAATTTTTCGCAATTCTGCTGCTCCAAACGCTTAACCAGAATGGCCTAGGGAAAAAATACACATACCGTTGTAATCGGGCGAGTTTCTACTTTCAGATGCAATAGGAATTTTTGGGTTAGGTCAATCCGTTCGCGAGATATGGGAGTTTGAAGACAAGAAATGGTTGAGAAGGCAAAAAATTTTTCGCAATTCTGCTGCTCCAAACGCTTAACCAGAATGGCCTAAGGAAAAAATACACATACCGTTGTAATCGGGCGAGTTTCTACTTTCAGATGCAATAGGAATTTTTGGGTTAGGTCAATCCGTTCGCGAGATATGGGAGTTTGAAGCCAAGAAATGGTTGAGAAGGCAAAAAATTTTTCGCCATTCTGCTGCTCCAAACGCTTAACCAGAATGTCCTAGGGAAAAAATACGCATACCGTTGTAATCGGGCGAGTTTCTACTTTCAGTTGCAATAGGAATTTTTGGGTTGGGTCAATCCGTTCGCGAGATATGGGAGTTTGAAGCCAAGAAATGGTAGAGAAGACAACAAATTTTTCGCACTTCCGCTGCTCCAAACGCTTAACCAGAGTGGCCTAGGGAAAAAATACACATACCGTTGTAATCGGGCGAGTTTCTACTTTCAGATGCAATAGGAATTTTTGGGTTAGGTCAATCCGTCCGCGAGATATGGGAGTTTGAAGCCAAGAAATGGTAGAGAAGGCAAAATATATTTCACAATTCTGCTGCTCCAAACGCTTAACCAGAATGGCCTAGGGAAAAAATACACATACCATTGTAAACGGGCGAGTTTCTACTTTCAGATGCAATAGGAATTTTTGGGTAAGGTCAATCCGTCCGCGAGATATGGGAGTTTGAAGCCAAGAAATGGTAGAGAAGGCAAAAAATTTTTCACAATTCTGCTGGTCCAAACGCTTAACCAGAATGGCCTAGGTAAAAAATACACATACCGTTGTAATCGGGCGAGTTTCTACTTTCAGATGCAATAGGAATTTTTGGGTTAGGTCAATCCGTTCGCGAGATATGGGAGTTTGAAGCCAAGAAATGGTTGAGAAGGCAAAAAATTTTTCGCTATTCTGCTGCTGCAAACGCTTAACCAGAATGGCCTAGGGGAAAAACACACGTACCGTTGTAATCGGGCGAGTTTCCACTTTCAAATGCAATAGGAATTTTTGGGTTAGGTCAATCCGTTCGCGAGATATGAGAGTTTGAAGCTAAGAAATGGTTGAGAAGACAACAAATTTTTCGCAAATCTGATGCTCCAAACGCTTAACCAGAATGGCCTAGGGAAAAAATACGCATACCGTTGTAACCGGCCGAGTTTCTACCTTCAGACGCAACGGGAATTTTTGGGTTAGGTCAATCCGTTCGCGAGATATGGGAGTTTGAAGCCAAGAAATGGTTGAGAAGGCAAAAAATTTTTCGCCATTCTGCTGCTCCAAACCCTTAACCAGAATGTCCTAGGGAAAAAATACACATACCGTTGTAATCGGGCGAGTTTCTACTTTCAGATGCAATAGGAATTTTTCGGTTAGGTCAATCCGTCCGCGAGATATGGGAGTTTGAAGCCAAGAAATGGTAGAGAAGGCAAAATATATTTCACAATTCTGCTGCTCCAAACGCTTAACCAGAATGGCCTAGGGAAAAAATACACATACCTTTGTAAACGGGCGAGTTTCTACTTTCAGATGCAATAGGAATTTTTGGGTAAGGTCAATCCGTCCGCGAGATATGGGAGCTTGAAGCCAAGAAATGGTAGAGTAGGCAAAAAATTTTCCACAATTCTGCTGGTCCAAACGCTTAACCAGAATGGCCTAGGTAAAAAATACACATACCGTTGTAATCGGGCGAGTTTCTACTTTCAGATGCAATAGGAATTTTTGGGTTAGGTCAATCCGTTCGCGAGATATGGGAGTTTGAAGCCAAGAAATGGTTGAGAAGGCAAAAAATTTTTCGCCATTCTGCTGCTCCAAACGCTTAACCAGAATGGCCTAGGGGAAAAACACACATACCGTTGTAATCGGGCGAGTTTCTACTTTCAGATGCAATAGGAATTTTTGGGTTATGTCAATCCGTTCGCGAGATATGGGAGTTTGAAGACAAGAAATGGTTGAGAAGGCAAAAAATTTTTCGCAATTCTGCTGCTCCAAACGCTTAACCAGAATGGCCTAAGGAAAAAATACACATACCGTTGTAATCGGGCGAGTTTCTACTTTCAGATGCAATAGGAATTTTTGGGTTAGGTCAATCCGACCGCGAAATATGGGAGTTTGAAGCCAAGAAATGGTAGAGAAGACAACAAATTTTTCGCACTTCCGCTGCTCCAAACGCTTAACCAGAATGGCCTAGGGAAAAAATACACATACCGTTGTATTCGGGCGAGTTTCTACTTTCAGTTACAATAGGAATTTTTGGGTGAGGTCTATCCGTTCGCGAGATATGGGAGTTTGAAGCCAAGAAATGGTTGAGAAGGCAAAAAATTTTTCGCAATTCTGCTGCTTCAAACGCTTAACCAGAATGGCCTAGGGAAAAAATACACATACCGTTGTAATCGGGCGAGTTTCCACTTTCAGTTACAATAGGAATTTTTGGGTGAGGTCAATCCGTTCGCGAGATATGGGAGTTTGAAGCCAAGAAATGGTTGAGAAGACAACAAATTTTTCGCAATTCCGCTGCTCCAAACGCTTAACCAGAATGGCCTAGGGAAAAAATACGCATACCGTTGTAATCGGGCGAGCTTCTACTTTCAGATGCAACACGAATTTTTGCGTTAGGTCAATCCGTTCGCGAGATATGGGAGTTTGAAGCCAAGAAATGGTGAGAAGGCAAAAAATTTTTCGCAATTCTGCTGCTCCAAACGCTTAACCAGAATGGCCTAGGGAAAAAATACACATACCGTTGTAATTGGGCGAGTTTCTCCTTTCAGATGCAATGGGAATTTTTGGGTTAGGTCAATCCGTTCGGGAGATATGGGAATTTGAAGACAAGAAATGGTTGAGAAGGCAAAAAATTTTTCGCCATTCTGCTGCTCCAAACACTTAACCAGAGTGTCCTAGGGAAAAAATACACATACCGTTGTAATCGGGCGAGTTTCTACTTTCAGATGCAATAGGAATTTTTGGGTTAGGTCAATCCGTCCGCGAGATATGGGAGTTTGAAGCCAAGAAATGGTAGAGAAGGCAAAATATATTTCACAATTCTGCTGCTCCAAACGCTTAACCAGAATGGCCTAGGGAAAAAATACACATACCATTGTAAACGGGCGAGTTTCTACTTTCAGATGCAATAGGAATTTTTGGGTAAGGTCAATCCGTCCGCGAGATATGGGAGTTTGAAGCCAAGAAATGGTAGAGAAGGCAAAAAATTTTTCACAATTCTGCTGGTCCAAACGCTTAACCAGAATGGCCTAGGTAAAAAATACACATACCGTTGTAATCGGGCGAGTTTCTACTTTCAGACGCAATAGGAATTTTTGGGTTAGGTCAATCCGTTCGCGAGATATGGGAGTTTGAAGCCAAGAAATGGTTGAGAAGGCAAACAATTTTTCGCTATTCTGCTGCTGCAAACGCTTAACCAGAATGGCCTAGGGGAAAAACACACGTACCGTTGTAATCGGGCGAGTTTCCACTTTCAAATGCAATAGGAATTTTTGGGTTAGGTCAATCCGTTCGCGAGATATGAGAGTTTGAAGCTAAGAAATGATTGAGAAGACAACAAATTTTTCGCAAATCTGATGCTCCAAACGCTTAACCAGAATGGCCTAGGGAAAAAATACGCATACCGTTGTAACCGGCCGAGTTTCTACCTTCAGACGCAACGGGAATTTTTGGGTTAGGTCAATCCGTTCGCGAGATATGGGAGTTTGAAGCCAAGAAATGGTTGAGAAGGCAAAAAATTTTTCGCCATTCTGCTGCTCCAAACACTTAACCAGAATGTCCTAGGGAAAAAATACACATACCGTTGTAATCGGGCGAGTTTCTACTTTCAGATGCAATAGGAATTTTTGGGTTGGGTCAATCCGTTCGCGAGATATGGGACTTTGAATCCAAGAAATGGTTGACAAGACAGCAAATTTTTCGCACTTCTGCTGCTCCAAACGCTTAACCAGAATGGCCTAGGGAAAAAATACGCACACCGTTGTAATCGGGCGAGTTTCTACTTTCAGATGCAATAGGAATTTTTGGGTTAGGTCAATCCGACCGCGAGATATGGGAGTTTGAAGCCAAGAAATGGTAGAGAAGACAACAAATTTTTCGCACTTCCGCTGCTCCAAACGCTTAACCAGAATGGCCTAGGGAAAAAATACACATACCGTTGTAATCGGGCGAGTTTCTACTTTCAAATGGAATAGGAATTTTTGGGTTAGGTCAATCCGTTCGCGAGATATGGGAGTTTGAAGCTAAGAAATGGTTGAGAAGACAACAAATTTTTCGCAATTCTGCTGCTCCAAACGCTTAACCAGAATGGCCTAGGGAAAAAATACACATACCGTTGTAATCGGGCGAGTTTCTACTTTCAGATGCAATAGGAATTTTTGGGTTAGGTCAATCCGTTCGCGAGATATGGGAGTTTGAAGACAAGAAATGGTTGAGAAGGCAAAAAATTTTTCGCAATTCTGCTGCTCCAAACGCTTAACCAGAATGGCCTAAGGAAAAAATACACATACCGTTGTAATCGGGCGAGTTTCTACTTTCAGATGCAATAGGAATTTTTGGGTTAGGTCAATCCGTTCGCGAGATATGGGAGTTTGAAGCCAAGAAATGGTTGAGAAGGCAAAAAATTTTTCGCCATTCTGCTGCTCCAAACGCTTAACCAGAATGTCCTAGGGAAAAAATACGCATACCGTTGTAATCGGGCGAGTTTCTACTTTCAGTTGCAATAGGAATTTTTGGGTTGGGTCAATCCGTTCGCGAGATATGGGACTTTGAATCCAAGAAATGGTTGACAAGACAGCAAATTTTTCGCACTTCTGCTGCTCCAAACGCTTAACCAGAATGGCCTAGGGAAAAAATACGCACACCGTTGTAATCGGGCGAGTTTCTACCTTCAGATGCAATAGGAATTTTTGGGTTAGGTCAATCCGACCGCGAGATATGGGAGTTTGAAGCCAAGAAATGGTAGAGAAGACAACAAATTTTTCGCACTTCCGCTGCTCCAAACGCTTAACCAGAGTGGCCTAGGGAAAAAATACACATACCGTTGTAATCGGGCAAGTTTCTACTTTCAAATGGAATAGGAATTTTTGGGTTAGGTCAATCCGTTCGCGAGATATGGGAGTTTGAAGCTAAGAAATGGTTGAGAAGACAACAAATTTTTCGTAATTCTGCTGCTCCAAACGCTTAACCAGAATGGCCTAGGGAAAAAATACACATACCGTTGTAATCGGGCGTGTTTCTACTTTCAGATGCAACAGGAATTTTTGGGTTAGGTCAATCCGTTCGCGAGATAAGGGAGTTTGAAGCCAAGAAATGGAGAGAAGGCAAAAAATTTTTCGCAATTCTGCTGCTCCAAACGCTTAACCAGAATGGCCTAGGGAAAAAATTCACATACCGTTGTAATTGGGCGAGTTTCTCCTTTCAGATGCAACAGGAATTTTTGGGTTAGGTCAATCCGTTCGCGAGATAAGGAAGTTTGAAGCCAAGAAATGGTGAGAAAGCAAAAAATTTTTCGCAAATCTGATGCTCCAAACGCTTAACCAGAATGGCCTAGGGAAAAAATACGCATACCGTTGTAACCGGCCGAGTTTCTACCTTCAGACGCAACGGGAATTTTTGGGTTAGGTCAATCCGTTCGCGAGATATGGGAGTTTGAAGCCAAGAAATGGTTGAGAAGGCAAAAAATTTTTCGCCATTCTGCTGCTCCAAACACTTAACCAGAATGTCCTAGGGAAAAAATACACATACCGTTGTAATCGGGCGAGTTTCTACTTTCAGATGCAATAGGAATTTTTCGGTTAGGTCAATCCGTCGGCGAGATATGGGAGTTTGAAGCCAAGAAATGGTAGAGAAGGCAAAATATATTTCACAATTCTGCTGCTCCAAACGCTTAACCAGAATGGCCTAGGGAAAAAATACACATACCTTTGTAAACGGGCGAGTTTCTACTTTCAGATGCAATAGGAATTTTTGGGTAAGGTCAATCCGTCCGCGAGATATGGGAGCTTGAAGCCAAGAAATGGTAGAGTAGGCAAAAAATTTTTCACAATTCTGCTGGTCCAAACGCTTAACCAGAATGGCCTAGGTAAAAAATACACATACCGTTGTAATCGGGCGAGTTTCTACTTTCAGATGCAATAGGAATTTTTGGGTTAGGTCAATCCGTTCGCGAGATATGGGAGTTTGAAGCCAAGAAATGGTTGAGAAGGCAAAAAATTTTTCGCCATTCTGCTGCTCCAAACGCTTAACCAGAATGGCCTAGGGGAAAAACACACGTACCGTTGTAATCGGGCGACTTTCTACTTTCAGATGCAATAGGAATTTTTGGGTTAGGTCAATCCGTTCGCGAGATATGGGAGTTTGAAGACAAGAAATGGTTGAGAAGGCAAAAAATTTTTCGCAATTCTGCTGCTCCAAACGCTTAACCAGAATGGCCTAAGGAAAAAATACACATACCGTTGTAATCGGGCGAGTTTCTACTTTCAGATGCAATAGGAATTTTTGGGTTAGGTCAATCCGACCGCGAAATATGGGAGTTTGAAGCCAAGAAATGGTAGAGAAGACAACAAATTTTTCGCACTTCCGCTGCTCCAAACGCTTAACCAGAATGGCCTAGGGAAAAAATACACATACCGTTGTAATCGGGCGAGTTTCTACTTTCAAATGGAATAGGAATTTTTGGGTTAGGTCAATCCGTTCGCGAGATATGGGAGTTTGAAGCTAAGAAATGGTTGAGAAGACAACAAATTTTTCGCAATTCTGCCGCTCCAAACGCTTAACCAGAATGGCCTAGGGAAAAAATACACATACCGTTGTAATCGGGCGAGTTTCTACTTTCAGATGCAATAGGAATTTTTGGGTTAGGTCAATCCGTTCGCGAGATATGGGAGTTTGAAGACAAGAAATGGTTGAGAAGGCAAAAAATTTTTCGCAATTCTGCTGCTCCAAACGCTTAACCAGAATGGCCTAAGCAAAAAATACACATACTGTTGTAATCGGGCGTGTTTCTACTTTCAGATGCAACAGGAATTTTTGGGTTAGGTCAATCCGTTCGCGAGATATGGGAGTTTGAAGACAAGAAATGGTAGAGAAGGCAAAAAATTTTTCACAATTCTGCTGGTCCAAACGCTTAACCAGAAAGGCCTAGGTAAAAAATACACATACCGTTGTAATCGGGCGAGTTTCTACTTTCAGATGCAATAGGAATTTTTGGGTTAGGTCAATCCGTTCGCGAGATATGGGAGTTTGAAGCCAAGAAATGGTTGAGAAGGCAAAAAATTTTTCGCCATTCTGCTGCTCCAAACGCTTAACCAGAAAGTCCTAGGGAAAAAATACGCATACCGTTGTAATCGGGCGAGTTTCTACTTTCAGTTACAATAGGAATTTTTGGGTTGGGTCAATCCGTTCGCGAGATATGGGACTTTGAATCCAAGAAATGGTTGACAAGACAGCAAATTTTTCGCACTTCTGCTGCTCCAAACGCTTAACCAGAATGGCCTAGGGAAAAAATACGCACACCGTTGTAATCGGGCGAGTTTCTACTTTCAGATGCAACAGGAATTTTTGGGTTAAGTCAATCCATTCGCGAGATATGGGAGTTTGAAGCCAAGAAATGGTTGTGAAGGCAAAAAATTTTTCGCAATTCTGCTGCTCCAAACGCTTAACCAGAATGGCCTAGGGAAAAAATACTCATACCGTTGTATTCGGGCGAGTTTCTACTTTCAGTTACAATAGGAATTTTTGGGTGAGGTCTATCCGTTCGCGAGATATGGGAGTTTGAAGCCAAGAAATGGTTGAGAAGGCAAAAAATTTTTCGCAATTCTGCTGCTTCAAACGCTTAACCAGAATGGCCTAGGGAAAAAATACACATACCGTTGTAATCGGGCGAGTTTCTACTTTCAGTTACAATAGGAATTTTTGGGTGAGGTCAATCCGTTCGCGAGATATGGGAGTTTGAAGCCAAGAAATGGTTCAGAAGACAACAAATTTTTCGCAATTCCGCTGCTCCAAACGCTTAACCAGAATGGCCTAGGGAAAAAATACGCATACCATTGTAATGGGGCGAGCTTCTACTTTCAGATGCAACACGAATTTTTGCGTTAGGTCATTCCGTTCGCGAGATATGGGAGTTTGAAGCCAAGAAATGGTGAGAAGGCAAAAAATTTTTCGCAATTCTGCTGCTCCAAACGCTTAACCAGAATGGCCTAGGGAAAAAATACACATACCGTTGTAATTGGGCGAGTTTCTCCTTTCAGATGCAATGGGAATTTTTAGGTTAGGTCAATCCGTTCGGGAGATATGGGAATTTGAAGACAAGAAATGGTTGAGAAGGCAAAAAATTTTTCGCCATTCTGCTGCTCCAAACACTTAACCAGAGTGTCCTAGGGAAAAAATACACATACCGTTGTAATCGGGCGAGTTTCTACTTTCAGATGCAATAGGAATTTTTGGGTTAGGTCAATCCGTCCGCGAGATATGGGAGTTTGAAGCCAAGAAATGGTAGAGAAGGCAAAATATATTTCACAATTCTGCTGCTCCAAACGCTTAACCAGAATGGCCTAGGGAAAAAATACACATACCATTGTAAACGGGCGAGTTTCTACTTTCAGATGCAATAGGAATTTTTGGGTAAGGTCAATCCGTCCGCGAGATATGGGAGTTTGAAGCCAAGAAATGGTAGAGAAGGCAAAAAATTTTTCACAATTCTGCTGGTCCAAACGCTTAACCAGAATGGCCTAGGTAAAAAATACACATACCGTTGTAATCGGGCGAGTTTCTACTTTCAGATGCAATAGGAATTTTTGGGTTAGGTCAATCCGTTCGCGAGATATGGGAGTTTGAAGCCAAGAAATGGTTGAGAAGGCAAAAAATTTTTCGCTATTCTGCTGCTGCAAACGCTTAACCAGAATGGCCTAGGGGAAAAACACACGTACCGTTGTAATCGGGCGAGTTTCCACTTTCAAATGCAATAGGAATTTTTGGGTTAGGTCAATCCGTTCGCGAGATATGAGAGTTTGAAGCTAAGAAATGGTTGAGAAGACAACAAATTTTTCGCAAATCTGATGCTCCAAACGCTTAACCAGAATGGCCTAGGGAAAAAATACGCATACCGTTGTAACCGGCCGAGTTTCTACCTTCAGACGCAACGGGAATTTTTGGGTTAGGTCAATCCGTTCGCGAGATATGGGAGTTTGAAGCCAAGAAATGGTTGAGAAGGCAAAAAATTTTTCGCCATTCTGCTGCTCCAAACACTTAACCAGAATGTCCTAGGGAAAAAATACACATACCGTTGTAATCGGGCGAGTTTCTACTTTCAGATGCAATAGGAATTTTTGGGTTGGGTCAATCCGTTCGCGAGATATGGGACTTTGAATCCAAGAAATGGTTGACAAGACAGCAAATTTTTCGCACTTCTGCTGCTCCAAACGCTTAACCAGAATGGCCTAGGGAAAAAATACGCACACCGTTGTAATCGGGCGAGTTTCTACTTTCAGATGCAATAGGAATTTTTGGGTTAGGTCAATCCGACCGCGAGATATGGGAGTTTGAAGCCAAGAAATGGTAGAGAAGACAACAAATTTTTCGCACTTCCGCTGCTCCAAACGCTTAACCAGAATGGCCTAGGGAAAAAATACACATACCGTTGTAATCGGGCGAGTTTCTACTTTCAAATGGAATAGGAATTTTTGGGTTAGGTCAATCCGTTCGCGAGATATGGGAGTTTGAAGCTAAGAAATGGTTGAGAAGACAACAAATTTTTCGCAATTCTGCTGCTCCAAACGCTTAACCAGAATGGCCTAGGGAAAAAATACACATACCGTTGTAATCGGGCGAGTTTCTACTTTCAGTTACAATAGGAATTTTTGGGTTAGGTCAATCCGTTCGCGAGATATGGGAGTTTGAAGCCAAGAAATGGTTGAGAAGGCAAAAAATTTGTCGCAATTCTGCTGCTTCAAACTCTTAACCAGAATGGCCTAGGGAAAAAATACACGCACCGTTGTAATCGGGCGAGTTTCTACTTTCAGATGCAATAGGAATTTTTGGGTTAGGTCAATCCGTTCGCGAGATATGGGAGTTTGAAGCCAAGAAATGGTTGAGAAGGCAAAAAATTTTTCACAATTCTGCTGCTCCAAACGCTTAACCAGAATGGCCTAGGGAAAAAATACACATACCATTGTAAACGGGCGAGTTTCTACTTTCAGATGCAATAGGAATTTTTGGGTAAGGTCAATCCGTCCGCGAGATATGGGAGTTTGAAGCCAAGAAATGGTAGAGAAGGCAAAAAATTTTTCACAATTCTGCTGGTCCAAACGCTTAACCAGAATGGCCTAGGTAAAAAATACACATACCGTTGTAATCGGGCGAGTTTCTACTTTCAGATGCAATAGGAATTTTTGGGTTAGGTCAATCCGTTCGCGAGATATGGGAGTTTGAAGCCAAGAAATGGTTGAGAAGGCAAAAAATTTTTCGCTATTCTGCTGCTGCAAACGCTTAACCAGAATGGCCTAGGGGAAAAACACACGTACCGTTGTAATCGGGCGAGTTTCCACTTTCAAATGCAATAGGAATTTTTGGGTTAGGTCAATCCGTTCGCGAGATATGAGAGTTTGAAGCTAAGAAATGGTTGAGAAGACAACAAATTTTTCGCAAATCTGATGCTCCAAACGCTTAACCAGAATGGCCTAGGGAAAAAATACGCATACCGTTGTAACCGGCCGAGTTTCTACCTTCAGACGCAACGGGAATTTTTGGGTTAGGTCAATCCGTTCGCGAGATATGGGAGTTTGAAGCCAAGAAATGGTTGAGAAGGCAAAAAATTTTTCGCCATTCTGCTGCTCCAAACACTTAACCAGAATGTCCTAGGGAAAAAATACACATACCGTTGTAATCGGGCGAGTTTCTACTTTCAGATGCAATAGGAATTTTTGGGTTGGGTCAATCCGTTCGCGAGATATGGGACTTTGAATCCAAGAAATGGTTGACAAGACAGCAAATTTTTCGCACTTCTGCTGCTCCAAACGCTTAACCAGAATGGCCTAGGGAAAAAATACGCACACCGTTGTAATCGGGCGAGTTTCTACTTTCAGATGCAATAGGAATTTTTGGGTTAGGTCAATCCGACCGCGAGATATGGGAGTTTGAAGCCAAGAAATGGTAGAGAAGACAACAAATTTTTCGCACTTCCGCTGCTCCAAACGCTTAACCAGAATGGCCTAGGGAAAAAATACACATACCGTTGTAATCGGGCGAGTTTCTACTTTCAAATGGAATAGGAATTTTTGGGTTAGGTCAATCCGTTCGCGAGATATGGGAGTTTGAAGCTAAGAAATGGTTGAGAAGACAACAAATTTTTCGCAATTCTGCTGCTCCAAACGCTTAACCAGAATGGCCTAGGGAAAAAATACACATACCGTTGTAATCGGGCGAGTTTCTACTTTCAGATGCAATAGGAATTTTTGGGTTAGGTCAATCCGTTCGCGAGATATGGGAGTTTGAAGACAAGAAATGGTTGAGAAGGCAAAAAATTTTTCGCAATTCTGCTGCTCCAAACGCTTAACCAGAATGGCCTAAGGAAAAAATACACATACCGTTGTAATCGGGCGAGTTTCTACTTTCAGATGCAATAGGAATTTTTGGGTTAGGTCAATCCGTTCGCGAGATATGGGAGTTTGAAGCCAAGAAATGGTTGAGAAGGCAAAAAATTTTTCGCCATTCTGCTGCTCCAAACGCTTAACCAGAATGTCCTAGGGAAAAAATACGCATACCGTTGTAATCGGGCGAGTTTCTACTTTCAGTTGCAATAGGAATTTTTGGGTTGGGTCAATCCGTTCGCGAGATATGGGACTTTGAATCCAAGAAATGGTTGACAAGATAGCAAATTTTTCGCACTTCTGCTGCTCCAAACGCTTAACCAGAATGGCCTAGGGAAAAAATACGCACACCGTTGTAATCGGGCGAGTTTCTACCTTCAGATGCAATAGGAATTTTTGGGTTAGGTCAATCCGACCGCGAGATATGGGAGTTTGAAGCCAAGAAATGGTAGAGAAGACAACAAATTTTTCGCACTTCCGCTGCTCCAAACGCTTAACCAGAGTGGCCTAGGGAAAAAATACACATACCGTTGTAATCGGGCAAGTTTCTACTTTCAAATGGAATAGGAATTTTTGGGTTAGGTCAATCCGTTCGCGAGATATGGGAGTTTGAAGCTAAGAAATGGTTGAGAAGACAACAAATTTTTCGTAATTCTGCTGCTCCAAACGCTTAACCAGAATGGCCTAGGGAAAAAATACACATACCGTTGTAATCGGGCGTGTTTCTACTTTCAGATGCAACAGGAATTTTTGGGTTAGGTCAATCCGTTCGCGAGATAAGGGAGTTTGAAGCCAAGAAATGGTGAGAAGGCAAAAAATTTTTCGCAATTCTGCTGCTCCAAACGCTTAACCAGAATGGCCTAGGGAAAAAATTCACATACCGTTGTAATTGGGCGAGTTTCTCCTTTCAGATGAAACAGGAATTTTTGGGTTAGGTCAATCCGTTCGCGAGATAAGGGAGTTTGAAGCCAAGAAATGGTGAGAAAGCAAAAAATTTTTCGCAAATCTAATGCTCCAAACGCTTAACCAGAATGGCCTAGAGAAAAAATACGCATACCGTTGTAACCGGCCGAGTTTCTACCTTCAGACGCAACGGGAATTTTTGGGTTAGGTCAATCCGTTCGCGAGATATGGGAGTTTGAAGCCAAGAAATGGTTGAGAAGGCAAAAAATTTTTCGCCATTCTGCTGCTCCAAACACTTAACCAGAATGTCCTAGGGAAAAAATACACATACCGTTGTAATCGGGCGAGTTTCTACTTTCAGATGCAATAGGAATTTTTCGGTTAGGTCAATCCGTCCGCGAGATATGGGAGTTTGAAGCCAAGAAATGGTAGAGAAGGCAAAATATATTTCACAATTCTGCTGCTCCAAACGCTTAACCAGAATGGCCTAGGGAAAAAATACACATACCTTTGTAAACGGGCGAGTTTCTACTTTCAGATGCAATAGGAATTTTTGGGTAAGGTCAATCCGTCCGCGAGATATGGGAGCTTGAAGCCAAGAAATGGTAGAGTAGGCAAAAAATTTTTCACAATTCTGCTGGTCCAAACGCTTAACCAGAATGTCCTAGGGAAAAAATACACATACCGTTGTAATCGGGCGAGTTTCTACTTTCAGATGCAATAGGAATTTTTGGGTTAGGGCAATCCGTTCGCGAGATATGGGAGTTTGAAGCCAAGAAATGGTTGAGAAGGCAAAAAATTTTTCGCCATTCTGCTGCTCCAAACGCTTAACCAGAATGGCCTAGGGGAAAAACACACGTACCGTTGTAATCGGGCGAGTTTCTACTTTCAGATGCAATAGGAATTTTTGGGTTAGGTCAATCCGTTCGCGAGATATGGGAGTTTGAAGACAAGAAATGGTTGAGAAGGCAAAAAATTTTTCGCAATTCTGCTGCTCCAAACGCTTAACCAGAATGGCCTAAGGAAAAAATACACATACCGTTGTAATCGGGCGAGTTTCT
Source organism: Ptiloglossa arizonensis (assembly GCF_051014685.1). Taxonomy (NCBI): domain Eukaryota; kingdom Metazoa; phylum Arthropoda; class Insecta; order Hymenoptera; family Colletidae; genus Ptiloglossa; species Ptiloglossa arizonensis. Next base: position 188,143 of record NW_027478452.1, on the reverse strand, counting down.
ACTTTCAGATGCAATAGGAATTTTTGGGCTAGGTCAATCCGTTCGCGAGATATGGGAGTTTGAAGCCAAGAAATGGTTGAGAAGGCAAAAAATTTTTCGCCATTCTGCTGCTCCAAACGCTTAACCAGAATGTCCTAGGGAAAAAATACGCATACCGTTGTAATCGGGCGAGTTTCTACTTTCAGTTGCAATAGGAATTTTTGGGTTGGGTCAATCCGTTCGCGAGATATGGGACTTTGAATCCAAGAAATGGTTGACAAGACAGCAAATTTTTCGCACTTCTGCTGCTCCAAACGCTTAACCAGAATGGCCTAGGGAAAAAATACGCACACCGTTGTAATCGGGCAAGTTTCTACTTTCAAATGGAATAGGAATTTTTGGGTTAGGTCAATCCGTTCGCGAGATATGGGAGTTTGAAGCTAAGAAATGGTTGAGAAGACAACAAATTTTTCGTAATTCTGCTGCTCCAAACGCTTAACCAGAATGGCCTAGGGAAAAAATACACATACCGTTGTAATCGGGCGTGTTTCTACTTTCAGATGCAACAGGAATTTTTGTGTTAGGTCAATCCGTTCGCGAGATAAGGGAGTTTGAAGCCAAGAAATGGTGAGAAGGCAAAAAATTTTTCGCAATTCTGCTGCTCCAAACGCTTAACCAGAATGGCCTAGGGAAAAAATTCACATACCGTTGTAATTGGGCGAGTTTCTCCTTTCAGATGCATCAGGAATTTTTGGGTTAGGTCAATCCGTTCGCGAGATAAGGGAGTTTGAAGCCAAGAAATGGTGAGAAAGCAAAAAATTTTTCGCAAATCTGATGCTCCAAACGCTTAACCAGAATGGCCTAGGGAAAAAATTCACATACCGTTGTAATTGGGCGAGTTTCTCCTTTCAGATGCAATAGGAATTTCTGGGTTAGGTCAATCCGTTCGCGAGATATGGGAGTTTGAAGCCAAGAAATGGTAGAGAAGACAACAAATTTTTCGCACTTCCGCTGCTCCAAACGCTTAACCAGAATGGCCTAGGGAAAAAATACACATACCGTTGTAATCGCGCGAGTTTCTACTTTCAAATGGAATAGGAATTTTTGGGTTAGGTCAATCCGTTCGCGAGATATGGGAGTTTGAAGCTAAGAAATGGTTGAGAAGACAACAAATTTTTCGTAATTCTGCTGCTCCAAACGCTTAACCAGAATGGCCTAGGGAAAAAATACACATACCGTTGTAATCGGGCGTGTTTCTACTTTCAGATGCAACAGGAATTTTTGGGTTAGGTCAATCCGTTCGCGAGATAAGGGAGTTTGAAGCCAAGAAATGGTGAGAAGGCAAAAAATTTTTCGCAATTCTGCTGCTCCAAACGCTTAACCAGAATGGCCTAGGGAAAAAATTCACATACCGTTGTAATTGGGCGAGTTTCTCCTTTCAGATGCAACAGGAATTTTTGGGTTAGGTCAATCCGTTCGCGAGATAAGGGAGTTTGAGGCCAAGAAATGGTGAGAACGCAAAAAATTTTTCGCAATTCTGCTGCTCCAAACGCTTAACCAGAATGGCCTAGGGAAAAAATTCACATACCGTTGTAATTGGGCGAGTTTCTCCTTTCAGATGCAATAGGAATTTCTGGGTTAGGTCAATCCGTTCGCGAGATATGGGAGTTTGAAGCCAAGAAATGGTAGAGAAGACAACAAATTTTTCGCACTTCCGCTGCTCCAAACGCTTAACCAGAATGGCCTAGGGAAAAAATACACATACCGTTGTAATCGGGCGAGTTTCTACTTTCAAATGGAATAGGAATTTTTGGGTTAGGTCAATCCGTTCGCGAGATATGGGAGTTTGAAGCTAAGAAATGGTTGAGAAGATATCAAATTTTTCGCAATTCTGCTGCTCCAAACGCTTAACCAGAATGGCCTAGGGAAAAATACACATACCGTTGTAATCGGGCGAGTTTCTACTTTCAGATGCAATAGGAATTTTTGGGTTAGGTCAATCCGTTCGCGAGATATGGGAGTTTGAAGCCAAGAAATGGTTGAGAAGGCAAAAAATTTTTCGCCATTCTGCTGCTCCAAACGCTTAACCAGAATGTCCTAGGGAAAAAATACGCATACCGTTGTAATCGGGCGAGTTTCTACTTTCAGTTGCAATAGGAATTTTTGGGTTGGGTCAATCCGTTCGCGAGATATGGGACTTTGAATCCAAGAAATGGTTGACAAGACAGCAAATTTTTCGCACTTCTGCTGCTCCAAACGCTTAACCAGAATGGCCTAGGGAAAAAATACGCACACCGTTGTAATCGGGCGAGTTTCTACTTTCAGATGCAATAGGAATTTTTGGGTTAGGTCAATCCGACCGCGAGATATGGGAGTTTGAAGCCAAGAAATGGTAGAGAAGACAACAAATTTTTCGCACTTCCGCTGCTCCAAACGCTTAACCAGAGTGGCCTAGGGAAAAAATACACATACCGTTGTAATCGGGCAAGTTTCTACTTTCAAATGGAATAGGAATTTTTGGTTTAGGTCAATCCGTTCGCGAGATATGGGAGTTTGAAGCTAAGAAATGGTTGAGAAGACAACAAATTTTTCGTAATTCTGCTGCTCCAAACGCTTAACCAGAATGGCCTAGGGAAAAAATACACATACCGTTGTAATCGGGCGTGTTTCTACTTTCAGATGCAACAGGAATTTTTGGGTTAGGTCAATCCGTTCGCGAGATAAGGGAGTTTGAAGCCAAGAAATGGTGAGAAGGCAAAAAATTTTTCGCAATTCTGCTGCTCCAAACGCTTAACCAGAATGGCCTAGGGAAAAAATTCACATACCGTTGTAATTGGGCGAGTTTCTCCTTTCAGATGCAACAGGAATTTTTGGGTTAGGTCAATCCGTTCGCGAGATAAGGGAGTTTGAGGCCAAGAAATGGTGAGAAAGCAAAAAATTTTTCGCAATTCTGCTGCTCCAAACGCTTAACCAGAATGGCCTAGGGAAAAAATTCACATACCGTTGTAATTGGGCGAGTTTCTCCTTTCAGATGCAATAGGAATTTCTGGGTTAGGTCAATCCGTTCGCGAGATATGGGAGTTTGAAGCCAAGAAATGGTAGAGAAGACAACAAATTTTTCGCACTTCCGCTGCTCCAAACGCTTAACCAGAATGGCCTAGGGAAAAAATACACATACCGTTGTAATCGGGCGAGTTTCTACTTTCAAATGGAATAGGAATTTTTGGGTTAGGTCAATCCGTTCGCGAGATATGGGAGTTTGAAGCTAAGAAATGGTTGAGAAGATATCAAATTTTTCGCAATTCTGCTGCTCCAAACGCTTAACCAGAATGGCCTAGGGAAAAATACACATACCGTTGTAATCGGGCGAGTTTCTACTTTCAGATGCAATAGGAATTTTTGGGTTAGGTCAATCCGTTCGCGAGATATGGGAGTTTGAAGCCAAGAAATGGTTGAGAAGGCAAAAAATTTTTCGCCATTCTGCTGCTCCAAACGCTTAACCAGAATGTCCTAGGGAAAAAATACGCATACCGTTGTAATCGGGCGAGTTTCTACTTTCAGTTGCAATAGGAATTTTTGGGTTGGGTCAATCCGTTCGCGAGATATGGGACTTTGAATCCAAGAAATGGTTGACAAGACAGCAAATTTTTCGCACTTCTGCTGCTCCAAACGCTTAACCAGAATGGCCTAGGGAAAAAATACGCACACCGTTGTAATCGGGCGAGTTTCTACTTTCAGATGCAATAGGAATTTTTGGGTTAGGTCAATCCGACCGCGAGATATGGGAGTTTGAAGCCAAGAAATGGTAGAGAAGACAACAAATTTTTCGCACTTCCGCTGCTCCAAACGCTTAACCAGAGTGGCCTAGGGAAAAAATACACATACCGTTGTAATCGGGCAAGTTTCTACTTTCAAATGGAATAGGAATTTTTGGGTTAGGTCAATCCGTTCGCGAGATATGGGAGTTTGAAGACAAGAAATGGTTGAGAAGGCAAAAAATTTTTCGCAATTCTGCTGCTCCAAACGCTTAACCAGAATGGCCTAAGGAAAAAATACACATACCGTTGTAATCGGGCGAGTTTCTACTTTCAGATGCAATAGGAATTTTTGGGTTAGGTCAATCCGTTCGCGAGATATGGGAGTTTGAAGCCAAGAAATGGTTGAGAAGGCAAAAAATTTTTCGCCATTCTGCTGCTCCAAACGCTTAACCAGAATGTCCTAGGGAAAAAATACGCATACCGTTGTAATCGGGCGAGTTTCTACTTTCAGTTGCAATAGGAATTTTTGGGTTGGGTCAATCCGTTCGCGAGATATGGGACTTTGAATCCAAGAAATGGTTGACAAGACAGCAAATTTTTCGCACTTCTGCTGCTCCAAACGCTTAACCAGAATGGCCTAGGGAAAAAATACGCACACCGTTGTAATCGGGCGAGTTTCTACCTTCAGATGCAATAGGAATTTTTGGGTTAGGTCAATCCGACCGCGAGATATGGGAGTTTGAAGCCAAGAAATGGTAGAGAAGACAACAAATTTTTCGCACTTCCGCTGCTCCAAACGCTTAACCAGAGTGGCCTAGGGAAAAAATACACATACCGTTGTAATCGGGCAAGTTTCTACTTTCAAATGGAATAGGAATTTTTGGGTTAGGTCAATCCGTTCGCGAGATATGGGAGTTTGAAGCTAAGAAATGGTTGAGAAGACAACAAATTTTTCGTAATTCTGCTGCTCCAAACGCTTAACCAGAATGGCCTAGGGAAAAAATACACATACCGTTGTAATCGGGCGTGTTTCTACTTTCAGATGCAACAGGAATTTTTGGGTTAGGTCAATCCGTTCGCGAGATAAGGGAGTTTGAAGCCAAGAAATGGTGAGAAGGCAAAAAATTTTTCGCAATTCTGCTGCTCCAAACGCTTAACCAGAATGGCCTAGGGAAAAAATTCACATACCGTTGTAATTGGGCGAGTTTCTCCTTTCAGATGAAACAGGAATTTTTGGGTTAGGTCAATCCGTTCGCGAGATAAGGGAGTTTGAAGCCAAGAAATGGTGAGAAAGCAAAAAATTTTTCGCAAATCTAATGCTCCAAACGCTTAACCAGAATGGCCTAGAGAAAAAATACGCATACCGTTGTAACCGGCCGAGTTTCTACCTTCAGACGCAACGGGAATTTTTGGGTTAGGTCAATCCGTTCGCGAGATATGGGAGTTTGAAGCCAAGAAATGGTTGAGAAGGCAAAAAATTTTTCGCCATTCTGCTGCTCCAAACACTTAACCAGAATGTCCTAGGGAAAAAATACACATACCGTTGTAATCGGGCGAGTTTCTACTTTCAGATGCAATAGGAATTTTTCGGTTAGGTCAATCCGTCCGCGAGATATGGGAGTTTGAAGCCAAGAAATGGTAGAGAAGGCAAAATATATTTCACAATTCTGCTGCTCCAAACGCTTAACCAGAATGGCCTAGGGAAAAAATACACATACCTTTGTAAACGGGCGAGTTTCTACTTTCAGATGCAATAGGAATTTTTGGGTAAGGTCAATCCGTCCGCGAGATATGGGAGCTTGAAGCCAAGAAATGGTAGAGTAGGCAAAAAATTTTTCACAATTCTGCTGGTCCAAACGCTTAACCAGAATGTCCTAGGGAAAAAATACACATACCGTTGTAATCGGGCGAGTTTCTACTTTCAGATGCAATAGGAATTTTTGGGTTAGGGCAATCCGTTCGCGAGATATGGGAGTTTGAAGCCAAGAAATGGTTGAGAAGGCAAAAAATTTTTCGCCATTCTGCTGCTCCAAACGCTTAACCAGAATGGCCTAGGGGAAAAACACACGTACCGTTGTAATCGGGCGAGTTTCTACTTTCAGATGCAATAGGAATTTTTGGGTTAGGTCAATCCGTTCGCGAGATATGGGAGTTTGAAGACAAGAAATGGTTGAGAAGGCAAAAAATTTTTCGCAATTCTGCTGCTCCAAACGCTTAACCAGAATGGCCTAAGGAAAAAATACACATACCGTTGTAATCGGGCGAGTTTCTACTTTCAGATGCAATAGGAATTTTTGGGCTAGGTCAATCCGTTCGCGAGATATGGGAGTTTGAAGCCAAGAAATGGTTGAGAAGGCAAAAAATTTTTCGCCATTCTGCTGCTCCAAACGCTTAACCAGAATGTCCTAGGGAAAAAATACGCATACCGTTGTAATCGGGCGAGTTTCTACTTTCAGTTGCAATAGGAATTTTTGGGTTGGGTCAATCCGTTCGCGAGATATGGGACTTTGAATCCAAGAAATGGTTGACATGACAGCAAATTTTTCGCACTTCTGCTGCTCCAAACGCTTAACCAGAATGGCCTAGGGAAAAAATACGCACACCGTTGTAATCGGGCAAGTTTCTACTTTCAAATGGAATAGGAATTTTTGGGTTAGGTCAATCCGTTCGCGAGATATGGGAGTTTGAAGCTAAGAAATGGTTGAGAAGACAACAAATTTTTCGTAATTCTGCTGCTCCAAACGCTTAACCAGAATGGCCTAGGGAAAAAATACACATACCGTTGTAATCGGGCGTGTTTCTACTTTCAGATGCAACAGGAATTTTTGTGTTAGGTCAATCCGTTCGCGAGATAAGGGAGTTTGAAGCCAAGAAATGGTGAGAAGGCAAAAAATTTTTCGCAATTCTGCTGCTCCAAACGCTTAACCAGAATGGCCTAGGGAAAAAATTCACATACCGTTGTAATTGGGCGAGTTTCTCCTTTCAGATGCATCAGGAATTTTTGGGTTAGGTCAATCCGTTCGCGAGATAAGGGAGTTTGAAGCCAAGAAATGGTGAGAAAGCAAAAAATTTTTCGCAAATCTGATGCTCCAAACGCTTAACCAGAATGGCCTAGGGAAAAAATTCACATACCGTTGTAATTGGGCGAGTTTCTCCTTTCAGATGCAATAGGAATTTCTGGGTTAGGTCAATCCGTTCGCGAGATATGGGAGTTTGAAGCCAAGAAATGGTAGAGAAGACAACAAATTTTTCGCACTTCCGCTGCTCCAAACGCTTAACCAGAATGGCCTAGGGAAAAAATACACATACCGTTGTAATCGCGCGAGTTTCTACTTTCAAATGGAATAGGAATTTTTGGGTTAGGTCAATCCGTTCGCGAGATATGGGAGTTTGAAGCTAAGAAATGGTTGAGAAGACAACAAATTTTTCGTAATTCTGCTGCTCCAAACGCTTAACCAGAATGGCCTAGGGAAAAAATACACATACCGTTGTAATCGGGCGTGTTTCTACTTTCAGATGCAACAGGAATTTTTGGGTTAGGTCAATCCGTTCGCGAGATAAGGGAGTTTGAAGCCAAGAAATGGTGAGAAGGCAAAAAATTTTTCGCAATTCTGCTGCTCCAAACGCTTAACCAGAATGGCCTAGGGAAAAAATTCACATACCGTTGTAATTGGGCGAGTTTCTCCTTTCAGATGCAACAGGAATTTTTGGGTTAGGTCAATCCGTTCGCGAGATAAGGGAGTTTGAGGCCAAGAAATGGTGAGAACGCAAAAAATTTTTCGCAATTCTGCTGCTCCAAACGCTTAACCAGAATGGCCTAGGGAAAAAATTCACATACCGTTGTAATTGGGCGAGTTTCTCCTTTCAGATGCAATAGGAATTTCTGGGTTAGGTCAATCCGTTCGCGAGATATGGGAGTTTGAAGCCAAGAAATGGTAGAGAAGACAACAAATTTTTCGCACTTCCGCTGCTCCAAACGCTTAACCAGAATGGCCTAGGGAAAAAATACACATACCGTTGTAATCGGGCGAGTTTCTACTTTCAAATGGAATAGGAATTTTTGGGTTAGGTCAATCCGTTCGCGAGATATGGGAGTTTGAAGCTAAGAAATGGTTGAGAAGATATCAAATTTTTCGCAATTCTGCTGCTCCAAACGCTTAACCAGAATGGCCTAGGGAAAAATACACATACCGTTGTAATCGGGCGAGTTTCTACTTTCAGATGCAATAGGAATTTTTGGGTTAGGTCAATCCGTTCGCGAGATATGGGAGTTTGAAGCCAAGAAATGGTTGAGAAGGCAAAAAATTTTTCGCCATTCTGCTGCTCCAAACGCTTAACCAGAATGTCCTAGGGAAAAAATACGCATACCGTTGTAATCGGGCGAGTTTCTACTTTCAGTTGCAATAGGAATTTTTGGGTTGGGTCAATCCGTTCGCGAGATATGGGACTTTGAATCCAAGAAATGGTTGACAAGACAGCAAATTTTTCGCACTTCTGCTGCTCCAAACGCTTAACCAGAATGGCCTAGGGAAAAAATACGCACACCGTTGTAATCGGGCGAGTTTCTACTTTCAGATGCAATAGGAATTTTTGGGTTAGGTCAATCCGACCGCGAGATATGGGAGTTTGAAGCCAAGAAATGGTAGAGAAGACAACAAATTTTTCGCACTTCCGCTGCTCCAAACGCTTAACCAGAGTGGCCTAGGGAAAAAATACACATACCGTTGTAATCGGGCAAGTTTCTACTTTCAAATGGAATAGGAATTTTTGGTTTAGGTCAATCCGTTCGCGAGATATGGGAGTTTGAAGCTAAGAAATGGTTGAGAAGACAACAAATTTTTCGTAATTCTGCTGCTCCAAACGCTTAACCAGAATGGCCTAGGGAAAAAATACACATACCGTTGTAATCGGGCGTGTTTCTACTTTCAGATGCAACAGGAATTTTTGGGTTAGGTCAATCCGTTCGCGAGATAAGGGAGTTTGAAGCCAAGAAATGGTGAGAAGGCAAAAAATTTTTCGCAATTCTGCTGCTCCAAACGCTTAACCAGAATGGCCTAGGGAAAAAATTCACATACCGTTGTAATTGGGCGAGTTTCTCCTTTCAGATGCAACAGGAATTTTTGGGTTAGGTCAATCCGTTCGCGAGATAAGGGAGTTTGAGGCCAAGAAATGGTGAGAAAGCAAAAAATTTTTCGCAATTCTGCTGCTCCAAACGCTTAACCAGAATGGCCTAGGGAAAAAATTCACATACCGTTGTAATTGGGCGAGTTTCTCCTTTCAGATGCAATAGGAATTTCTGGGTTAGGTCAATCCGTTCGCGAGATATGGGAGTTTGAAGCCAAGAAATGGTAGAGAAGACAACAAATTTTTCGCAATTCCGCTGCTCCAAACGCTTAACCAGAATGGCCTAGGGAAAAAATACACATACCGTTGTAATCGGGCGAGTTTCTACTTTCAAATGGAATAGGAATTTTTGGGTTAGGTCAATCCGTTCGCGAGATATGGGGGTTTGAAGCTAAGAAATGGTTGAGAAGATATCAAATTTTTCGCAATTCTGCTGCTCCAAACGCTTAACCAGAATGGCCTAGGGAAAAAATACACATACCGTTGTAATCGGGCGAGTTTCTACTTTCAGATGCAATAGGAATTTTTGGGTTAGGTCAATCCGTTCGCGAGATATGGGAGTTTGAAGCCAAGAAATGGTAGAGAAGACAACAAATTTTTCGCAGTTCCGCTGCTCCAAACGCTTAACCAGAGTGGCCTAGGGAAAAAATACACATACCGTTGTAATCGGGCGTGTTTCTACTTTCAGATGCAACAGGAATTTTTGGGTTAGGTCAATCCGTTCGCGAGATAAGGGAGTTTGAAGCCAAGAAATGGTGAGAAGGCAAAAAATTTTTCGCAATTCTGCTGCTCCAAACGCTTAACCAGAATGGCCTAGGGAAAAAATTCACATACCGTTGTAATTGGGCGAGTTTCTCCTTTCAGATGCAACAGGAATTTTTGGGTTAGGTCAATCCGTTCGCGAGATAAGGGAGTTTGAGGCCAAGAAATGGTGAGAAAGCAAAAAATTTTTCGCAATTCTGCTGCTCCAAACGCTTAACCAGAATGGCCTAGGGAAAAAATTCACATACCGTTGTAATTGGGCGAGTTTCTCCTTTCAGATGCAATAGGAATTTCTGGGTTAGGTCAATCCGTTCGCGAGATATGGGAGTTTGAAGCCAAGAAATGGTAGAGAAGACAACAAATTTTTCGCACTTCCGCTGCTCCAAACGCTTAACCAGAATGGCCTAGGGAAAAAATACACATACCGTTGTAATCGGGCGAGTTTCTACTTTCAAATGGAATAGGAATTTTTGGGTTAGGTCAATCCGTTCGCGAGATATGGGAGTTTGAAGCTAAGAATTGGTTGAGAAGATATCAAATTTTTCGCAATTCTGCTGCTCCAAACGCTTAACCAGAATGGCCTAGGGAAAAAATACACATACCGTTGTAATCGGGCGAGTTTCTACTTTCAGATGCAATAGGAATTTTTGGGTTAGGTCAATCCGTTCGCGAGATATGGGAGTTTGAAGCCAAGAAATGGTTGAGAAGGCAAACAATTTTTCGCCATTCTGCTGCTCCAAACGCTTAACCAGAATGTCCTAGGGAAAAAATACGCATACCGTTGTAATCGGGCGAGTTTCTACTTTCAGTTGCAATAGGAATTTTTGGGTAGGGTCAATCCGTTCGCGAGATATGGGACTTTGAATCCAAGAAATGGTTGACAAGACAGCAAATTTTTCGCACTTCTGCTGCTCCAAACGCTTAACCAGAATGGCCTAGGGAAAAAATACGCACACCGTTGTAATCGGGCGAGTTTCTACTTTCAGATGCAATAGGAATTTTTGGGTTAGGTCAATCCGACCGCGAGATATGGGAGTTTGAAGCCAAGAAATGGTAGAGAAGACAACAAATTTTTCGCAGTTCCGCTGCTCCAAACGCTTAACCAGAGTGGCCTAGGGAAAAAATACACATACCGTTGTAATCGGGCAAGTTTCTACTTTCAAATGGAATAGGAATTTTTGGGTTAGGTCAATCCGTTCGCGAGATATGGGAGTTTGAAGCTAAGAAATGGTTGAGAAGACAACAAATTTTTCGCAATTTTGCTGCTCCAAACGCTTAACCAGAATGGCCTAGGGAAAAAATACATATACCGTTGTAATCGGGCGTGTTTCTACTTTCAGATGCAACAGGAATTTTTGGGTTAGGTCAATCCGTTCGCGAGATAAGGGAGTTTGAAGCCAAGAAATGGTGAGAAGGCAAAAAATTTTTCGCAATTCTGCTGCTCCAAACGCTTAACCAGAATGGCCTAGGGAAAAAATTCACATACCGTTGTAATTGGGCGAGTTTCTCCTTTCAGATGCAACAGGAATTTTTGGGTTAGGTCAATCCGTTCGCGAGATAAGGGAGTTTGAAGCCAAGAAATGGTGAGAAGGCAAAAAATTTTTCGCAATTCTGCTGCTCCAAACGCTTAACCAGAATGGCCTAGGGAAAAAATTCACATACCGTTGTAATTGGGCGAGTTTCTCCTTTCAGATGCAATAGGAATTTCTGGGTTAGGTCAATCCGTTCGCGAGATATGGGAGTTTGAAGACAAGAAACGGTTGAGAAGGCAAAAAATTTTTCGCAATTCTGCTGCTCCAAACGTTTAACCAGAATGGCCTAAGGAAAAACTACAGATACTGTGGTAATCGGGCGAGTTTCTGCTTTCAGATGCAACAGGAATTTTTGGGTTAGGTCAATCCATTCGCGGGATATGGGAGTTTGAAGCCAAGAAATGGTAGAGAAGGCAAAAAATTTTTCACAATTCTGCTGCTCCAAACGCTTAACCAGAATGGCCTAGGGAAAAAATACACATACCGTTGTAATCGGGCGAGTTTCTACTTTCAAATGCAATAGGAATTTTTGGGTTAGGTCAATCCGTCCGCGAGATATGGGAGTTTGAAGACAAGAAATGGTTGAGAAGGCAAAAAATTTTTCGCATTTCTGCTGCTCCAAACGCTTAACCAGAATGGCCTAAGGAAAAAATACACATACCGTTGTAATTGGGCGAGTTTCTCCTTTCAGATGCAACACGAATTTTTCGGTTAGGTCAATCCGTTCGCGAGATATGGGAGTTTGAAGCCAAGAAATGGTGAGAAGGCAAAAAATTTTTCCCAATTCTGTTGCTCCAAACGCTTAACCAGAATGGCCTAGGGAAAAAATACACATACCGTTGTAATTGCGCGAGTTTCTCCTTTCAGATGCAATAGGAATTTTTGGGTTAGGTCAATCCGTTCGCGAGATATGGGAATTTGAATCCAAGAAATGGTTGACAAGACAGCAAATTTTTCGCACTTCTGCTGCTCCAAACGCTTAACCAGAATGGCCTAGGGAAAAAATACGCACACCGTTGTAATCGGGCGAGCTTCTACTTTCAGATTCAACAGGAATTTTTGGGTTAGGTCAATCCGTTCGCGAGAAATGGGAGTTTGAAGCCAAGAAATGGTTGAGAAGGCAAAAAATTTTTCGCAATTCTGCTGCTCCAAACGCTTAACCAGAATGGCCTAAGGAAAAACTACAGATACTGTTGTAATCGGGCGAGTTTCTGCTTTCAGATGCAACAGGAATTTTTGGGTTAGGTCAATCCATTCGCGAGATATGGGAGTTTGAAGCCAAGAAAGGGTTGAGAAGGCAAAAAATTTTTCCCAATTCTGCTGCTCCAAACGCTTAACCAGAATGGCCTAGGGAAAAAATTCACATACCTTTGTAAACGGGCGAGTTTCTACTCTCAGATGCAATAGGAATTTTTGGGTTAGGTCAATCCGTCCGCGAGATATGGGAGTTTGAAGCCAAGAAATGGTAGAGAAGGCAACAAATTTTTCGCCATTCTGCTGCTCCAAACGCTTAACCAGAATGTCCTAGGGTAAAAATACTCATACCGTTGTAATCGGGCGAGTTTCTACTTTCAGATGCAATAGGAATTTTTGGGTTGGGTCAATCCGACCGCGAAATATGGGAGTTTGAAGCCAAGAAATGGTAGAGAAGACAACAAATTTTTCGCACTTCCGCTGCTCCAAACGCTTAACCAGAATGGCCTAGGGAAAAAATACACATACCGTTGTAATCGGGCGAGTTTCTACTTTCAAATGGAATAGGAATTTTTGGGTTAGGTCAATCCGTTCGCGAGATATGGGAGTTTGAAGACAAGAAATGGTTGAGAAGGCAAAAAATTTTTCGCAATTCTGCTGCTCCAAACGCTTAACCAGAATGGCCTAAGGAAAAAATACACATACCGTTGTAATCGGGCGTGTTTCTACTTTCAGATGCAACAGGAATTTTTGGGTTAGGTCAATCCGTTCGCGAGATAAGGGAGTTTGAAGCCAAGAAATGGTGAGACGGCAAAAAATTTTTCGCAATTCTGCTGCTCCAAACGCTTAACCAGAATGGCCTAGGGAAAAAATTCACATACCGTTGTAATTGGGCGAGTTTCTCCTTTCAGATGCAATAGGAATTTCTGGGTTAGGTCAATCCGTTCGCGAGATATGGGAGTTTGAAGACAAGAAATGGTTGAGAAGGCAAAAAGTTTTCGCAATTCTGCTGCTCCAAACGCTTAACCAGAATGGCCTAGGGAAAAAATTCACATACCGTTGTAATTGGGCGAGTTTCTCCTTTCAGATGCAACAGGAATTTTTGGGTTAGGTCAATCCGTTCGCGAGATATGGGAGTTTGAATCCAAGAAATGGTTGACAAGACAGCAAATTTTTCGCACTTCTGCTGCTCCAAACGCTTAACCAGAATGGCCTAGGGAAAAAATACGCACACCGTTGTAATCGGGCGAGTTTCTACTTTCAGATGCAATAGGAATTTTTGGGTTAGGTCAATCCGACCGCGAGATATGGGAGTTTGAAGCCAAGAAATGGTAGAGAAGACAACAAATTTTTCGCACTTCCGCTGCTCCAAACGCTTAACCAGAGTGGCCTAGGGAAAAAATACACATACCGTTGTAATCGGGCAAGTTTCTACTTTCAAATGGAATAGGAATTTTTGGTTTAGGTCAATCCGTTCGCGAGATATGGGAGTTTGAAGCTAAGAAATGGTTGAGAAGACAACAAATTTTTCGTAATTCTGCTGCTCCAAACGCTTAACCAGAATGGCCTAGGGAAAAAATACACATACCGTTGTAATCGGGCGTGTTTCTACTTTCAGATGCAACAGGAATTTTTGGGTTAGGTCAATCCGTTCGCGAGATAAGGGAGTTTGAAGCCAAGAAATGGTGAGAAGGCAAAAAATTTTTCGCAATTCTGCTGCTCCAAACGCTTAACCAGAATGGCCTAGGGAAAAAATTCACATACCGTTGTAATTGGGCGAGTTTCTCCTTTCAGATGCAACAGGAATTTTTGGGTTAGGTCAATCCGTTCGCGAGATAAGGGAGTTTGAGGCCAAGAAATGGTGAGAAAGCAAAAAATTTTTCGCAATTCTGCTGCTCCAAACGCTTAACCAGAATGGCCTAGGGAAAAAATTCACATACCGTTGTAATTGGGCGAGTTTCTCCTTTCAGATGCAATAGGAATTTCTGGGTTAGGTCAATCCGTTCGCGAGATATGGGAGTTTGAAGCCAAGAAATGGTAGAGAAGACAACAAATTTTTCGCACTTCCGCTGCTCCAAACGCTTAACCAGAATGGCCTAGGGAAAAAATACACATACCGTTGTAATCGGGCGAGTTTCTACTTTCAAATGGAATAGGAATTTTTGGGTTAGGTCAATCCGTTCGCGAGATATGGGAGTTTGAAGCTAAGAAATGGTTGAGAAGATATCAAATTTTTCGCAATTCTGCTGCTCCAAACGCTTAACCAGAATGGCCTAGGGAAAAAATACACATACCGTTGTAATCGGGCGAGTTTCTACTTTCAGATGCAATAGGAATTTTTGGGTTAGGTCAATCCGTTCGCGAGATATGGGAGTTTGAAGCCAAGAAATGGTAGAGAAGACAACAAATTTTTCGCAGTTCCGCTGCTCCAAACGCTTAACCAGAGTGGCCTAGGGAAAAAATACACATACCGTTGTAATCGGGCGTGCTTCTACTTTCAGATGCAACAGGAATTTTTGGGTTAGGTCAATCCGTTCGCGAGATAAGGGAGTTTGAAGCCAAGAAATGGTGAGAAGGCAAAAAATTTTTCGCAATTCTGCTGCTCCAAACGCTTAACCAGAATGGCCTAGGGAAAAAATTCACATACCGTTGTAATTGGGCGAGTTTCTCCTTTCAGATGCAATAGGAATTTTTGGGTTAGGTCAATCCGTTCGCGAGATAAGGGAGTTTGAGGCCAAGAAATGGTGAGAAAGCAAAAAATTTTTCGCAATTCTGCTGCTCCAAACGCTTAACCAGAATGGCCTAGGGAAAAAATTCACATACCGTTGTAATTGGGCGAGTTTCTCCTTTCAGATGCAATAGGAATTTCTGGGTTAGGTCAATCCGTTCGCGAGATATGGGAGTTTGAAGCCAAGAAATGGTAGAGAAGACAACAAATTTTTCGCACCTCCGCTGCTCCAAACGCTTAACCAGAATGGCCTAGGGAAAAAATACACATACCGTTGTAATCGGGCGAGTTTCTACTTTCAAATGGAATAGGAATTTTTGGGTTAGGTCAATCCGTTCGCGAGATATGGGAGTTTGAAGCTAAGAAATGGTTGAGAAGATATCAAATTTTTCGCAATTCTGCTGCTCCAAACGCTTAACCAGAATGGCCTAGGGAAAAAATACACATACCGTTGTAATCGGGCGAGTTTCTACTTTCAGATGCAATAGGAATTTTTGGGTTAGGTCAATCCGTTCGCGAGATATGGGAGTTTGAAGCCAAGAAATGGTTGAGAAGGCAAAAAATTTTTCGCCATTCTGCTGCTCCAAACGCTTAACCAGAATGTCCTAGGGAAAAAATACGCATACCGTTGTAATCGGGCGAGTTTCTACTTTCAGTTGCAATAGGAATTTTTGGGTAGGGTCAATCCGTTCGCGAGATATGGGACTTTGAATCCAAGAAATGGTTGACAAGACAGCAAATTTTTCGCAATTCTGCTGCTCCAAACGTTTAACCAGAATGGCCTAAGGAAAAACTACAGATACTGTGGTAATCGGGCGAGTTTCTGCTTTCAGATGCAACAGGAATTTTTGGGTTAGGTCAATCCATTCGCGGGATATGGGAGTTTGAAGCCAAGAAATGGTAGAGAAGGCAAAAAATTTTTCACAATTCTGCTGCTCCAAACGCTTAACCAGAATGGCCTAGGGAAAAAATACACATACCGTTGTAATCGGGCGAGTTTCTACTTTCAAATGCAATAGGAATTTTTGGGTTAGGTCAATCCGTCCGCGAGATATGGGAGTTTGAAGACAAGAAATGGATGAGAAGGCAAAAAATTTTTCGCATTTCTGCTGCTCCAAACGCTTAACCAGAATGGCCTAAGGAAAAAATACACATACCGTTGTAATTGGGCGAGTTTCTCCTTTCAGATGCAACACGAATTTTTCGGTTAGGTCAATCCGTTCGCGAGATATGGGAGTTTGAAGCCAAGAAATGGTGAGAAGGCAAAAAATTTTTCCCAATTCTGTTGCTCCAAACGCTTAACCAGAATGGCCTAGGGAAAAAATACACATACCGTTGTAATTGCGCGAGTTTCTCCTTTCAGATGCAATAGGAATTTTTGGGTTAGGTCAATCCGTTCGCGAGATATGGGAATTTGAATCCAAGAAATGGTTGACAAGACAGCAAATTTTTCGCACTTCTGCTGCTCCAAACGCTTAACCAGAATGGCCTAGGGAAAAAATACGCACACCGTTGTAATCGGGCGAGCTTCTACTTTCAGATTCAACAGGAATTTTTGGGTTAGGTCAATCCGTTCGCGAGAAATGGGAGTTTGAAGCCAAGAAATGGTTGAGAAGGCAAAAAATTTTTCGCAATTCTGCTGCTCCAAACGCTTAACCAGAATGGCCTAAGGAAAAACTACAGATACTGTTGTAATCGGGCGAGTTTCTGCTTTCAGATGCAACAGGAATTTTTGGGTTAGGTCAATCCATTCGCGAGATATGGGAGTTTGAAGCCAAGAAAGGGTTGAGAAGGCAAAAAATTTTTCCCAATTCTGCTGCTCCAAACGCTTAACCAGAATGGCCTAGGGAAAAAATTCACATACCTTTGTAAACGGGCGAGTTTCTACTCTCAGATGCAATAGGAATTTTTGGGTTAGGTCAATCCGTCCGCGAGATATGGGAGTTTGAAGCCAAGAAATGGTAGAGAAGGCAACAAATTTTTCGCCATTCTGCTGCTCCAAACGCTTAACCAGAATGTCCTAGGGTAAAAATACTCATACCGTTGTAATCGGGCGAGTTTCTACTTTCAGATGCAATAGGAATTTTTGGGTTGGGTCAATCCGACCGCGAAATATGGGAGTTTGAAGCCAAGAAATGGTAGAGAAGACAACAAATTTTTCGCACTTCCGCTGCTCCAAACGCTTAACCAGAATGGCCTAGGGAAAAAATACACATACCGTTGTAATCGGGCGAGTTTCTACTTTCAAATGGAATAGGAATTTTTGGGTTAGGTCAATCCGTTCGCGAGATATGGGAGTTTGAAGACAAGAAATGGTTGAGAAGGCAAAAAATTTTTCGCAATTCTGCTGCTCCAAACGCTTAACCAGAATGGCCTAAGGAAAAAATACACATCCCGTTGTAATCGGGCGTGTTTCTACTTTCAGATGCAACAGGAATTTTTGGGTTAGGTCAATCCGTTCGCGAGATAAGGGAGTTTGAAGCCAAGAAATGGTGAGACGGCAAAAAATTTTTCGCAATTCTGCTGCTCCAAACGCTTAACCAGAATGGCCTAGGGAAAAAATTCACATACCGTTGTAATTGGGCGAGTTTCTCCTTTCAGATGCAATAGGAATTTCTGGGTTAGGTCAATCCGTTCGCGAGATATGGGAGTTTGAAGACAAGAAATGGTTGAGAAGGCAAAAAGTTTTCGCAATTCTGCTGCTCCAAACGCTTAACCAGAATGGCCTAGGGAAAAAATACACATACCGTTGTAATCGGGCGAGTTTCTACTTTCAGTTACAATAGGCATTTTTGGGTTAGGTCAATCCGTTCGCGAGATATGGGACTTTGAATCTAAGAAATGGTTGACAAGACAGCAAATTGTTCGCACTTCTGCTGCTCCAAACGCTTAACCAGAATGGCCTAGGGAAAAAATACGCACACCGTTGTAATCGGGCGAGTTTCTACTTTCAGATGCAACAGGAATTTTTGGGTTAGGTCAATCCGTTCGCGAGATATGGGAGTTTGAAGAAAAGAAATGGTTGAGAAGGCAAACAATTTTTCGCAATTCTGCTGCTCCAAACGCTTAACCAGAATGGCCTAAGGAAAAACTACAGATACTGTTGTAATCGGGCGAGTTTCTGCTTTCAGATGCAACAGGAATTTTTGGGTTAGGTCAATCCATTCGCGAGAAATGGGAGTTTGAAGCCAAGAAATGGTTGAGAAGGTAAAAAATTTTTCGCAATTCTGCTGCTCCAAACGCATAACCAGAATGGGCTAAGGAAAAACTACAGATACCGTTGTAATCGGGCGAGTTTCTGCTTTCAGATGCAACAGGAATTTTTGGGTTAGGTCAATCCATTCGCGAGATATGGGAGTTTGAAGCCAAGAAATGGTTGAGAAGGCAAAAAATTTGTCGCAATTCTGCTGCTCCAAACGCTTAACAAGAATGGCCTAGGGTAAAAATACACATACCGTTGTAATCGGGCGAGTTTGTACTTTCAGTTGCAATAGGAATTTTTGGGTTAGGTCAATCCGTTCGCGAGATATGGGACTTTGAAACTAAGAAATGTTTGACAAGACAACAAATTTTTCGCCTCTCTGCTGCTCCAATCGCTTAACCAGAATGGCCTAGGGGAAAAATACACGTACCGTTGTAATCGGGCGAGTTTCTACTTTCAAATGCAATAGGAATTTTTGGGTTAGGTCAATCCGTCCGCGAGATATGGGAGTTTGAAGCCAAGAAATGGTAGAGAATGCAAAAAATTTTTCACAATTCTGCTGCTCCAAACGCTTAACCAGAATGGGCTAAGGAAAAACTACAGATACCGTTGTAATCGGGCGAGTTTCTGCTTTCAGATGCAACAGGAATTTTTGGGTTAGGTCAATCCATTCGCGAGATATGGGAGCTTGAAGCTAAGAAATGGTTGAGAAGACAACAAATTTTTCGCACTTCCGCTGCTCCAAACGCTTAACCAGAATGGCCTAGAAAAAAAATACACATCCCGTTGTAACCGGGCGAGTTTCTACTTTCAGACGCAACAGGAATTTTTGGGTTAGGTCAATCCGTTCGCGAGATATGGGAGTTTGAAGCGAAGAAATGGTTGAGAAGGCAAAAAATTTTTCGCCCTTCTGCTGCACCAATCGCTTAACCAGAATGGCCTAGGGGAACAATACACGTACCGTTGTAATTGCGCGAGTTTCTCCTTTCAGATGCAATAGCAATTTTTGGGTTAGGTCAATCCGTCCGCGAGATATGGGAATTTGAATCCAAGAAATGGTTGACAAGACAGCAAATTTTTCGCACTTCTGCTGCTCCAAACGCTTAACCAGAATGGCCTAGGGAAAAAATACGCACACCGTTGTAATCGGGCGAGCTTCTACTTTCAGATTCAACAGGAATTTTTGGGTTAGGTCAATCCGTTCGCGAGAAATGGGAGTTTGAAGCCAAGAAATGGTTGAGAAGGCAAAAAATTTTTCGCAATTCTGCTGCTCCAAACGCTTAACCAGAATGGCCTAAGGAAAAACTACAGATACTGTTGTAATCGGGCGAGTTTCTGCTTTCAGATGCAACAGGAATTTTTGGGTTAGGTCAATCCATTCGCGAGATATGGGAGTTTGAAGCCAAGAAAGGGTTGAGAAGGCAAAAAATTTTTCCCAATTCTGCTGCTCCAAACGCTTAACCAGAATGGCCTAGGGAAAA
Source organism: Ptiloglossa arizonensis (assembly GCF_051014685.1). Classification (NCBI taxonomy): domain Eukaryota; kingdom Metazoa; phylum Arthropoda; class Insecta; order Hymenoptera; family Colletidae; genus Ptiloglossa; species Ptiloglossa arizonensis. The sequence continues at coordinate 168,383 of NW_027478452.1, read as the reverse complement.
AATTCACATACCTTTGTAAACGGGCGAGTTTCTACTCTCAGATGCAATAGGAATTTTTGGGTTAGGTCAATCCGTCCGCGAGATATGGGAGTTTGAAGCCAAGAAATGGTAGAGAAGGCAACAAATTTTTCGCCATTCTGCTGCTCCAAACGCTTAACCAGAATGTCCTAGGGTAAAAATACTCATACCGTTGTAATCGGGCGAGTTTCTACTTTCAGATGCAATAGGAATTTTTGGGTTGGGTCAATCCGACCGCGAAATATGGGAGTTTGAAGCCAAGAAATGGTAGAGAAGACAACAAATTTTTCGCACTTCCGCTGCTCCAAACGCTTAACCAGAATGGCCTAGGGAAAAAATACACATACCGTTGTAATCGGGCGAGTTTCTACTTTCAAATGGAATAGGAATTTTTGGGTTAGGTCAATCCGTTCGCGAGATATGGGAGTTTGAAGACAAGAAATGGTTGAGAAGGCAAAAAATTTTTCGCAATTCTGCTGCTCCAAACGCTTAACCAGAATGGCCTAAGGAAAAAATACACATACCGTTGTAATCGGGCGAGTTTCTACTTTCAGATGCAACAGGAATTTTTGGGTTAGGTCAATCCGTTCGCGAGATATGGGAGTTTGAAGAAAAGAAATGGTTGAGAAGGCAAACAATTTTTCGCAATTCTGCTGCTCCAAACGCTTAACCAGAATGGCCTAAGGAAAAACTACAGATACTGTTGTAATCGGGCGAGTTTCTGCTTTCAGATGCAACAGGAATTTTTGGGTTAGGTCAATCCATTCGCGAGAAATGGGAGTTTGAAGCCAAGAAATGGTTGAGAAGGTAAAAAATTTTTCGCAATTCTGCTGCTCCAAACGCATAACCAGAATGGGCTAAGGAAAAACTACAGATACCGTTGTAATCGGGCGAGTTTCTGCTTTCAGATGCAACAGGAATTTTTGGGTTAGGTCAATCCATTCGCGAGATATGGGAGTTTGAAGCCAAGAAATGGTTGAGAAGGCAAAAAATTTGTCGCAATTCTGCTGCTCCAAACGCTTAACAAGAATGGCCTAGGGTAAAAATACACATACCGTTGTAATCGGGCGAGTTTGTACTTTCAGTTGCAATAGGAATTTTTGGGTTAGGTCAATCCGTTCGCGAGATATGGGACTTTGAAACTAAGAAATGTTTGACAAGACAACAAATTTTTCGCCTCTCTGCTGCTCCAATCGCTTAACCAGAATGGCCTAGGGGAAAAATACACGTACCGTTGTAATCGGGCGAGTTTCTACTTTCAAATGCAATAGGAATTTTTGGGTTAGGTCAATCCGTCCGCGAGATATGGGAGTTTGAAGCCAAGAAATGGTAGAGAAGGCAAAAAATTTTTCACAATTCTGCTGCTCCAAACGCTTAACCAGAATGGCCTAGGGAAAAATACACATACCTTTTTAAACGGGCGAGTTTCTACTTTCAGATGCAATAGGAATTTTTGGGTTAGGTCAATCCGTCCGCGAGATATGGGAGTTTGAAGCCAAGAAATGGTAGAGAAGGCAAAAAATTTTTCACAACTCTGCTGGTCCAAACGCTTAACCAGAATGGCCTAGGTAAAAAATACACATACCGTTGTAATCGGGCGCGTTTCTACTTTCAGATGCAATAGGAATTTTTGGGTTAGGTCAATCCGTTCGCGAGATATGGGAGTTTGAAGCCAAGAAATGGTTGAGAAGGCAAAAAATTTGTCGCAATTCTGCTGCTTCAAACTCTTAACCAGAATGGCCTAGGGAAAAAATACACATACCGTTGTAATGGGGCGAGTTTCTACTTTCAGTTACAATAGGAATTTTTGGGTTAGGTCAATCCGTTCGCGAGATATGGGAGTTTGAAGCCAAGAAATGGTTGAGAAGGCAAAAAATTTGTCGCAATTCTGCTGCTTCAAACTCTTAACCAGAATGGCCTAGGGAAAAAATACACGTACCGTTGTAATCGGGCGAGTTTCTACTTTCAAATGCAATAGGAATTTTTGGGTTAGGTCAATCCGTTCGCGAGATATGGGACTTTGAAGCTAAGAAATGTTTGACAAGACAACAAATTTTTCGCCCTTCTGCTGCTCCAATCGCTTAACCAGAATGGCCTAGGGGAAAAATACACGTACCGTTGTAATCGGGCGAGTTTCTACTTTCAAATGCAATAGCAATTTTTGGGATAGGTCAATCCGTCCGCGAGATATGGGAGTTTGAAGCCAAGAAATGGTAGAGAAGGCAAAAAATTTTTCACAATTCTGCTGCTCCAAACGCTTAACCAGAATGGCCTAGGGAAAAAATACACATACCGTTGTAATCGGGCGAGTTTCTACTTTCAGATGCAATAGGAATTTTTGGGTTAGGTCAATCCGTTCGCGAGATATGGGAGTTTGAAGCCAAGAAATGGTTGAGAAGGCAAAAAATTTGTCGCAATTCTGCTGCTTCAAACTCTTAACCAGAATGGCCTAGGGAAAAAATACACATACCGTTGTAATTGGGCGAGTTTCTACTTTCAGTTACAATAGGAATTTTTGGGTCAGGTCAATCCGTTCGCGAGATATGGGACTTTGAAGCTAAGAAATGTTTGACAAGACAACAAATTTTTCGCCCTTCTGCTGTTCCAATCGCTTAACCAGAATGGCCTAGGGGAAGAATACACGTACCGTTGTAATCGGGCGAGTTTCTACTTTCAAATGCAATAGGAATTTTTGGGTTAGGTCAATCCGTTCGCGAGAAATGGGAGTTTGAAGCCAAGAAATGGTTGGGAAGGAAAAAAATTTTTCGCAATTCTGCTGCTCCAAACGCTTAACCAGAATGGCCTAAGGAAAAACTACAGATACCGTTGTAATCGGGCGAGTTTCTGCTTTCAGATGCAACAGGAATTTTAGGGTTAGGTCAATCCATTCGCGAGGTATGGGAGTTTGAAGCCAAGAAATGGTTGAGAAGGCAAAAAATTTTTCGCAATTCTGCTGCTCCAAACGCTTAACAAGAATGGCCTAGTTAAAAAATACACATACCGTTGTAATCGGGCGAGTTTCTACTTTCAGTTACAATAGGAATTTTTTGGGTTATGTCAATCCGTTCGCGAGATATGGGACTTTGAAGCTAAGAAATGTTTGATAAGGCAACAAATTTTTCGCCCTTCTGCTGCTCCAATCGCTTAACCAGAATGGCCTAGGGGAAAAAATTCGCATAACGTTGTAATCGGGCGAGTTTCTACTTTCAGATGCAATAGGAATTTTTGGGTTAGGTCAATCCGTTCGCGAGAAATGGGAGTTTGAAGCCAAGAAATGGTTGGGAAGGAAAAAAATTTTTCGCAATTCTGCTGCTCCAAACGCTTAACCAGAATGGCCTAAGGAAAAACTACAGATACCGTTGTAATCGGGCGAGTTTCTGCTTTCAGATGCAACAGGAATTTTAGGGTTAGGTCAATCCATTCGCGAGGTATGGGAGTTTGAAGCCAAGAAATGGTTGAGAAGGCAAAAAATTTTTCGCAATTCTGCTGCTCCAAACGCTTAACAAGAATGGCCTAGTTAAAAAATACACATACCGTTGTAATCGGGCGAGTTTCTACTTTCAGTTACAATAGGAATTTTTTGGGTTATGTCAATCCGTTCGCGAGATATGGGACTTTGAAGCTAAGAAATGTTTGATAAGGCAACAAATTTTTCGCCCTTCTGCTGCTCCAATCGCTTAACCAGAATGGCCTAGGGGAAAAATACACGTACCGTTGTAATCGGGCGAGTTTCTACTTTCAAATGCAATAGCACTTTTTGGGTTAGGTCAATCCGTCCGCGAGATATGGGAGTTTGAAGCCAAGAAATGGTAGAGAAGGCAAAAAATTTTTCACAATTCTGCTGGTCCAAACGCTTAACCAGAATGGCCTAGGGAAAAAATACACATACCGTTGTAATCGGGCGAGTTTCTACTTTCAGATGCAATAGGAATTTTTGGGTTAGGTCAATCCGTCCGCGAGATATGGGAGTTTGAAGCCAAGAAATGGTAGAGAAGGCAAAAAATTTTTCACAATTCTGCTGCTCCAAACGCTTAACCAGAATGACCTAGGGAAAAATACACATACCTTTTTAAACGGGCGAGTTTCTACTTTCAGATGCAATAGGAATTTTTGGGTTAGGTCAATCCGTCCGCGAGATATGGGAGTTTGAAGACAAGAAATGGTAGAGAAGGCAAAAAATTTTTCACAATTCTGCTGGTCCAAACGCTTAACCAGAATGGCCTAGGTAAAAAATACACATACCGTTGTAATCGGGCGCGTTTCTACTTTCAGATGCAATAGGAATTTTTGGGTTAGGTCAATCCGTTCGCGAGATATGGGAGTTTGAAGCCAAGAAATGGTTGAGAAGGCAAAAAATTTGTCGCAATTCTGCTGCTTCAAACTCTTAACCAGAATGGCCTAGGGAAAAAATACACATACCGTTGTAATCGGGCGAGTTTCTACTTTCAGTTACAATAGGAATTTTTGGGTTAGGTCAATCCGTTTGCGAGATATGGGAGTTTGAAGCCAAGAAATGGTTGAGAAGGCAAAAAATTTGTCGCAATTCTGCTGCTTCAAACTCTTAACCAGAATGGCCTAGGGAAAAAATACACATACCGTTGTAATCGGGCGAGTTTCTACTTTCAGTTACAATAGGAATTTTTGGGTTAGGTCAATCCGTTCGCGAGATATGGGACATTGAAGCTAAGAAATGTTTGACAAGACAACAAATTTTTCGCCCTTCTGCTGTTCCAATCGCTTAACCAGAATGGCCTAGGGGAAGAATACACGTACCGTTGTAATCGGGCGAGTTTCTACTTTCAAATGCAATAGGAATTTTTGGGTTAGGTCAATCCGTTCGCGAGATATGGGAGCTTGTAGCTAAGAAATGGTTGAGAAGAGAACAAATTTTCCGCAATTCTGCTGCTCCAAACGCTTAACGAGAATGGCCTAGGGAAAAAAATTCGCATAACGTTGTAATCGGGCGAGTTTCTACTTTCAGACGCAACAGGAATTTTTGGGTTAGGTCAATCCGTTCGCGAGATATGGGAGTTTGAAGCGAAGAAATGGTTGAGAAGGCAAAAAATTTTTCGCCATTCTGCTGCTCCAAACGCATAACCAGAATGTCCTAGTGAAAAATGCGCATACCGTTGTAATCGGGCGAGTTTCTACTTTCAGACGCAACAGGAATTTTTGGGTTAGGTCAATCCGTTCGCGAGATATGGGAGTTTGAAGCGAAGAAATGGTTGAGAAGGCAAAAAATTTTTCGCCATTCTGCTGCTCCAAACGCATAACCAGAATGTCCTAGTGAAAAATGCGCATACCGTTGTAATCGGGCGAGTTTCTACTTTCAGTTACAATAGGAATTTTTGGGCTAGGTCAATCCGTTCGCGAGATATGGGACTTTGAAGCTAAGAAATGTTTGATAAGGCAACAAATTTTTCGCCCTTCTGCTGCTCCAATCGCTTAACCAGAATGGCCTAGGGGAAAAATACACGTACCGTTGTAATCGGGCGAGTTTCTACTTTCAGATGCAATAGGAATTTTTGGGTTAGGTCAATCCGTTCGCGAGATATGGGACTTTGAAGCTAAGAAATGTTTGACAAGACAACAAATTTTTCGCCCTTCTGCTGCTCCAATCGCTTAACCAGAATGGCCTAGGGGAAAAATACACGTACCGTTGTAATCGGGCGAGTTTCTACTTTCAAATGCAATAGCAATTTTTGGGTTAGGTCAATCCGTCCGCGAGATATGGGAGTTTGAAGCCAAGAAATGGTAGAGAAGGCAAAAAATTTTTCACAATTCTGCTGGTCCAAACGCTTAACCAGAATGGCCTAGGGAAAAAATACACATACCGTTGTAATCGGGCGAGTTTCTACTTTCAGATGCAATAGGAATTTTTGGGTTGGGTCAATCCGTTCGCGAGATATGGGAGATTGAAGCTAAGAAATGGTTGAGAAGACAACAAATTTTTCGCACTTCCGCTGCTCCAAACCCTTAACCAGAATGGCCTAGGGAAAAAAATTCGCATAACGTTGTTGTAGCTGCTCGTGGTAGATCTCGAGGATCTTTCGAGCATTGAATGTGTTTGCACGATGGGTGCCGACTATAGATGACTCGAAGGACCACCTTCCCGTTGGAAGGACTAACTGTTGTTGATCGTTGTCCACTAGGCTGGACCGATGGAGGTTGTAATGCCGCCTTCGAGGTCTCCGCCGCTTGCTGCTCTCACGTCCAGGGGGGTGTTGAGCGTTGTCCTCACTCACGGCGCCTCACTGGATGCACAAGTCGGCTGCCGAACTTCCTCGAAGGTCCAAGATTCCGTGGAGGCTCGAGGGATTGCTGGTAATTCCCTCGAGGAGTGCAAGTTCTTTGTGGGAACTAACGCCGGAAGCTTCACACGTCAATCCGTGCGTTCAGGCCAAAACTCTAACCGTGATCTCTTAGCTGTACTCTGTACGCCTTGGTTGTAAGCCCTTGGCGATACTCTGTACACTCTAGTCGTCGACCCTTGGTTCTATTGTCTTGGTGGTATTCTGTGCAACTAATCTAAGATTTCTTGGGTCAGTGCAAACGTCGCCTCGGTTCGCCCTACTCCCTTGAATTAAGGGTGGGTGGCGACGAATGCCTGACCAATTACGACGGGTCCTAGTCCCGCCGAATCTAGGACATGCCCATCGCTATGGGGCTTAGGTGGGGGCGTCGCGACGTAGACAGGGTGTCCAAACCCCCGCAGGCCTGGGCTGGAATTTTCCAGCATCTTGAATGATGCAACAAACGGCGCTAGGGCCTCGCGTGCCAGGCGATGCGGAGGGTCCCTGTCCAAGTGCCTGCAGTGTTTTATGACGGGAAATAGCTATCACTTGCTCCGTGCTTCGAGTCGAACAACAAATAAACTGACCTTCGGTGACAGGCCCGTGCCGTAGCCATGTGGACAATTTCTCTAACAAACTCGAAGCACGGTCCCGCCATAAAACGCAGCTGCAAGCCTCTACATACCGCCCACCTTGAACTACTCGAGTTCAACTAAATCAAAGTAACCTAATGCGCCTTATGCTATATCGCCTATTGGTTATTGTTGCTAAACGACTAAAATACAGTTTTTAAACACACGCATCGCGATCAATTGACTCCGCATGCTCTTCTTCGCTTGACTGCGACTGAAGTCTCTTCTTCACTTGACTGCGACAGAAGTCTCTTCTTCACTTGACTGCGACAGAAGTCTCTTCTTCACTTGACTGCGACAGAAGTCTCTTCTTCACTTGACTGCGACAGAAGTCTCTTCTTCACTTGACTGCGACAGAAGTCTCTTCTTCACTTGACTGCGACAGAAGTCTCTTCTTCACTTGACTGCGACAGAAGTCTCTTCTTCACGCGCCCTAGGCAGCACGCAAATCCTCGTGAGTGGTCTCGTCAATGATCCACTGGCCGTCCGAGGAGAGACCACTCGCGTGACGCCATCCTGACCGGGTTGCAGCTCCGAGCTGCGCCTCAGAGCACACTTCCTTGGAGGCAGGTTGTCTTCCTTGATCGGGAACCCTCGTCCCGACCCTCGGGTGACTGCGTGTTCCAAGCCGCCATTTCTGCCGCTGCTGTAGTCCATTTAAATATTCCTGCTGCCATCGCTTCCAAAGATGGCGGAGCCTTGCTGCAACAGCTGAAATCTATTTAACCGATTAGGCCGAACACGCGTCATATCAAACTCGGCCAACGCCGTCAGTGCCTCTCCACTCAAGAAGTGCCCGGGAGTCAAAAGGATGCAAGTCCGACGGCTCGGGTGATAAAGGATGGGGTTAAGACATGCTTCAATCTGCGTGAGAATCGTGTATAATTCCTCAACGGTCAGTCTGTGGTTGCCCAGTCCTTATACGCGCGAGACGTCAACAATAAACCCAGGTGCGTCGCCTTGGCAGCAAATCATATAAATAGGCACAGGTAGGCCTTTATCGAGGTGCGGAAACGTCCGCGGTCAATGACCAGAAAGGGTCCGGCATTGCCTACACCGCAGGTAGCGAAACACGAACCGGAGTCACCCGTGCGGCAGGCCGAATCCCCACTTGAGACTGTTCGCTGCTGGGATTTGCCCTTGAAGCACGTGACACAATCGCGCAACACCTTTCGAGTTGCGCGTCTAACGAATGTAAGCCAGTGTTTTTCTGTGGGGGACGCGAGGATCTGTTCCCATCCGGGCAACAGTCGCACAGGCTCGCGTCGAATCAAAAAGCTAATTGTTTTTAGAAGAGTTATCCGCGACCTCGCGCATACCATTCGAGAGGCCCACGTCTTTGTTGCGTTCCCGAACGCGGGCAGATGGCCGCTCCGTGTGCCTGTTCCGAAACGTCGGAGGACCCGCGCAACTCGGCGCCCAGGCTGGAAGACGGCACACGCCGCAGGACACGCAACGCAGAGATTTCCCGTATCTCATCTCGGAAACGGTTCGCCTTTGCAGATTCACAAATCGTCGTTCTGCCTGAGCGCGAGACCCACCGAGTTCCTCGATTCGTTCATTGCGTGGTATCGCGGCCACGAACCGGCCATTTCTATTGCGCGTCGCGTTCCCCTTTAAACGTTTCTCGGTGCGACCACTGTCGCTCACGCGCCCGCCGTTGTCGAACTTCTTTACCTTCCCGGAACGCGAAACCGCTGCCTCTAATTTCGCAGTGGTGATTGCGTGCAATCCGGAAGCAAGCTTGACTTTACCTTTCGAAACGGGCCACTGTAGGCTCCCACCTAGTACCCACCCGAGTCGTATCTTTTGCCACAGAAGGTGGCTGGTTCCCACCCTTATCTGTCCGACACACAGGAGCTCCCAGAATAGGCCGGCGCCTATAAGTAGATCTACGTTCCCCGGGACTCCGAACTCTGGGTCAGCGGGCTTTATTCCATAGGGTGTGGGAATGTTTGCCTTTTCCAACGGCATGTTGGGTAGTCTATCCGTGATTGATTTTATTACTAGGCACTCCAGGTTTGCCTTGAAGTTTCTACTACTGGATTCCATCTTTACCTGGGTAGTAGACCTGACGGTGCCTTTGACGCGCCCCAACGCGCCTACCATATATTCGAATGCCTGACACGGCAGGCCGGCCCGCTCGCAAAATTCCCTACTCACGAAATTTGCTTGCGAACCCGAATCTAACAAAGCGCGACATTTGTACCTGTTCCCTCCTTTCCCTATGACGACGACGACCGCCGTGGAAAGGACGGTGTACTGGGTCCTAGGTTGTGCCGCGCTTGAGCTGTGAAATGACACGGTGGGAGGATCCGATTCTACCTCGCGTTCCTCGGGATCCGACTCCTCCTTATGTAATAAGGTGTGGTGCTTCTTATCACACTTTAGGCACGTTCTTCGTGTGCACGTTTTGACTCCATGACCGGGAGCCAAACAGTTGTAACACACTCGCGCCTGTTTTGCTATTGCACGCCGTTCAGAAACGGACATGGCTTTCCACTTTAAGCAATTGTTCAAGAAATGATCACCAGTGCACACTACGCATTTTCTAGCCTTACTAGCGACGTGCGACACTGGGGAGAACGTTCTATCCACTACTTCACGCGATTTCCTAATTACTGTCTTCGCGCTCGGTAAGGAACTTGGAATGTTACTCGCATCCTTATGAAGAAGGTATTGAGATCGTTGCTCAATGAATCCGACGAACTCGTGAAACGTGGGCAGCGTCTTCGAACCCATGGCTCGCCTCTCCCATTCATCACGGGAATCTACATCTAACCTTTTCGCGAGTGCCGCATTAACAACAGCATCAAGGTGGCCCGCGGGCTCCAACAGTGACCCGAGAGCACGCATGTTGTTAACTGCCCTATCCGCGAACTCACTGAGTGATTTACCATCCTGTCGCCTAGTCGGTTCGATCTCTAGGAGGGACTGAATATGATGGTTCACTAATAGCCTAGGGTCGTCGTATTTTTCCCTAAGCCGCGCCCAAGCTAATTCATAATTGGCTGCTGACACGCTAAATGATTCAATTGTTCGTGCCGCAGCACCCGATAACGAAGTCGTCAGGTAGTTGAAACGGTCAATAGCAGACAACTTATCCGAACTGTGGACTAAGGAGAGAAAGGTGTCCCGAAACCGAATCCATTGCCCACAATCTCCGGTAAAGATTGGCAATTGTACGACAGGTAACTGCGCCGCCGGATGAGGATCGGACGGTACCTGTCTGTCGGAGGTGGCCGACGCCGTGCTAGGCGCCGCTTGACCGCGAACCTCTATTATTCGTGTTTCGGCGACGGCCATAATATTGAAGTATTTTTCCTCAAACTGCTCGCGCTCATCTACCTGTGCTTCCGCTTGCGGGGTGTCTATTAAGGAGATGTCTATCTGCCCTTGAATAGATTCAAATTTCTCGAGAAGGGATTGACTCGACTGAACGCGCTTTTCGAAAGCGATTAAATTTGCGCGGACGTCTGCTGACTCGACAAATTTTCCGAAACTGGTCAACCTAGACTTCACAAGCCTTCGTTCGAGAACAAGTGATTTTACGGACTCCATTTTTACACGATCAACACACAGATTGAAACAATAAATGACTCACGGACAAGAGGAGTGGATTGGCGGCTTCAGGCGGCTTCCGTAGACCGTCCTGCAGAATACTCGTTGTTCGTGCTGTCCGGATCCTAGGGCTGATGCCGTCCTGGATGCTGCCCCCTTCGGTTGTCTCCTCGTCGCTGTGGTCCAAGTTTTGGGTGTAGCAACCCTCGATGATGCCCGTCGCTTGCTGCCTTCACGTCCAGGGGGGTGGTGAGCGTTGTCCTCACGCACAGCGCCTTACTGGATGTACAAGCCGACGTGCACGTTGCACGGAGCCCAAAATGCTTCGTGACTGTAGATTCCAGCCGACTGTCCGACTCGTACGGACACAGTGGCTGCTTTCTGGCTGGTCCTCTCTGAAGGACCGATGTTGCTGGATGATCCGGCTCGAAGGACCAAAATGTAGCTGGATTATCCAGCTCGTGGGACCATAGGTCGCTGGTTCAGATCCGGCTCGAAGGACCAAAATGTAGCTGCTCGTGGTAGATCTCGAGGATCTTTCGAGCATTGAATGTGTTTGCACGATGGGTGCCGACTATAGATGACTCGAAGGACCACCTTCCCGTTGGAAGGACTAACTGTTGTTGATCGTTGTCCACTAGGCTGGACCGATGGAGGTTGTAATGCCGCCTTCGAGGTCTCCGCCGCTTGCTGCTCTCACGTCCAGGGGGGTGTTGAGCGTTGTCCTCACACACGGCGCCTCACTGGATGCACAAGTCGGCTGCCGAACTTCCTCGAAGGTCCAAGATTCCGTGGAGGCTCGAGGGATTGCTGGTAATTCCCTCGAGGAGTGCAAGTTCTTTGTGGGAACTAACGCCGGAAGCTTCACACGTCAATCCGTGCGTTCAGGCCAAAACTCTAACCGTGATCTCTTAGCTGTACTCTGTACGCCTTGGTTGTAAGCCCTTGGCGATACTCTGTACACTCTAGTCGTCGACCCTTGGTTCTATTGTCTTGGTGGTATTCTGTGCAACTAATCTAAGATTTCTTGGGTCAGTGCAAACGTCGCCTCGGTTCGCCCTACTCCCTTGAATTAAGGGTGGGTGGCGACGAATGCCTGACCAATTACGACGGGTCCTAGTCCCGCCGAATCTAGGACATGCCCATCGCTATGGGGCTTAGGTGGGGGCGTCGCGACGTAGACAGGGTGTCCAAACCCCCGCAGGCCTGGGCTGGAATTTTCCAGCATCTTGAATGATGCAACAAACGGCGCTAGGGCCTCGCGTGCCAGGCGATGCGGAGGGTCCCTGTCCAAGTGCCTGCAGTGTTTTATGACGGGAAATAGCTATCACTTGCTCCGTGCCTCGAGTCGAACAACAAATAAACTGACCTTCGGTGACAGGCCCGTGCCGTAGCCATGTGGACAATTTCTCTAACAAACTCGAAGCACGGTCCCGCCATAAAACGCAGCTGCAAGCCTCTACAGTTGTAATCGGGCGAGTTTCTACTTTCAAATGCAATAGCAATTTTTGGGTTAGGTCAATCCGTCCGCGAGATATGGGAGTTTGAAGCCAAGAAATGGTAGAGAAGGCAAAAAATTTTTCACAATTCTGCTGGTCCAAACGCTTAACCAGAGTGGCCTAGGGAAAAAATACACATACAGTTGTAATCGGGCGAGTTTCTACTTTCAGATGCAATAGGAATTTTTGGGTTAGGTCAATCCGTCCGCGAGATATGGGAGTTTGAAGCCAAGAAATGGTAGAGAAGGCAAAAAATTTTTCACAATTCTGCTGCTCCAAACGCTTAACCAGAATGGCCTAGGGAAAAAATACACATACCGTTGTAATCGGGCGAGTTTCTACTTTCAGTTACAATAGGAATTTTTGGGTTAGGTCAATCCGTTCACGAGATATGGGACTTTGAAGCTAAGAAATGTTTGACAAGACAACAAATTTTTCGCCCTTCTGCTGTTCCAATCGCTTAACCAGAATGGCCTAGGGGAAGAATACACGTACCGTTGTAATCGGGCGAGTTTCTACTTTCAAATGCAATAGGAATTTTTGGGTTAGGTCAATCCGTTCGCGAGATATGGGACTTTGAAGCTAAGAAATGTTTGACAAGACAACAAATTTTTCGCCCTTCTGCTGCTCCAATCGCTTAACCAGAATGGCCTAGGGGAAAAATACACGTACCGTTGTAATCGGGCGAGTTTCTACTTTCAAATGCAATAGCAATTTTTGGGTTAGGTCAATCCGTCCGCGAGATATGGGAGTTTGAAGCCAAGAAATGGTAGAGAAGGCAAAAAATTTTTCACAATTCTGCTGCTCCAAACGCTTAACCAGAATGGCCTAGGGAAAAAATACACATACCGTTGTAATCGGGCGAGTTTCTACTTTCAGATGCAATAGGAATTTTTGGGTTAGGTCAATCCGTTCGCGAGATATGGGAGTTTGAAGCCAAGAAATGGTTGAGAAGGCAAAAAATTTGTCGCAATTCTGCTGCTTCAAACTCTTAACCAGAATGGCCTAGGGAAAAAATACACATACCGTTGTAATTGGGCGAGTTTCTACTTTCAGTTACAATAGGAATTTTTGGGTTAGGTCAATCCGTTCGCGAGATATGGGACTTTGAAGCTAAGAAATGTTTGACAAGACAACAAATTTTTCGCCCTTCTGCTGTTCCAATCGCTTAACCAGAATGGCCTAGGGGAAGAATACACGTACCGTTGTAATCGGGCGAGTTTCTACTTTCAAATGCAATAGGAATTTTTGGGTTAGGTCAATCCGTTCGCGAGATATGGGAGCTTGAAGCTAAGAAATGGTTGAGAAGAGAACAAATTTTTCGCAATTCTGCTGCTCCAAACGCTTAACCAGAATGGCCTAGGGAAAAAAATTCGCATAACGTTGTAATCGGGCGAGTTTCTACTTTCAGATGCAATAGGAATTTTTGGGTTAGGTCAATCCGTTCGCGAGAAATGGGAGTTTGAAGCCAAGAAATGGTTGGGAAGGAAAAAAATTTTTCGCAATTCTGCTGCTCCAAACGCTTAACCAGAATGGCCTAAGGAAAAACTACAGATACCGTTGTAATCGGGCGAGTTTCTGCTTTCAGATGCAACAGGAATTTCAGGGTTAGGTCAATCCATTCGCGAGATATGGGAGTTTGAAGCCAAGAAATGGTTGAGAAGGCAAAAAATTTTTCGCAATTCTGCTGCTCCAAACGCTTAACAAGAATGGCCTAGTTAAAAAATACACATACCGTTGTAATCGGGCGAGTTTCTACTTTCAGTTACAATAGGAATTTTTGGGTTATGTCAATCCGTTCGCGAGATATGGGACTTTGAAGCTAAGAAATGTTTGATAAGGCAACAAATTTTTCGCCCTTCTGCTGCTCCAATCGCTTAACCAGAATGGCCTAGGGGAAAAATACACGTACCGTTGTAATCGGGCGAGTTTCTACTTTCAAATGCAATAGCACTTTTTGGGTTAGGTCAATCCGTCCGCGAGATATGGGAGTTTGAAGCCAAGAAATGGTAGAGAAGGCAAAAAATTTTTCACAATTCTGCTGGTCCAAACGCTTAACCAGAATGGCCTAGGGAAAAAATACACATACCGTTGTAATCGGGCGAGTTTCTACTTTCAGATGCAATAGGAATTTTTGGGTTAGGTCAATCCGTCCGCGAGATATGGGAGTTTGAAGCCAAGAAATGGTAGAGAAGGCAAAAAATTTTTCACAATTCTGCTGCTCCAAACGCTTAACCAGAATGGCCTAGGGAAAAATACACATACCTTTTTAATCGGGCGAGTTTCTACTTTCAGATGCAATAGGAATTTTTGGGTTAGGTCAATCCGTCCGCGAGATATGGGAGTTTGAAGCCAAGAAATGGTAGAGAAGGCAAAAAATTTTTCACAATTCTGCTGGTCCAAACGCTTAACCAGAATGGCCTAGGTAAAAAATACACATACCGTTGTAATCGGGCGCGTTTCTACTTTCAGATGCAATAGGAATTTTTGGGTTAGGTCAATCCGTTCGCGAGATATGGGAGTTTGAAGCCAAGAAATGGTTGAGAAGGCAAAAAATTTGTCGCAATTCTGCTGCTTCAAACTCTTAACCAGAATGGCCTAGGGAAAAAATACACATACCGTTGTAATCGGGCGAGTTTCTACTTTCAGTTACAATAGGAATTTTTGGGTTAGGTCAATCCGTTCGCGAGATATGGGAGTTTGAAGCCAAGAAATGGTTGAGAAGGCAAAAAATTTGTCGCAATTCTGCTGCTTCAAACTCTTAACCAGAATGGCCTAGGGAAAAAATACACATACCGTTGTAATCGGGCGAGTTTCTACTTTCAGTTACAATAGGAATTTTTGGGTTAGGTCAATCCGTTCGCGAGATATGGGACATTGAAGCTAAGAAATGTTTGACAAGACAACAAATTTTTCGCCCTTCTGCTGTTCCAATCGCTTAACCAGAATGGCCTAGGGGAAGAATACACGTACCGATGTAATCGGGCGAGTTTCTACTTTCAAATGCAATAGGAATTTTTGGGTTAGGTCAATCCGTTCGCGAGATATGGGAGCTTGAAGCTAAGAAATGGTTGAGAAGAGAACAAATTTTCCGCAATTCTGCTGCTCCAAACGCTTAACCAGAATGGCCTAGGGAAAAAAATTCGCATAACGTTGTAATCGGGCGAGTTTCTACTTTCAGACGCAACAGGAATTTTTGGGTTAGGTCAATCCGTTCGCGAGATATGGGAGTTTGAAGCGAAGAAATGGTTGAGAAGGCAAAAAATTTTTCGCCATTCTGCTGCTCCAAACGCATAACCAGAATGTCCTAGTGAAAAATGCGCATACCGTTGTAATCGGGCGAGTTTCTGCTTTCAGATGCAACAGGAATTTTTGGGTTAGGTCAATCCATTCGCGATATATGGGAGTTTGAAGCCAAGAAATGGTTGAGAAGGTAAAAAATTTTTCGCAATTCTGCTGCTCCAAACGCATAACCAGAATGGCCTAGGGAAAACATACACATACTGTTGTAAACGGGCGAGTTTCTACTTTCAGATGCAATAGGAATTTTTGGGTTAGGTCAATCCGTTCGCGAGATATGGGAGTTTGAAGACAAGAAATGGCTGAGAAGGCCAAAAATTTTTCGCATTCCTGCTGCTCCAAACGCTTAACCAGAATGGCCTAAGGTAAAAATACACATACCGTTATAATCGGGCGAGTTTCTACTTTCAGATGCAACACGAATTTTTGGGTTAGGTCAATCCGTTCGCGAGATATGGGAGTTTGAAGCCAAGAAATGGTTGAGAAGGCAAAAAATTTTTCGCAATTCTGCTGCTCCAATCGCTTAACCAGAATGGCCTAGGGGAAATATACACGTACCGTTGTAATCGGGCGAGTTTCTACTTTCACACGCAACAGGAATTTTTGGGTTAGGTCAATCCGTTCGCGAGATATGGGAGTTTGAAGCCAAGAAATGGTTGAGAGGGCAAAAAATTTTTCGCAATTCTGCTGCTCCAAACGCTTAACCAGAATGGCCTAAGGAAAATATTCACATACCGTTGTAATCGGACTAGTTTCTACTTTCAATTACAATAGGAATTTTTGGGTTAGGTCAAACCGTTCGCGAGATATGGGAGTTTGAAGCTAAGAAATGGTTGAGAAGACAACAAATTTCTCGCAATTCTGCTGCTCCAAACGCTTAACCAGAATGGCCTAGGGAAAAAACACACATACCGTTGTAATCGGGCGAGTTTCTACTTTCATGTGCAATAGGAATTTTTCGGTTAGGTCAATCCGTTCGCGAGATATGGGAGTTTGAAGCCAAGAAATAGTTGAGAAGACAACAAATTTTTCGCACATCTGCTGCTCCAAACGCTTAACCAGAATGGCCTAGGGAAACAATACACATACCGTTGTAATCGGGCCAGTTTCTACTTTCAGATGCAATAGGAATTTTTGGGTTAGGTCAATCCGTTCGCGAGATATGGGACTTTGAAGCTAAGAAATATTTGACAAGACAACAAATTTTTCGCACTTCTGCTGCTCCAATCGTTTAACCAGAATGGCCTAGGGGAAAAACACACGTACCGTTGTAATCGGGCGAGTTTCCACTTTCAAATGCAATAGGAATTTTTGGGTTAGGTCAATCCGTCCGCGAGATATGGGAGTTTGAAGCCAAGAAATGGTTGAGAAGGCAAAAAATTTTTCGCCATTCTGCTGCTCCAAACGCTTAACTAGAATGTCCTTGGGAAAAAATACACATACCGTTGAAATTGGGCCAGTTTCTACTTTCAGATGCAATAGGAATTTTTGGGTTAGGTCAATCCGTTCGCGAGATATGGGACTTTGAAGCTAAGAAATGTTTGACAAGACAAGAAATTTTTCGCCTTTCTGCTGCTCCAATCGCTTAACCAGAATGGCCTAGGGGAAAAATACACGTACCGTTGTAATCGGGCGAGTTTCTACTTTCAAATGCAGTAGGAATTTTTGGGTTAGGTCAATCCGTTCGCGAGATATGGGAGTTTGAAGCTAAGAAATGGTTGAAAAGACAACAAATTTTTCGCACTTCCGCTGCTCCAAACGCTTAACCAGAATGGCCTAGGGAAAAAATACACATACCGTTGTAATCGGGGGAGTTTCTACTTTCAGATGCAATAGGAATTTATGGGTTAGGTCAATCCGTTCGCGAGATATGGGACTTTGAAGCTAAAGAATATTTGACAAGACAACAAATTTTTCGCACTTCTGCTGCTCCATTCGCTTAACCAGAATGGCCTAGGGAAAAAATACAAATACCCTTGTAAACGGGCGAGTTTCTACTTTCAGATGCAATAGGAATTTTTGGGTTAGGTCAATCCGTCCGCGAGATATGGGAGTTTGAAGCCAAGAAATGGTAGAGAAGGCAAAAAATTTTTCACAATTCTGCTGGTCCAAACGCTTAACCAGAATGGCCTAGGGAAAAAATACACATACCGTTGTAATCGGGCGAGTTTCTACTTTCAGATGCAAAAGGAATTTTTGGGTTAGGTCAATCCGTTCGCGAGATATGGGAGTTTGAAGCCAAGAAATGGTTGAGAAGGCAAAAAATTTTTCGCCATTCTGCTGCTCCAAACGCTTAACCAGAATGTCCTTGGGAAAAAATACACATACCGTTGAAATTGGGCCAGTTTCTACTTTCAGATGCAATAGGAATTTTTGGGTTAGGTCAATCCGTCCGCGAGATATGGGAGTTTAAAGCCAAGAAATGGTTGAGAAGGCAA
This sequence comes from Ptiloglossa arizonensis, assembly GCF_051014685.1. Lineage (NCBI taxonomy): Eukaryota > Metazoa > Arthropoda > Insecta > Hymenoptera > Colletidae > Ptiloglossa > Ptiloglossa arizonensis. Next base: position 150,642 of record NW_027478452.1, on the reverse strand, counting down.
AAAATTTTTCGCAATTCTGCTGCTCCAAACGCTTAACCAGAATGGCCTAGGGAAACAATACACATACCGTTGTAATCGGGCGAGTTTCTACTTTCAGATGCAATAGGAATTTTTGGGTTAGGTCAATCCGTTCGCGAGATATGGGAGTTTGAAGCCAAGACATGGTTGAGAAGGCAAAAAATTTTTCGCAATTTTGCTGCTCCAAAAGCTTAACCAGAATGGCCTAGGGAAAAAATACACATACCGTTGAAATTGGGCCAGTTTCTACTTTCAGATGCAATAGGAATTTTTGGGTTAGGTCAATCCGTTCGCGAGATATGGGACTTTGAAGCTAAGAAATATTTGACAAGACAACAAATTTTTCGCACTTCTGCTGCTCCAATCGCTTAACCAGAATGGCCTAGGGGAAAAACACACGTACCGTTGTAATCGGGCGAGTTTCCACTTTCAAATGCAATAGGAATTTTTGGGTTAGGTCAATCCGTCCGCGAGATATGGGAGTTTGAAGCCAAGAAATGGTTGAGAAGGCAAAAAATTTTTCGCCATTCTGCTGCTCCAAACGCTTAACCAGAATGTCCTTGGGAAAAAATACACATACCGTTGAAATTGGGCCAGTTTCTACTTTCAGATGCAATAGGAATTTTTGGGTTAGGTCAATCCGTCCGCGAGATATGGGAGTTTAAAGCCAAGAAATGGTTGAGAAGGCAAAAAATTTTTCGCAATTCTGCTGCTCCAAACGCTTAACCAGAATGGCCTAGGGAAACAATACACATACCGTTGTAATCGGGCGAGTTTCTACTTTCAGATGCAATAGGAATTTTTGGGTTAGGTCAATCCGTCCGCGAGATATGGGAGTTTAAAGCCAAGAAATGGTTGAGAAGGCAAAAAATTTTTCGCAATTCTGCTGCTCCAAACGCTTAACCAGAATGGCCTAGGGAAACAATACACATACCGTTGTAATCGGGCGAGTTTCTACTTTCAGATGCAATAGGAATTTTTGGGTTAGGTCAATCCGTTCGCGAGATATGGGAGTTTGAAGACAAGAAATGGCTGAGAAGGCCAAAAATTTTTCGCATTCCTGCTGCTCCAAACGCTTAACCAGAATGGCCTAAGGTAAAAATACACATACCGTTATAATCGGGCGAGTTTCTACTTTCAGATGCAACACGAATTTTTGGGTTAGGTCAATCCGTTCGCGAGATATGGGAGTTTGAAGCCAAGAAATGGTGACAAGACAACAAATTTTTCGCACTTCTGCTGCTTCAAACTCTTAACCAGAATGGCCTAGGGAAAACATACACATACTGTTGTAAACGGGCGAGTTTCTACTTTCAGATGCAATAGGAATTTTTGGGTTAGGTCAATCCGTTCGCGAGATATGGGAGTTTGAAGCCAAGAAATGGTTGAGAGGGCAAAAAATTTTTCGCAATTCTGCTGCTCCAAACGCTTAACCAGAATGGCCTAAGGAAAATATTCACATACCGTTGTAATCGGACTAGTTTCTACTTTCAATTACAATAGGAATTTTTGGGTTAGGTCAAACCGTTCGCGAGATATGGGAGTTTGAAGCTAAGAAATGGTTGAGAAGACAACAAATTTCTCGCAATTCTGCTGCTCCAAACGCTTAACCAGAATGGCCTAGGGAAAAAACACACATACCGTTGTAATCGGGCGAGTTTCTACTTTCATGTGCAATAGGAATTTTTCGGTTAGGTCAATCCGTTCGCGAGATATGGGAGTTTGAAGCCAAGAAATAGTTGAGAAGACAACAAATTTTTCGCACATCTGCTGCTCCAAACGCTTAACCAGAATGGCCTAGGGAAACAATACACATACCGTTGTAATCGGGCGAGTTTCTACTTTCAGATGCAATAGGAATTTTTGGGTTAGGTCAATCCGTTCGCGAGATATGGGAGTTTGAAGCCAAGACATGGTTGAGAAGGCAAAAAATTTTTCGCAATTTTGCTGCTCCAAAAGCTTAACCAGAATGGCCTAGGGAAAAAATACACATACCGTTGAAATTGGGCCAGTTTCTACTTTCAGATGCAATAGGAATTTTTGGGTTAGGTCAATCCGTTCGCGAGATATGGGACTTTGAAGCTAAGAAATATTTGACAAGACAACAAATTTTTCGCACTTCTGCTGCTCCAATCGTTTAACCAGAATGGCCTAGGGGAAAAACACACGTACCGTTGTAATCGGGCGAGTTTCCACTTTCAAATGCAATAGGAATTTTTGGGTTAGGTCAATCCGTCCGCGAGATATGGGAGTTTGAAGCCAAGAAATGGTTGAGAAGGCAAAAAATTTTTCGCCATTCTGCTGCTCCAAACGCTTAACTAGAATGTCCTTGGGAAAAAATACACATACCGTTGAAATTGGGCCAGTTTCTACTTTCAGATGCAATAGGAATTTTTGGGTTAGGTCAATCCGTTCGCGAGATATGGGACTTTGAAGCTAAGAAATGTTTGACAAGACAAGAAATTTTTCGCCTTTCTGCTGCTCCAATCGCTTAACCAGAATGGCCTAGGGGAAAAATACACGTACCGTTGTAATCGGGCGAGTTTCTACTTTCAAATGCAGTAGGAATTTTTGGGTTAGGTCAATCCGTTCGCGAGATATGGGAGTTTGAAGCTAAGAAATGGTTGAAAAGACAACAAATTTTTCGCACTTCCGCTGCTCCAAACGCTTAACCAGAATGGCCTAGGGAAAAAATACACATACCGTTGTAATCGGGGGAGTTTCTACTTTCAGATGCAATAGGAATTTATGGGTTAGGTCAATCCGTTCGCGAGATATGGGACTTTGAAGCTAAAGAATATTTGACAAGACAACAAATTTTTCGCACTTCTGCTGCTCCATTCGCTTAACCAGAATGGCCTAGGGAAAAAATACAAATACCCTTGTAAACGGGCGAGTTTCTACTTTCAGATGCAATAGGAATTTTTGGGTTAGGTCAATCCGTCCGCGAGATATGGGAGTTTGAAGCCAAGAAATGGTAGAGAAGGCAAAAAATTTTTCACAATTCTGCTGGTCCAAACGCTTAACCAGAATGGCCTAGGGAAAAAATACACATACCGTTGTAATCGGGCGAGTTTCTACTTTCAGATGCAAAAGGAATTTTTGGGTTAGGTCAATCCGTTCGCGAGATATGGGAGTTTGAAGCCAAGAAATGGTTGAGAAGGCAAAAAATTTTTCGCCATTCTGCTGCTCCAAACGCTTAACCAGAATGTCCTTGGGAAAAAATACACATACCGTTGAAATTGGGCCAGTTTCTACTTTCAGATGCAATAGGAATTTTTGGGTTAGGTCAATCCGTCCGCGAGATATGGGAGTTTAAAGCCAAGAAATGGTTGAGAAGGCAAAAAATTTTTCGCAATTCTGCTGCTCCAAACGCTTAACCAGAATGGCCTAGGGAAACAATACACATACCGTTGTAATCGGGCGAGTTTCTACTTTCAGATGCAATAGGAATTTTTGGGTTAGGTCAATCCGTTCGCGAGATATGGGAGTTTGAAGCCAAGACATGGTTGAGAAGGCAAAAAATTTTTCGCAATTTTGCTGCTCCAAAAGCTTAACCAGAATGGCCTAGGGAAAAAATACACATACCGTTGAAATTGGGCCGGTTTCTACTTTCAGATGCAATAGGAATTTTTGGGTTAGGTCAATCCGTTCGCGAGATATGGGACTTTGAAGCTAAGAAATATTTGACAAGACAACAAATTTTTCGCACTTCTGCTGCTCCAATCGCTTAACCAGAATGGCCTAGGGGAAAAACACACGTACCGTTGTAATCGGGCGAGTTTCCACTTTCAAATGCAATAGGAATTTTTGGGTTAGGTCAATCCGTCCGCGAGATATGGGAGTTTGAAGCCAAGAAATGGTTGAGAAGGCAAAAAATTTTTCGCCATTCTGCTGCTCCAAACGCTTAACCAGAATGTCCTTGGGAAAAAATACACATACCGTTGAAATTGGGCCAGTTTCTACTTTCAGATGCAATAGGAATTTTTGGGTTAGGTCAATCCGTCCGCGAGATATGGGAGTTTAAAGCCAAGAAATGGTTGAGAAGGCAAAAAATTTTTCGCAATTCTGCTGCTCCAAACGCTTAACCAGAATGGCCTAGGGAAAAAATACGCATACCGTTGTAATCGGGCGAGTTTCTACTTCCAAATGCAATAGCAATTTTTGGGTTAGGTCAATCCGTCCGCGAGATATGGGAGTTTGAAGCCAAGAAATGGTAGAGAAGGCAAAAAATTTTTCACAATTCTGCTGCTCCAAACGCTTAACCAGAATGGCCTAGGGAAAACATACACATACTGTTGTAAACGGGCGAGTTTCTACTTTCAGATGCAATAGGAATTTTTGGGTTAGGTCAATCCGTTCGCGAGATATGGGAGTTTGAAGACAAGAAATGGTTGAGAAGGCCAAAAATTTTTCGCATTCCTGCTGCTCCAAACGCTTAACCAGAATGGCCTAAGGTAAAAATACACATACCGTTATAATCGGGCGAGTTTCTACTTTCAGATGCAACACGAATTTTTGGGTTAGGTCAATCCGTTCGCGAGATATGGGAGTTTGAAGCCAAGAAATGGTGACAAGACAACAAATTTTTCGCACTTCTGCTGCTTCAAACTCTTAACCAGAATGGCATAGGGAAAAAATACTCATTCCGTTGTAATCGGGCGAGTTTCTACTTTCAGTTACAATAGGAATTTTTGGGTTAGGTCAATCCGTTCGCGAGATATGGGAGCTTGAATCTAAGAAATGGTTGAGAAGAGAACAAATTTTTCGCAATTCTGCTGCTCCAAACGCTTAACCAGAATGGCCTAAGGTAAAAATACACATACCGTTGTAATCGGACTAGTTTCTACTTTCAATCACAATAGGAATTTTTGGGTTAGGTCAAACCGTTCGCGAGATATGGGAGTTTGAAGCTAAGAAATGGTTGAGAAGACAACAAATTTTTCGCAATTCTGCTGCTCCAAACGCTTAACCAGAATGGCCTAGGGAAAAAATACACATACCGTTGTAATCGGGCGAGTTTCTACTTTCAGATGCAATAGGAATTTTTGGGTTAGGTCAATCCGTCCGCGAGATATGGGAGTTTGAAGCCAAGAAATGGTAGAGAAGGCAAAAAATTTTTCACAATTCTGCTGCTCCAAACGCTTAACCAGAATGGCCTAGGGAAAAATACACATACCTTTTTAATCGGGCGAGTTTCTACTTTCAGATGCAATAGGAATTTTTGGGTTAGGTCAATCCGTCCGCGAGATATGGGAGTTTGAAGCCAAGAAATGGTAGAGAAGGCAAAAAATTTTTCACAATTCTGCTGGTCCAAACGCTTAACCAGAATGGCCTAGGTAAAAAATACACATACCGTTGTAATCGGGCGCGTTTCTACTTTCAGATGCAATAGGAATTTTTGGGTTAGGTCAATCCGTTCGCGAGATATGGGAGTTTGAAGCCAAGAAATGGTTGAGAAGGCAAAAAATTTGTCGCAATTCTGCTGCTTCAAACTCTTAACCAGAATGGCCTAGGGAAAAAATACACATACCGTTGTAATCGGGCGAGTTTCTACTTTCAGTTACAATAGGAATTTTTGGGTTAGGTCAATCCGTTCGCGAGATATGGGAGTTTGAAGCCAAGAAATGGTTGAGAAGGCAAAAAATTTGTCGCAATTCTGCTGCTTCAAACTCTTAACCAGAATGGCCTAGGGAAAAAATACACATACCGTTGTAATCGGGCGAGTTTCTACTTTCAGTTACAATAGGAATTTTTGGGTTAGGTCAATCCGTTCGCGAGATATGGGACATTGAAGCTAAGAAATGTTTGACAAGACAACAAATTTTTCGCCCTTCTGCTGTTCCAATCGCTTAACCAGAATGGCCTAGGGGAAGAATACACGTACCGATGTAATCGGGCGAGTTTCTACTTTCAAATGCAATAGGAATTTTTGGGTTAGGTCAATCCGTTCGCGAGATATGGGAGCTTGAAGCTAAGAAATGGTTGAGAAGAGAACAAATTTTCCGCAATTCTGCTGCTCCAAACGCTTAACCAGAATGGCCTAGGGAAAAAAATTCGCATAACGTTGTAATCGGGCGAGTTTCTACTTTCAGACGCAACAGGAATTTTTGGGTTAGGTCAATCCGTTCGCGAGATATGGGAGTTTGAAGCGAAGAAATGGTTGAGAAGGCAAAAAATTTTTCGCCATTCTGCTGCTCCAAACGCATAACCAGAATGTCCTAGTGAAAAATGCGCATACCGTTGTAATCGGGCGAGTTTCTGCTTTCAGATGCAACAGGAATTTTTGGGTTAGGTCAATCCATTCGCGATATATGGGAGTTTGAAGCCAAGAAATGGTTGAGAAGGTAAAAAATTTTTCGCAATTCTGCTGCTCCAAACGCATAACCAGAATGGCCTAGGGAAAACATACACATACTGTTGTAAACGGGCGAGTTTCTACTTTCAGATGCAATAGGAATTTTTGGGTTAGGTCAATCCGTTCGCGAGATATGGGAGTTTGAAGACAAGAAATGGCTGAGAAGGCCAAAATTTTTCGCATTCCTGCTGCTCCAAACGCTTAACCAGAATGGCCTAAGGTAAAAATACACATACCGTTATAATCGGGCGAGTTTCTACTTTCAGATGCAACACGAATTTTTGGGTTAGGTCAATCCGTTCGCGAGATATGGGAGTTTGAAGCCAAGAAATGGTTGAGAAGGCAAAAAATTTTTCGCAATTCTGCTGCTCCAATCGCTTAACCAGAATGGCCTAGGGGAAATATACACGTACCGTTGTAATCGGGCGAGTTTCTACTTTCACACGCAACAGGAATTTTTGGGTTAGGTCAATCCGTTCGCGAGATATGGGAGTTTGAAGCCAAGAAATGGTTGAGAGGGCAAAAAATTTTTCGCAATTCTGCTGCTCCAAACGCTTAACCAGAATGGCCTAAGGAAAATATTCACATACCGTTGTAATCGGACTAGTTTCTACTTTCAATTACAATAGGAATTTTTGGGTTAGGTCAAACCGTTCGCGAGATATGGGAGTTTGAAGCTAAGAAATGGTTGAGAAGACAACAAATTTCTCGCAATTCTGCTGCTCCAAACGCTTAACCAGAATGGCCTAGGGAAAAAACACACATACCGTTGTAATCGGGCGAGTTTCTACTTTCATGTGCAATAGGAATTTTTCGGTTAGGTCAATCCGTTCGCGAGATATGGGAGTTTGAAGCCAAGAAATAGTTGAGAAGACAACAAATTTTTCGCACATCTGCTGCTCCAAACGCTTAACCAGAATGGCCTAGGGAAACAATACACATACCGTTGTAATCGGGCCAGTTTCTACTTTCAGATGCAATAGGAATTTTTGGGTTAGGTCAATCCGTTCGCGAGATATGGGACTTTGAAGCTAAGAAATATTTGACAAGACAACAAATTTTTCGCACTTCTGCTGCTCCAATCGTTTAACCAGAATGGCCTAGGGGAAAAACACACGTACCGTTGTAATCGGGCGAGTTTCCACTTTCAAATGCAATAGGAATTTTTGGGTTAGGTCAATCCGTCCGCGAGATATGGGAGTTTGAAGCCAAGAAATGGTTGAGAAGGCAAAAAATTTTTCGCCATTCTGCTGCTCCAAACGCTTAACTAGAATGTCCTTGGGAAAAAATACACATACCGTTGAAATTGGGCCAGTTTCTACTTTCAGATGCAATAGGAATTTTTGGGTTAGGTCAATCCGTTCGCGAGATATGGGACTTTGAAGCTAAGAAATGTTTGACAAGACAAGAAATTTTTCGCCTTTCTGCTGCTCCAATCGCTTAACCAGAATGGCCTAGGGGAAAAATACACGTACCGTTGTAATCGGGCGAGTTTCTACTTTCAAATGCAGTAGGAATTTTTGGGTTAGGTCAATCCGTTCGCGAGATATGGGAGTTTGAAGCTAAGAAATGGTTGAAAAGACAACAAATTTTTCGCACTTCCGCTGCTCCAAACGCTTAACCAGAATGGCCTAGGGAAAAAATACACATACCGTTGTAATCGGGGGAGTTTCTACTTTCAGATGCAATAGGAATTTATGGGTTAGGTCAATCCGTTCGCGAGATATGGGACTTTGAAGCTAAAGAATATTTGACAAGACAACAAATTTTTCGCACTTCTGCTGCTCCATTCGCTTAACCAGAATGGCCTAGGGAAAAAATACAAATACCCTTGTAAACGGGCGAGTTTCTACTTTCAGATGCAATAGGAATTTTTGGGTTAGGTCAATCCGTCCGCGAGATATGGGAGTTTGAAGCCAAGAAATGGTAGAGAAGGCAAAAAATTTTTCACAATTCTGCTGGTCCAAACGCTTAACCAGAATGGCCTAGGGAAAAAATACACATACCGTTGTAATCGGGCGAGTTTCTACTTTCAGATGCAAAAGGAATTTTTGGGTTAGGTCAATCCGTTCGCGAGATATGGGAGTTTGAAGCCAAGAAATGGTTGAGAAGGCAAAAAATTTTTCGCCATTCTGCTGCTCCAAACGCTTAACCAGAATGTCCTTGGGAAAAAATACACATACCGTTGAAATTGGGCCAGTTTCTACTTTCAGATGCAATAGGAATTTTTGGGTTAGGTCAATCCGTCCGCGAGATATGGGAGTTTAAAGCCAAGAAATGGTTGAGAAGGCAAAAAATTTTTCGCAATTCTGCTGCTCCAAACGCTTAACCAGAATGGCCTAGGGAAACAATACACATACCGTTGTAATCGGGCGAGTTTCTACTTTCAGATGCAATAGGAATTTTTGGGTTAGGTCAATCCGTTCGCGAGATATGGAGTTTGAAGCCAAGACATGGTTGAGAAGGCAAAAAATTTTTCGCAATTTTGCTGCTCCAAAAGCTTAACCAGAATGGCCTAGGGAAAAAATACACATACCGTTGAAATTGGGCCAGTTTCTACTTTCAGATGCAATAGGAATTTTTGGGTTAGGTCAATCCGTTCGCGAGATATGGGACTTTGAAGCTAAGAAATATTTGACAAGACAACAAATTTTTCGCACTTCTGCTGCTCCAATCGCTTAACCAGAATGGCCTAGGGGAAAAACACACGTACCGTTGTAATCGGGCGAGTTTCCACTTTCAAATGCAATAGGAATTTTTGGGTTAGGTCAATCCGTCCGCGAGATATGGGAGTTTGAAGCCAAGAAATGGTTGAGAAGGCAAAAAATTTTTCGCCATTCTGCTGCTCCAAACGCTTAACCAGAATGTCCTTGGGAAAAAATACACATACCGTTGAAATTGGGCCAGTTTCTACTTTCAGATGCAATAGGAATTTTTGGGTTAGGTCAATCCGTCCGCGAGATATGGGAGTTTAAAGCCAAGAAATGGTTGAGAAGGCAAAAAATTTTTCGCAATTCTGCTGCTCCAAACGCTTAACCAGAATGGCCTAGGGAAACAATACACATACCGTTGTAATCGGGCGAGTTTCTACTTTCAGATGCAATAGGAATTTTTGGGTTAGGTCAATCCGTCCGCGAGATATGGGAGTTTAAAGCCAAGAAATGGTTGAGAAGGCAAAAAATTTTTCGCAATTCTGCTGCTCCAAACGCTTAACCAGAATGGCCTAGGGAAACAATACACATACCGTTGTAATCGGGCGAGTTTCTACTTTCAGATGCAATAGGAATTTTTGGGTTAGGTCAATCCGTTCGCGAGATATGGGAGTTTGAAGACAAGAAATGGCTGAGAAGGCCAAAAATTTTTCGCATTCCTGCTGCTCCAAACGCTTAACCAGAATGGCCTAAGGTAAAAATACACATACCGTTATAATCGGGCGAGTTTCTACTTTCAGATGCAACACGAATTTTTGGGTTAGGTCAATCCGTTCGCGAGATATGGGAGTTTGAAGCCAAGAAATGGTGACAAGACAACAAATTTTTCGCACTTCTGCTGCTTCAAACTCTTAACCAGAATGGCCTAGGGAAAACATACACATACTGTTGTAAACGGGCGAGTTTCTACTTTCAGATGCAATAGGAATTTTTGGGTTAGGTCAATCCGTTCGCGAGATATGGGAGTTTGAAGCCAAGAAATGGTTGAGAGGGCAAAAAATTTTTCGCAATTCTGCTGCTCCAAACGCTTAACCAGAATGGCCTAAGGAAAATATTCACATACCGTTGTAATCGGACTAGTTTCTACTTTCAATTACAATAGGAATTTTGGGTTAGGTCAAACCGTTCGCGAGATATGGGAGTTTGAAGCTAAGAAATGGTTGAGAAGACAACAAATTTCTCGCAATTCTGCTGCTCCAAACGCTTAACCAGAATGGCCTAGGGAAAAAACACACATACCGTTGTAATCGGGCGAGTTTCTACTTTCATGTGCAATAGGAATTTTTCGGTTAGGTCAATCCGTTCGCGAGATATGGGAGTTTGAAGCCAAGAAATAGTTGAGAAGACAACAAATTTTTCGCACATCTGCTGCTCCAAACGCTTAACCAGAATGGCCTAGGGAAACAATACACATACCGTTGTAATCGGGCGAGTTTCTACTTTCAGATGCAATAGGAATTTTTGGGTTAGGTCAATCCGTTCGCGAGATATGGGAGTTTGAAGCCAAGACATGGTTGAGAAGGCAAAAAATTTTTCGCAATTTTGCTGCTCCAAAAGCTTAACCAGAATGGCCTAGGGAAAAAATACACATACCGTTGAAATTGGGCCAGTTTCTACTTTCAGATGCAATAGGAATTTTTGGGTTAGGTCAATCCGTTCGCGAGATATGGGACTTTGAAGCTAAGAAATATTTGACAAGACAACAAATTTTTCGCACTTCTGCTGCTCCAATCGTTTAACCAGAATGGCCTAGGGGAAAAACACACGTACCGTTGTAATCGGGCGAGTTTCCACTTTCAAATGCAATAGGAATTTTTGGGTTAGGTCAATCCGTCCGCGAGATATGGGAGTTTGAAGCCAAGAAATGGTTGAGAAGGCAAAAAATTTTTCGCCATTCTGCTGCTCCAAACGCTTAACTAGAATGTCCTTGGAAAAAATACACATACCGTTGAAATTGGGCCAGTTTCTACTTTCAGATGCAATAGGAATTTTTGGGTTAGGTCAATCCGTTCGCGAGATATGGGACTTTGAAGCTAAGAAATGTTTGACAAGACAAGAAATTTTTCGCCTTTCTGCTGCTCCAATCGCTTAACCAGAATGGCCTAGGGGAAAAATACACGTACCGTTGTAATCGGGCGAGTTTCTACTTTCAAATGCAGTAGGAATTTTTGGGTTAGGTCAATCCGTTCGCGAGATATGGGAGTTTGAAGCTAAGAAATGGTTGAAAAGACAACAAATTTTTCGCACTTCCGCTGCTCCAAACGCTTAACCAGAATGGCCTAGGGAAAAAATACACATACCGTTGTAATCGGGGGAGTTTCTACTTTCAGATGCAATAGGAATTTATGGGTTAGGTCAATCCGTTCGCGAGATATGGGACTTTGAAGCTAAAGAATATTTGACAAGACAACAAATTTTTCGCACTTCTGCTGCTCCATTCGCTTAACCAGAATGGCCTAGGAAAAAATACAAATACCCTTGTAAACGGGCGAGTTTCTACTTTCAGATGCAATAGGAATTTTTGGGTTAGGTCAATCCGTCCGCGAGATATGGGAGTTTGAAGCCAAGAAATGGTAGAGAAGGCAAAAAATTTTTCACAATTCTGCTGGTCCAAACGCTTAACCAGAATGGCCTAGGGAAAAAATACACATACCGTTGTAATCGGGCGAGTTTCTACTTTCAGATGCAAAAGGAATTTTTGGGTTAGGTCAATCCGTTCGCGAGATATGGGAGTTTGAAGCCAAGAAATGGTTGAGAAGGGCAAAAAATTTTTCGCCATTCTGCTGCTCCAAACGCTTAACCAGAATGTCCTTGGGAAAAAATACACATACCGTTGAAATTGGGCCAGTTTCTACTTTCAGATGCAATAGGAATTTTTGGGTTAGGTCAATCCGTCCGCGAGATATGGGAGTTTAAAGCCAAGAAATGGTTGAGAAGGCAAAAAATTTTTCGCAATTCTGCTGCTCCAAACGCTTAACCAGAATGGCCTAGGGAAACAATACACATACCGTTGTAATCGGGCGAGTTTCTACTTTCAGATGCAATAGGAATTTTTGGGTTAGGTCAATCCGTTCGCGAGATATGGGAGTTTGAAGCCAAGACATGGTTGAGAAGGCAAAAAATTTTTCGCAATTTTGCTGCTCCAAAAGCTTAACCAGAATGGCCTAGGGAAAAAATACACATACCGTTGAAATTGGGCCGGTTTCTACTTTCAGATGCAATAGGAATTTTTGGGTTAGGTCAATCCGTTCGCGAGATATGGGACTTTGAAGCTAAGAAATATTTGACAAGACAACAAATTTTTCGCACTTCTGCTGCTCCAATCGCTTAACCAGAATGGCCTAGGGGAAAAACACACGTACCGTTGTAATCGGGCGAGTTTCCACTTTCAAATGCAATAGGAATTTTTGGGTTAGGTCAATCCGTCCGCGAGATATGGGAGTTTGAAGCCAAGAAATGGTTGAGAAGGCAAAAAATTTTTCGCCATTCTGCTGCTCCAAACGCTTAACCAGAATGTCCTTGGGAAAAAATACACATACCGTTGAAATTGGGCCAGTTTCTACTTTCAGATGCAATAGGAATTTTTGGGTTAGGTCAATCCGTCCGCGAGATATGGGAGTTTAAAGCCAAGAAATGGTGAGAAGGCAAAAAATTTTTCGCAATTCTGCTGCTCCAAACGCTTAACCAGAATGGCCTAGGGAAAAAATACGCATACCGTTGTAATCGGGCGAGTTTCTACTTCCAAATGCAATAGCAATTTTTGGGTTAGGTCAATCCGTCCGCGAGATATGGGAGTTTGAAGCCAAGAAATGGTAGAGAAGGCAAAAAATTTTTCACAATTCTGCTGCTCCAAACGCTTAACCAGAATGGCCTAGGGAAAACATACACATACTGTTGTAAACGGGCGAGTTTCTACTTTCAGATGCAATAGGAATTTTTGGGTTAGGTCAATCCGTTCGCGAGATATGGGAGTTTGAAGACAAGAAATGGTTGAGAAGGCCAAAAATTTTTCGCATTCCTGCTGCTCCAAACGCTTAACCAGAATGGCCTAAGGTAAAAATACACATACCGTTATAATCGGGCGAGTTTCTACTTTCAGATGCAACACGAATTTTTGGGTTAGGTCAATCCGTTCGCGAGATATGGGAGTTTGAAGCCAAGAAATGGTGACAAGACAACAAATTTTTCGCACTTCTGCTGCTTCAAACTCTTAACCAGAATGGCATAGGGAAAAAATACTCATTCCGTTGTAATCGGGCGAGTTTCTACTTTCAGTTACAATAGGAATTTTTGGGTTAGGTCAATCCGTTCGCGAGATATGGGAGCTTGAATCTAAGAAATGGTTGAGAAGAGAACAAATTTTTCGCAATTCTGCTGCTCCAAACGCTT